>NC_091977.1:318446926-318746926 GCF_044704955.1 Pristiophorus japonicus
AATCCTGGAACTTCCTACTAAACAACATTGTGGGAGCGTCTTCACCACCTGGATGGCAGCGTTTCAAGAAGGCGGCTCACCAACACCTTCTTAAGGGCAATTAGGAATGGGCAATAAATGCTGGTCTTGCCATATCCCATGAATTAAAAACAAACTCTGTCCTTAAAAGAAAGCTGCTAGGTAATAGTTTTCACAGAAGAAGAATAAAGGAAATGAAAGTCTTGTTCTGATTAACACAGTGAAACGAAGAAAGAGTGCTACTTCTACTTTGACAAAGAAAACTGCTTCTGAGTGGCCTATGTGACAGAAGGGCTTGCCATTTTGATGTTAATCATCCCCAGCAAGTCAGCATTGATTTTCAGACAGGTCAGTTCTAATTTTACAGCCTCCGATTACCTTAAAGCCTTACTTTTAACAAAGGCACACCCATACAAATATGAGAGGTTGTGGCCTCTTTACAATGCAGTAAGTGCTTCTTCCCTGGACCTTAGCCAGGGATAATTGCTTTATTACTTAACAGCTTAAAAGCCTGTATTAATTATTTACTTCCAGCAATCTGTTCCAAGCTGAACTCTATATTGTACAAGCATCATAAGGTAGTTTAAGAAAAGGGGCCATGTGGTGCCCATTTTGTTGGCACTATGCACCAAGTAAGACTTGAAAATGGGTTCCGAGATGCGCATGCATACCTCTGATGGGAAGATGGGAAGTGCGCTGGACACCATCTTGGTAAAGGTATTTGCATGTGCGTATAACGACCACTGGCAGCATGCAAAACAGCGAGATAATGAAGCATGTCAGTATGCAATGCAGATTTAAGCCACTGCTGCCATTTTGCTTACAGGTGAGTTGCTGGATTATTTGTTCTGGCTGCCAGTGCAATTGTATGTGTTTTTAGAGCGTTCCTATACTAGGCTAAAGTTTAAGTAAGTACTGTACTCTGCAGGTAGTGATCTGGTTGGCCTTGCAGTACTTTTTGTGTCAATTAAAATATTGCACTGAAACAATTTGCTTCCAGAAATGAGTGTCCTGCTGGAGTTTCCTCTAGGAATTAAACATGACTGAGAGAATGAAGAGAGACCACACAGAGCAGGGCAAGCTACTAGAAGAGGGAGGAGGAGGAGGGGGAGAAGGACATTCAGAAGGAGGCCATATCCACAGAAGGTCTTCAAGGAGCAATTCTCTTACCTCAACTTCAGCGATGACCAATGCTTGCGACGCCTTTGCTTCACAAAAGAGGTTAGTACACTCATAATAAAGGATGAAACTGAGTACTGTGTACAATAAGCAAGTGTGACCTTAGCTCCTTTAAAAAGACTCCAGAGTACAGGTACCTCGTGGGTGGCCTGCTTATATACTGTGCTCCCAAGGGATGCTAGGATCCCTTGGGACTCCAACAGGTGGGCCCTTGGTGGTCAGGTGTCATGCGGGTTACACAGGGTTAAATGCATTACATCACTCCTCCGTGAAGTCAACAGTACACTTATTTACAAGGTGAGACGATCTGGGGCTTTACGCTCCCTTGTCGATCGTCTCAGTACAAATGCTGATGTGGGTGGGTTGGTCAGTTCTTCACTGGGCTGGTGGGCAGCTGGCCTTGCCAGGCTGCTGGGGATGATGAGTTCGGCATTGTGGTCAACCATGATGTCAGTTGCCACTTGTTTGTGTGTTGGACGGTCAAAGTTGGTGGTGTCCTCTTCGGGTTGTTCATAGCTGTTGGTGAACCGCAATTTGATTTGGTCCAAATGTTTTCTGTTCGTTTGTCCATTGGCCAATTTGACCTGAAAAACCCTACTTCCCTCTTTGGCTGTGACCATTTGGGACCATCTCCATAATTGAGCACAAACACGGATCAATGATCTCAATATTGCGTGACAAATTTGTGCGGTCATGGTACACACTTTGTTGATGCCGTTTGCCCTCCACGTGCTCATGGAGATCAGGATGGACAAGAGAGAGCCTTGTTTTGAGCGCCCTTTTCATGAGCAGCTCAGCTGGGGGAATCCTGGTGAGTGAGTGGGGTCTGGTGCGGTAGCTGAGGAGCACTCGGGACAGCCGGGTCTGCAGGGAGCCTTCTGACACACGTTTCAAGCTTTGCTTGATGGTCTGAATTGCTCGTTCTGCCTGGCCGTTGGATGCAGGCTTGAACGGAGCAGATGTGACGTGTTTGATCCCGTTGCGGGTCATGAATTCCTCAAATTCAGCACTGGTGAAGCACGGCCCATTGTCGCTGACTAGGACATCAGGCAAGCCGTGCGTGGCAAACATGGTTCATAGGCTTTTAACAGTGGCCGTGGATGTGCTTACTGACATTATTGCACATTCAATCCATTTTGAGTAGGCGTCCACGACAGCCAAAAACATTTTGCCTAGAAATGGGCCCGCATAGTCCACGTGGATCCTCGACCACGGTTTGGAGGGCACGACCACAAACTTAGCGGTGCCTCTCTGGGTTCAATGCTCAGCTGAGAGCAAGTGTTGCACTGACACACGCATGACTCTAAATCTGAGTCGATGCCGGGCCACCACACATGGGATCTGGCTATGGCTTTCAACATTACGATGTCTGGGTGGGTGTTGTGCAGTTCGCATATGAACGTATCTCTGCCTTTCTTGGGCAAGACCTCACGATTGACCCACAATTGACAGTCCGCCTGCAGGGACAACTTGTCTTTGCGTCTGTGGAACAGCTTAATCGCCTCCACTGGGACACTGGACCAGCTCCCATGGAGGACACAGTTTTTTACCAAGGACAGTAAAGGATCCTGGCTGGTCCAGGTCCCAATCTTGCGGGCCGTAACAGGGGACTTCTCATTCTCGAATACCTCCATGACCATGAGCAAGTACGCTGGCTGTGCCATTTCTACCTCGGTAGTGGGCAATGGCAGCTGACTGAGAGCATCTGCGCAGTTCTCTGTGACCGGTCTGTAGCGGATTACATAGTTTATGCTGACAACGTGAGCGCCCATCTTTGGATGCGGGCAGAAACATTGGTATTAATCCCTTTGCTCTCAGAGAACAGCGATATGAGCAGCTTGTGGTCAGTTTCAAGCTCAAACTTGAGGCCAAACAAGTACTGGTGCATTTTTTTCACCCACCCGTAGACGCACGCCAGAACCTCTTTCTCAATCATGCTGTAGGCTCTTCCGGCCTTGGACAAACTCCTGGACACATAAGCGACCGGTTGCAAAATCCCTGATTCATTAGCCTGTTGTAACACACACCCGACCCCGTATGACGACACATCGCAAGCTAGCACTAATCGTTTACAAGGATTATACAGAGCAAGCAGTTTGTTTGAACACAACAGATTTCTGGCTTTCGTAAAGGCAGCCTCTTGTGAATTCCCCCATACCCAGTCGTCTCCCTTGTGCAGTAACTCATGTAGGGGTTCTAGCAGGGTGCTTAACCCAGGTATGAAATTACCAAAATAGTTAAGGAATCCCAGTAACGACCGCAGTTCCATCACGTTCTGTGGTCGTGGCGCGTTCTTAATGGCCTCCGTCTTGACGTCGGTGGGTCTGATGCCGTCTGCTGTGATTCTTCTTCTCAAGAACTCGACGTCCTGTGCCAGGAAAACACACTTCGAGCGTTTCAACCTGAGTCCACGCGATACAACCGTATAAGAACCTCTTCCAGATTCTTCAAGTGCTCAATGGTGTCCCGACCTGTAACCAATATATCATCCTCGAAAACCACTGTGCAAGGAACTAACTTTAGCAAGCTCTCCATGTACCGTTGGAAGATTGCTGCGGCTGACCGAATCCCGAGTCGGCACCGGTTGTAGATAAACAGTCCTTTGTGCGTGTTGATGCAGGTGAGGCCTTTCGAAGACTCCTCCAACTCCTGCGTCATGTAGACCGAGGTCTACATGAAAGTCTTCCCTCCTGCCAGGATCGCAAATAGGTCATCTGCCTTGGGTAGTGGGTACTGGTCCTGCAGCGAAAAATGGTTAATCAGAGAAACATAGAAATTAGGTGCAGGAGTAGGCCATTCGGCCCTTCGAGCCTGCACAACCATTCAATAGATCATGGCTGATCATTCACCTCAGTACCCCTTTCCTGCTTTCTGGCCATACCCCTTGATCGCTTAAGCCGTAAGGGCCATATCTAACTCCCTCTTGAATATATCCAATGAACTGGCATCAACGACTCTCTGCGGCAGGGAATTCCACAGGTTAACAACTCTTTGAGTGAAGAAGTTTCTCCTCATCTCAGTCCTAAATGGCTTACCCCTTATTCTTAGACTGTGTCCCCTGGTTCTGGACTTCCCCCAATATCGGGAACATTCTTCCTGCATCTAACCTGTCCAGTCCCATCAGAATTTTTGTTTCTATGAGATCCCCCCTCATCCTTCTAAACTCCAGTGAATACAGGCCCAGTCGATCCAATCTCTCCTCATATGTCAGTCCTGCCATCCTGGGAATCAGTCTGGTGAACTTTTGCTACACTCCCTCAATAGCAAGACATATGAGGAGAGACTGGATCAACTGGGCCTTTATACACTGGATTTTAGAAGGATGAGAGGGGATCTCATAGAAACGTATAAGATTCTGTGTCCTTCCTCAGATTAGGGAGACCAAAACTGAATACAATGTTCCAGGTGAGGCCTCACCAAGGCCCTATAAAATTGCAGTAAGACTTCCCTGCTTCTATACACAAATCGCCTAGCTATGAAGGCCAACATACCATTTGCCTTCTTCACCGCCTGCTGTACCTGCATGTCAACTTTCAATGACTGATGTACCATGTCACCCAGGTCTCGCTGCACCTCCCCTTTTCCTAATCTGCCGCCATTCAGATAATAATTGCACCCAAAGTGGATAACCTCACATTTATCCATATTATACTTCATCTGCCAAGCATTTGTCCACTCACCTAACCTGTCCAAGTCACCCTGCAGCCTCATAGCATCCTCCTCACAGCTCACACCACCACCCAGCTTAGTGTCATCACCAAACTTGGAGATATTACACTCAATTCCTTCATCTAAATCATTAATGTATATTGTAAATAGCTGGGGTCCCAGCACTGAGCCCTGCGGCACCCCAGTAGTCACTGCTTGCCATTCTGAAAAGGACCCATTTATCCCGACTCTCTGCTTCCTGTCTGCCAACCAGTTCTTTATCCACATCAGTACATTACCCCCAATACCATGTGCTTTAATGTTGCACACCAATCTCTTGTGTGGGACCTTGTCAAAAGCCTTTTGAAAGTCCAAATACACCACATCCACTGGTTCTCCCTTGTCCACTCTACTAGTTACATCCTCAAAAAATTCCAGAAGATTTGTCAAGCCAACCCTTTCATAAGTCCATGCTGACTTGGACCAATCCTGTCACTGCTTTCCAAATGCGCTACTATTTCATCTTTAATAATTGATTCCAACATTTTCCCCACTACTGATGTCAGGCTAATTGGTCTATAATTACCCATTTTTTTCTCTCCCCTTCTTTTTTAAAAAGTGGTGTTACATTAGCTACCCTCCAGTCCATAGGAATTGATCCAGAGTCGATAGACTGTTGGAAAATGATCACCAATGCATCCACTATTTCTCGGGCCACTTCCTTAAATACTCTGGGATGCAAACTATCAGGCCCCGGGGATTTATCTGCTTTCAATCCCATCACTTTCCCTAACACAATTTCCTGACTAATAAGATTTCCTTCAGTTCCTCTTTCTCACTAGACCCACTGTCCCCTAGTATTTCCGGAAGGTTATTTGTGAGTTCCTTCGTGAAGACTGAACGAAAGTATTTGTTCAACAGGTCTGCCATTTCTTTGTTCCCCATTATAAATTCACCTGAATCTGACTGCAAGGGGCCTACGTTTGTCTTCACTAATCTTTTTCTCTTCACATATCTATCGAAGCTTTTGCAGTCAGTTTTTATGCTCCCAGCAAACTTCCTCTCATACTCTATTTCCCCCCTCCTAATTAAACCCTTTGTGTTCCTCTGCTGAATTCTAAGTTTCTCCCATTCCTCAGGTTTGCTGCTTTTTCTAGCCAATTTATGTGCCTCTTCCTTGGATTTAACACCATCCTTAATTTCCCTTGTTAGCCATGGTTGAGCCACCTTCCCCATTTTATTTTTACTCCAGACAGGGATGTACAATTGTGGAAGTTCAGCCATATGATCTTTAAATGTTTGCCATTGCTTATCCACTGTCAACCCTTTAAGTATCATTTGCCAGTCTATTCTAGCCAATTCACGTCTCATACCATCGAAGTTACCTTTCCTTAAGTTCAGGACCCTAGTCTCTGAATTAACTGTGGCACTCTCCATCTTAATAAAGAATTCTACCATATTATTGTCACTCTTCCCCAAGGGGCCTCACACAACAAGATTGCTAATTAGTCCTTTCTCATTACACATCACCCTGTCTAGGATGGCCAGCCCTCTAGTTGGTTCCTCGACATATTGATCTCGAAAACCATCCCTAATACACTCCAGGAAATCCTCCTCCACCGTATTGCTACCAGTTTGGTTAGCCTAATCTATATGTAGATTAAAGTCGCCCATGATAACTGCTGTCCCTTTATTGCACACATCCCTAATTTCTTGTTTGATGCTGTCCCCAACCTCACTACTACTGTTTGATGGTCTGTATACAATTCCCACTAGCGTTTTCTGCCCTTTGGTATTCCGCAGCTCTACCCATACAGATTCCACATCATCCAAGCTAATGTCCTTCCTTACTGTTGCGTTAATTTCCTCTTTAACCATCAACACTACCCCACCTCCTTTTCCTTTCTGCCTATCCTTCCTGAATGTTGAATACCTCTTGATGTTGAGTTCCCAGCCTTGGTCACCCTGGAGCCATGTCTCCATGATGCCAATTATATCATATTCATTAATTGCTGCCTGTGCAGTTAATTCGTCCACCTTATTACGAATACTCCTTGCATTGAGGCACAGAGCCTTCAGGCTTGTCTTTTTAACACACTTTGCCCCTTTAGAATTTTGCTGTAATCGTTACTTTATAGTCCCCACAAATTCTAACCGTGCAGTCCTCCTTAAGTACCGGGAGAGGCAAAAACCAGATAAAAACCCAGGCCAACTTAGGGAGAAAAAATCTGGGAAAATTCCTCTCCGACCCATCCAGGCACTTGAATCTAGTCCAGGAGATCCCTGCAATACTTACCATTATATCTGCCCCGGCCAATAAAAGGTCACCCAGTCTAATCCCAATTACCAGCTCTCGGTCCGTAACCCTGCAGGTTACGGCACTTTAAGTGCCCATCCAACTATCTCTTAAAAGTGGTGAGGGTTTTTTCTATGTTTCTGCATCCACCGCTCTTCCAGGTAGTGAGTTCCAGGTCCCCACAATCCTCTGCGTAACGAAGCCCCCCCCAACCTCAAATGCCCTCTAAACCTTCCACCAACCACCTTAAAACTATGCTCCTCATAATAGACCCCTCCACCAATGGAAATAGGCCCTTACTATTCACTATGTCCAGGCCCCTCAATATTTTGTACACCTCAATGAGGTCTCCTCTCAACCTCCTCTGTTCCAATGAGAACAACCCCAGCCTATCCAATCTGTCCTCATAACTAAGATTCTCCATTCCAGGCAACATCCTAGTAAATCTCCTCTGCACCCTCTTGAGTACAATCACATCCTTCCTATAATACGGTGACCAGAACTGCATGCAGTACTCCAGATGCGCCAAACTATGTGACCCTCATAAGTCACAATACCCATGGAGTGACCCTAGTCTAACGTGAGAGTCAATTTTTTCCTAATTTATTTTTAAGCCTCTCCCTATATTTTTATGAGCTATTCCCGTATCCCACGAAATACTGATAACATTTTATTCAAATGCCTTCTTCCATTAATGGGCTTTTTAGCACTTCCTCCGATATAGAATGATGCAGCACAGAAGGAAGCCATTTGGCCCATCGAGCCTGTGCCGGCTCTTTGAAAGAGCTATCCAATTTGTCCCACTCCCCTGCTCTTTCCCCACAGCACTGGAATTTTTTTTTTGTTTCAAGTATTTATCCAATTCCCTTTTGAAAGTTATTATTGAATGTGATTCCACCGCCCTTTCAGGCATTGCATTCCAGATCATAACAACTAGCCATATAAAAAGAAATTCTCCTCATCTCACCTCTGGTTCTTTTGCCAATTACCTTCAACTATTTTAAGTTGAAACAATAAATCAAGTGCCCCTTATTAAAAGGACACTAAAACTGACAAATTAAACAAATGAACTTTTTACAATAATGGTCCAAATTAAAATTTGTTTGCCGGGGGTGATGATGCACTCCAGTCCCTCCGGCGCCCACCTCTCGCGGAAGGCTGTGAGCATACCGGTGGACACCGCCAATTATCTTTAACTATTTTATAGTTGAACCGTAGATCAAGTGCCCCCTGATTAAAGGGGGGCACTAAAGCCGACAAAATAAAACTGTTATGTATTTATGCTTGGGGTCACCAGACACCAGGGAGCACCACTGTCGGAGGTCATCGGGCTGTACGTGTGCGTGCGCGGTCACTGGTATGTAAACGCGGGTACCATGTCACGCGGGTTACTTTGGGCGCGAATAAAGTTGGATCAGGTTTACACCTGAGGCAGTTTACAGTAACAAAACTTGTGAGTCATTACATTCATTTGGCAACGAGGTAACTTAAGAACCGTCACATGTACAATGGGCACTATTGGAATTCTGGAGAGATTCCGGAGGGCGAGGATTGGACGGATTTTAGCGACCGCCTGGATCAGTATTTTGTGGCCAACAAAATGGAGGGAGACATTGACGCAGCTCGGCACAGGGTAGTTTTCCTCATCATTTGTGGTCCAAAGATTTATGGCCTCATGAAGAACCTTCTCTCGCCTTTAAGTCCAACGGGCAAAGAATATGGGGATTTGTATGCTTTGGTGTGTGACCACCTTAAGCCAAAAGAGGGGATCATTTTGAGCGCGAATGTTTCCCAGGAAGAATCACTCGACACTCTGGGTCGGTTCCAACATCAAAACGGCCTTTATTATGCCAGCGGGGAGAAAGCCTCTGGGTTACACCAGGCACTACTCTCCATCAAACAAAGAAATTCAGTGATATTTATATGTTTTACTACAATTACTCAATGTTTGTTGGCTGGACACAATCCAATCGTAACAATTATAGATTACATACAGGTTTCTTTCGGTCAATAGAATTGACCCTCAAGCATCAAGGGGCTGCATGGTCAGCTCATGTTTAACTGGAGCTGATTTATGTCCTTGTGATGTTTTCCAGACCTCCCCTTATCTCTGTTGTCCTTGGGTTCTGCCTGTGCCTGACTTTCTTATCCTAACATAGTTTCAGGGATTCCTTTGTTCAGTGTTCTACTAGGACATCTTGTCTGGGGTTGTTGATTAAAGACATTCTGCTGAACTGCAGTGTCATCAGCTATCCAGAAAGTTAGCCAACTTGGTTAGCTGAATACCCCTAGTGCTTTGCGGAATCCCTGGCAGCCATCTTATGTCTGGCAGCCATTTTACACATATATAGACATACATTATGCAGGTGCCTTCGTCTTTGAAAGTGCCCTACAACAATCATCATCTCATGCTATCGCTTCTATATGCAGGTTCGTGCTGAGGGCCAGGATGTGTCAGGATTCGTCACCGACCTACGACGTCTTGCTGAGCCGTGTAAGTTTGGGAATGTGTTGGAAGACATGCTGCGAGATTTCCTCGTGATAGGCATCAACCCTGATGTGATTCTTCGGAAGTTATTGGCCGAAGCAAAGCTGGATTTGAGTAAGGCCATCGCGACTGCCCAGGCATGCATGACGACTGATGATAATTTGAGGCAGATATCACCGAAGAGTCGGAGCTCTGCAGCAAGTACTGTAAACAAGATTGTGTCATCGTCTGGCAGAGCTGCTTATGGCAGGGCCTACTCGACTGCTTATGTGAAACCTGTAGCTGCTCAAAGTCCGCCAACTGGTATGAATCCGATTTCACCCTTTTGGCGTTGTGGGGGCAATCATCAGTGTCGGTTTAAACAATACTCCTGTAATGGCTGTTCAAAAGTGGGGCATCTTCAGAGAATATGCCCACAACGGAGCAAGTGTGCTGCCGCTCATCACATTGCTGATGATGACCAGTCCAGTGCTGGCCCGCATACACAACCTAAGGAGGAAGTGTATGGTCTGTGTTCGTTCCTGGGAAAGAACCAACTGATAATTGTTAATGTGAAGCTGAGTGAAATGCCTGTATCAATGGAGCTGGACACGGGTGCGAGTCAGTCGATAATGAGCCAAAGGACATTTGACATTGAGGCTGTGAAGCCTAAGCTGAGTCCAGTCAATGCCAAGTTGTGTACTTACACTAAGGAACTCATACCGGTGATTGGCAGTGCAGTTGTCAAGGTGTCATATAATGGTGTGGTTCATGATCTACTGTTATGAATCGTCCCAGATAATGGTCCAACGCTGTTCGGCAGGAATTGGCTTGAGAAAATCAAGTGGAATTGGAATGATATCAAAGCGGTGTCATCGTGTGCTCAAGTGTTGAAGAAGTTTCCTTCTTTGTTTGAACTGGGCATTGGTAATTTTACTGGAGCCAAGTTGTAGATTCACCTGGATTCAGATGCAAGACCTGTCTATCATAAGGCTCGGTCTGTTCCCTACATGATGAGGGAGAAGGTTGAAATTGAGCTTGACAGACTCCAATGTGAAGGGGTCATATCATTGGTCAAGTTTAATGAGTGGGCCAGTCCTATTGTTCCTGTGTTGAAGAGTGATGGCACTGTCAGGATTTGTGGAGACTACAAGGTTACGATTAACCGATTTTCGAAACAGGATCAGTACCCGTTACCGAAGGCTGATGACCTGTTCGCCATGCTAACTGATGGAAAGTCGTTCACTAAACTGGATCTAATGTCGGCCTATATGACACAGGAGCTTGTCGACACTCTGAAGAAACTCACCTGTATCAACACCCATAAAGGACTGTTTGTCTACAACAGGTGTCCTTTTGGAATTCATTTGGCTGTGGCCATATTTCAGAGGAATATGGAGAGTCCGTTCCTAGAACTGTCGTGTTTCAAGATGACATTCTGGTCACAGGTCGTGACACTACTGAACATCTGAACAATCTTGAAGAAGTCCTACATCGTCTGGACAAAGTGGGGCTCAGGCTGAAGCATTCGAAGTGTGTCTTCATGGCACCTGAAGTTGAATTCCTGGGGAGAAAGATGGCTGCTGATGGCATCAGGCCTACTGATTCAAAAACCAAGGCCATCAAAAATGCACCCAGGCCTCAGAATGTTACGGAGCTGCATTCATTCCTTGGACTACTCAACTACTTTGGTAATTTCTTACCCAGATTGAGCACTTTCTTAGAGCCACTGCTCATACTACTCAGAAAAGACGACAACTGGATCTGGCGTGTGTCTCAAGATAGAGCCTTTGAGAAAGCTAAGAATCTGTTCTGTTCAAACAAGTTGCTTGTTCATTATGATCCGTGTAAGCGTCTTGTATTGGCCTGTGATGCTTCATCATATGGGGTTGGCTGTGTACTCCAACAAGCAAATGAGTCGGGTAAACTACAAACTGTTGCGTATGCTTCGAGAAGTTTGTCAAAGGCAGAAAGAGCTTACAGCATGGTAGAAAAAGAAACTTTGGACTGTGTGTATGGGATCAAAAAGATGCATCGGTACCTGTTTGGTCTTCATTTTGAACTCGAAACGGATCACAAGCCACTGATTTCACTGTCTTCGAAAAACAAAGGGATTAATAGCAATGCATCGTCCCGTATCCAGAGGTGGGCATTGACATTGTCTGTCTATGATTATGTTATTCGTCATAGACCTGGCACTGAGAATTGTGCCGATGCACTGAGTCGTCTGCCATTACCCACACCTGAGGTGGAGACGCCTCAACCTGCAGATCTACTGTTAGTAATGAATGCTTTTGCGAGTGAAGGAACAACTGTCACTGCTCAACAAGTTAGGATCTGGACCAACCATGACCCTATTTTATCAGTTGTGAAATGTTGTGTCCTCAGTGGTGATTGGTCTGTAACACCTATGGAAATGTGTGATGAGACCAAACCTTACAACTGTCACAAAGATGAACTGTCCATTCAGTCAGATTGTTTACTGTGGGGCAATCGTGTTGTCATGCCTAAGAAAGATAGAGAGAAATTTGTACGTGAACTACACAGCACTCATCCTGGTATTGTCATGATGAAAGCCATTGCTAGGGCTCATGTATGATGGCGTGGAATTGACTCTGATCAGGAATCATGTGTACATCAGTGCAACACTTGCATGCAGCTAAGTAAAGTACCAGCGGAATCTCCATTGAGTCTTTGGTCGTGGCCATCTAAGCCATGGTCGAGGATCCACATCGATTTTGTGGGCCCTTTCCTGGGAAAGATGTTTTTTGTTGTGGTGGATGCATATTCAAAGTAGATAGAGTGTATTATTATGTCTTCCAGGACATCTACAGCTACTATTGAGAGCCTTCTTGTCATGTTTGCTACTCATGGTTTGCCTGACATTGTTGTGAGCGACAAGGGATCTTGCTTCACAAGTCTGGAGTTTCAAGAGTTCATGAAACTCAATGATATTAAACATGTGAGGTCAGCCCCATTCAAACCTGCTTCTAATGGTCAAGCAGAGTGTGCTGTTCAAATGATCAAGCAGAATATGAAACGTGTAACTCAGGGTTCACTGCAGACTCACTTGTCCTGTATACAGCTCAGTTACAGGACCAGACCTCATATGCTTACTGGGGTCTCCCTGCTGAACTACTGATGAAGAGAAGTCTCAAGACCAAGCTCTCTCTTGTTCATCCCGATTTGAATGATCGTGTTGAAAACAGACGTCAAAGTCAGCAAGGGTATCATGATCGTGCTGCTGTGTCACGTGACATCTCTGTCAACTATCCGGTTTATGTACTGAACTATGGTCAAGGTCCAAAGTGGATCGCCGGTACTGTTACAGCCAAGGAGGGTGACACAGTGTTTATTGTCGTGCTCAAGAATGGGAAACCATGCAGGAAACGTGTTGATCAGATAAAACTGCGGCACACGGATGAACTTGAGAAAGGTGCAGTCAGTGACCAACCAACCAATGTTCATTCATCAGAGGACTTTGCTATCATGATTGAAACTGGACCTCCAGTCTCTGATGTGGTCATTACCACAGATCGGTTACTCAGCCTTCAGTCACAACTGACTCACAACGCTCGCCCAGAACTGAAGTTGAACTGAGACGATCAACTCATGAGCGGAAAGTCCCAGACCGTCTTAATTTGTAAAAAGACTGAGATTAAGATCTTGAAAGGGGATGTTATTATGTATTTATGTTTGGGGTCACCAGACACCAGGGGGCGCCACTGTCGGAGGTCATCGGGCTGTACGCACGCGTGCCCGGTCACTGGTATATAAGCACGGGTACCATGTCACGTGGGTTACTTTGGGCGCGAATAAAATTGGATCAGGTTTACACCTGAGGCAATTTACAGTAACAAGTCTTGAGTCATAACACTCATTACAAAACCAATTAAACTTTTGACGTTAATGGATCAAATTAAAATTTGGTTGCCGGGGGTGATGATGCACTCCAATCCCTCCGGTGCCCACCTCTTGCGGAAGGCCGCAAACGTACCAATGGACATCACGTGCTCCATCACCAGGGTCACCCTGGCTCGGATGTAACCGCAGAAGAGCCAATTACCTTCAACTATTTTGTTGCAACCAATCAAGGTCCCCCTGGTTAAAAAGGGGGGGGGGAGAGAGGGTGGCGGGGGCTGGGGGGGGGGAAACACTCCAAAAACTTCAATCAAGTGCACCCTTGTACCCTTGGTTTTTTTTGAGGACACCAAAAACACAAGTTATACCAGTGCCCCCTGGCTAAAAGGGGGGAGGGGGCCGGGGGGGCACTGAAACCGACAAACTTAGACAAATTAAACTTTAAATATTAAGGATCAAATTAAAATTTGATTGCCGAGGGTGATGATGCACTCCAGTCCTTCCGGCGCCCACCTCTCGCGGAAAGCCTCAAACGTACCGGTGGACACCGCGTGCTCCATCTCCAGGGACACCCTGGCTCAGATGTAACCGCACAAGAGCCAATTACCTTCAACTATTTTGTTGTAATACTTTAATCAAGTGCCCCCTGATTAAAGGGGGGGCACATTCCAAAAACTTTTCAAGTGCCCCCTTGTTGTTTTTTTTTAATTTTGAGGGCACAGAACACAAATTATACAAGTGCCCCCTGGCTAAAGTGGGGGGGGGCGGTGGCGGGGGCACTAAAACCGACAACTTAAACAAAT
Source organism: Pristiophorus japonicus (assembly GCF_044704955.1). Taxonomy (NCBI): domain Eukaryota; kingdom Metazoa; phylum Chordata; class Chondrichthyes; family Pristiophoridae; genus Pristiophorus; species Pristiophorus japonicus. Next base: position 318,461,199 of record NC_091977.1, read on the forward strand.
TAAACTTTTGACGTGGGCCAATTACCTTCAACTATTTCAGTTGTGCACTTTAAACAAATGCTCCTGCAAGTGGGGTCACACTCCAAAATAAAAAAATTTTCCAGTGTCCCTTTTATTTTTGGGGGGGGAGGTTTTTTAGGGCAGTAAAAACAGAAATTATACAAGTGCCCCCTGGCTAAATGGGGTGGGGGCACTAAAACCGGCAATAAAACAAATTAATCTTTAGACATTTAAAATCAAATTAAAATTTGGTTGCCGAGGGTGATGATGCACTCCAGTCCTTCCAGCACCCACCTCTCGCGGAAGGCCGCGAGCATACCGGTGGACAGCGTGTGCTCCATCTCCAGGGACACCCTGGCTCAGATGTAACTGCGGAAGAGAAGCAGGCAGTCGGGCTGATCGACCCCCTCGACCGCCTGCTGCCTGGACCGGCTGATGGCCCCCTTGGCCGTGCCCAGAAGCAGTCCTACGAGGAGGCTTTCCAACTTGCCCGCTCCTCTCAGGGTGCCCAAAGATCAGGAGTGTGGGACTGAAGTGCAACCAGAATTTGAGGAACAGCCCCTTCAAATAATGGAACAGGGGCTGCAAACTCGCACATTCGAAAAAACATGGAACATGGACTCTTCCAGACCGCAGAATTTGCAGGTGGCCTGGGAGCCCGTGAACTGACTTAAAAACTTATTGCACAGGACTGCTCTATGCTACACCCTCCAGGCCAATTACCTTCAACTCTTTTGTTCTGATTACAGGTGAAAATCTCATAAACTACAATTAATTAAAGTCACTTGTTTATTGTCAGTATCAAAACTGTGTTGAGTATGACAGCAGGATTTGGTTGTGTATGACAGCAGGGTTAGGTTGTGTATGACAGCAGGGTTAGGTTGTGTATGACAGCAGGATTTGGTTGTGTATGACAGCAGGATTTGGTTGTGTATGACAGCAGGATTTGGTTGTGTATGACAGCAGGATTTGGTTGTGTATGACAGCAGGATTTGGTTGTCTATGACAGCAGGATTTGGTTGTGTATGACAGCAGGGTTAGGTTGTGTATGACAGCAGGGTTAGGTTGTGTATGACAGCAGGGTTAGGTTGTGTATGACAGCAGGGTTAGGTTGTGTATGACAGCAAAGTTAGGTTGTGTATGACAGAAGGATGTGGTAGTGTATGACAGCATGATTTGGTTGTGTATGACAGCAGGGTTAGGTTGTGTATGACAGCAGGATTTGGTTGTGTATGACAGCAGGGTTAGGTTGTGTATGACAGCAAAGTTAGGTTGTGTATGACTGAAGGGTTAGGTTGTGTATGACGGCAGGGTTAGGTTGTGTATGACAGCAGGGTTAGGTTGTGTATGACAGCAGGGTTAGGTTGTGTATGACAGCAGGATGTGGTTGTGTATGACAGCAGGATTTGGTTGTGTATGACAGCAAGGTTAGGTTGTGTATGACAGCAGGATTTGGTTGTGTATGACAGCAGGGTTAGGTTGTGTATGACAGCAAAGTTAGGTTGTGTATGACTGCAGGGTTAAGTTGTGTATGACAGCAGGGTTAGGTTGTGTGTGATGGCAGGGTTAGGTTATGTATGACAGCAGGGTTAGGTTGTGTATGACAGCAGGGTTAGGTTGTGTATAACAGCAGGATTTGGTTGTGTATGACGGCAGGGTTAGGTTGTGTATGACAGCAAAGTTAGGTTGTGTATGACAGCAGGGTTAGGTTGTGTATGACAGCAGGATTTGGTTGTGTATGACGGCAGGGTTAGGTTGTGTATGACAGCAAAGTTAGGTTGTGTATGACAGCAGGGTTAGATTGTGTATGACAGCAGGATGTGGTTGTGTATGACAGCAGGATTTGGTTGTGTATGACAGCAAGGTTAGGTTGTGTATGACAGCAGGATTTGGTTGTGTATGACAGCAGGGTTAGGTTGTGTATGACAGCAAAGTTAGGTTGTTTATGACAGCAGGGTTAGGTTGTGTATGACAGCAGGATTTGGTTGTGTATGACAGCAGGGTTAGGTTGTGTATGACTGCAAAGTTAGGTTGTGTATGACAGCAGGGTTAGGTTGTGTATGACAGAGGGGTTAGGTTGTGTATGACTGCAAAGTTAGGTTGTGTATGACAGCAGGGTTAGGTTGTGTATGACAGAGGGGTTAGGTTGTGTATGACAGCAGGGTTTGGTTGTGTATGACAGCAGGGTTAGGTTGTGCATGACAGCAGGGTTAGGTTGTGTGTGACAACAGGGTTAGGTTATGTATGACAGCAGGGTTAGGTTGTGTATGACAGCAGGGTTAGGTTGTGTATGACAGCAGGATTTGGTTGTGTATGACGGCAGGGTTAGGTTGTGTATGACAGCAAAGTTAGGTTGTGTATGACAGCAGGGTTAGGTTGTGTATGACATCAGGATTTGGTTGTGTATGACAGCAGGGTTAGGTTGTGTATGACTGCAAAGTTAGGTTGTGTATGACAGCAGGGTTAGGTTGTGTATGACAGAGGGGTTAGGTTGTGTATGACTGCAAAGTTAGGTTGTGTATGACAGCAGGGTTAGGTTGTGTATGACAGAGGGGTTAGGTTGTGTATGACAGCAGGGTTTGGTTGTGTATGACAGCAGGGTTAGGTTGTGCATGACAGCAGGGTTAGGTTGTGTATGACAGCAGGGTTAGGTTGTGTATGACAGCAGGGTTTGGTTGTGTATGACAGCAGGGTTAGGTTGTGTATGACAGCAGGGTGAGGTTGTGTATGACAGCAGGGTTAGGTTGTGTATGACAGCAGGATGTAGTTGTGTATGACAGCAGGATTTGGTTGTGTATGACAGCAGGGTTAGGTTGTGTATGACAGCAGGGTTAGGTTGTGTATGACAGCACGGTTAGGTTGTGTATGACAGCAGGGTTAGGTTGTGTATGACAGCAGGGTTTGGTTGTGTATGACAGCAGGGTTTGGTTGTGTATGACAGCAGGTTTAGGTTGTGCATGACAGCAGGGTTAGGTTGTGTATGACAGCAGGATTTGGTTGTGTATGACAGCAGGATTTGGTTGTGTATGACAGCAGGGTTAGGTTGTATATGACAGCAGGGTTTGGTTGTGTATGACAGCAGGGTTAGGTTGTGCATGACTGCAGGGTTAGGTTGTGTATGACAGCAGGATTTGCTTGTGTATGACAGCAGGGTTAGGTTGTGTATGACAGCAGGATTTTGTTGTGTATGACAGCAGGGTTAGGTTGTGTATGACAGCAGGATGTGGTTGTGTATGACAGCAGGATTTGGTTGTGTATGACAGCAAGGTTAGGTTGTGTATGACAGCAGGATTTGGTTGTGTATGACAGCAGGGTTAGGTTGTGTATGACAGCAAAGTTAGGTTGTGTATGACAGCAGGGTTAGGTTGTGTATGACAGCAGGGTTAGGTTGTGTGTGACGGCAGGGTTAGGTTATGTATGACAGCAGGGTTAGGTTGTGTATGACAGCAGGGTTAGGTTGTGTATAACAGCAGGATTTGGTTGTGTATGACGGCAGGGTTAGGTTGTGTATGACAGCAAAGTTAGGTTGTGTATGACAGCAGGGTTAGGTTGTGTATGACAGCAGGATTTGGTTGTGTATGACGGCAGGGTTAGGTTGTGTATGACAGCAAAGTTAGGTTGTGTATGACAGCAGGGTTAGGTTGTGTATGACAGCAGGATGTGGTTGTGTATGACAGCAGGATTTGGTTGTGTATGACAGCAAGGTTAGGCTGTGTATGACAGCAGGGTTTGGTTGTGTATGACAGCAGGGTTAGGTTGTGTATGACAGCAGGGTTAGGTTGTGTATGACAGCAGGGTTAGGTTGTGTATGACAGCAAAGTTAGGTTGTGTATGACAGAAGGATGTGGTAGTGTATGACAGCAGGATTTGGTTGTGTATGACAGCAGGGTTAGGTTGTGTATGACAGCAGGATTTGGTTGTGTATGACAGCAAGGTTAGGTTGTGTATGACAGTAGGATGTGGTTGTGTATGACAACAGGATTTGGTTGTGTATGACAGCAGGGTTAGGTTGTGTATGACAGCAGGGTTAGGTTGTGCATGACAGCAGGGTTAGGTTGTGTATGACAGCAGGGTAAGGTTGTGTATGACAGCAGGGTTTGGTTGTGTATAACAGCAGGGTAAGGTTGTGTATGACAGCAGGGTTAGGTTGTGCATGACAGCAGGGTTAGGTTGTGTATGACAGCAGGATTTGGTTGTGTATGACAGCAGGGTTAGGTTGTATATGACAGCAGGGTTTGGTTGTGGATGACAGCAGGGTTAGGTTGTGCATGACAGCAGGGTTAGGTTGTGTATGACAGCAGGATTTGGTTGTGTATGACGGCAGGGTTAGGTTGTGTATAACAGCAAAGTTAGGTTGTGTATGACAGCAGGGTTAGGTTTTGTATGACAGCAGGATTTGGTTGTGTATGACAGCAGGTTTAGGTTGTGTATGACAGCAGGGTTAGGTTGTGTATAACAGCAGGATTTGGTTGTGTATGACGGCAGGGTTAGGTTGTGTATGACAGCAAAGTTAGGTTGTGTATGACAGCAGGGTTAGGTTTTGTATGACAGCAGGATTCGGTTGTGTATGACGGCAGGGTTAGGTTGTGTATGACAGCAAAGTTAGGTTGTGTATGATCAGCAGGGTTAGGTTGTGTATGACAGCAGGATGTGGTTGTGTATGACAGCAGGATTTGGTTGTGTATGACAGCAAGGTTAGGTTGTGTATGACAGCAGGATTTGGTTGTGTATGACAGCAGGGTTAGGTTGTGTATGACAGCAAAGTTAGGTTGTGTATGACTGCAGGGTTAGGTTGTGTATGACAGCAGGGTTAGGTTGTGTGTGACGGCAGGGTTAGGTTATGTATGACAGCAGGGTTAGGTTGTGTATGACAGCAGGGTTAGGTTGTGTATGACAGCAGGGTTAGGTTGTGTATAACAGCAGGATTTGGTTGTGTATGACGGCAGGGTTAGGTTGTGTATGACAGCAAAGTTAGGTTGTGTATGACAGCAGGGTTAGGTTGTGTATGACAGCAGGATTTGGTTGTGTATGACAGCAGGGTTAGGTTGTGTATGACTGCAAATTTAGGTTGTGTATGACAGCAGGGTTAGGTTGTGTATGACAGCAGGGTTAGGTTGTGTATGACAGCAGGGTTTGGTTGTGTATGACAGCAGGGTTAGGTTGTGCATGACAGCAGGGTTAGGTTGTGTATGACAGCAGGGTAAGGTTGTGTATGACAGCAGGGTTTGGTTGTGTATAACAGCAGGGTTAGGTTGTGTATGACAGCAGGGTTAGGTTGTGCATGACAGCAGGGTTTGGTTGTGTATGACAGCAGGGTTAGGTTGTGCATGACAGCAGGGTTAGGTTGTGTATGACAGCAGGATTTGGTTATGTATGACAGCAGGGTTAGGTTGTGTATGACAGCAGGGTTAGGTTGTGTATGACAGCAGGGTTTGGTTGTGTATGACAGCAGGGTTTGGTTGTGTATGACAGCAGGGTTAGGTTGTGTAAGACAGCAGGATGTGGTTGTGTATGACAGTAGGATGTAGTTGTGTATGACAGCAGGATTTGGTTGTGTATGACAGCAGGGTTAGGTTGTGTATGACAGCAGGGTTAGGTTGTGTATGACAGCAGGGTTAGGTTGTGTATGACAGCGGGGTTAGGTTGTGTATGACAGCAGGGTTTGGTTGTGTATGACAGCAGGGTTTGGTTGTGTATGACAGCAGGGTTAGGTTGTGCATGACAGCAGGGTTAGGTTGTGTATGACAGCAGGATTTGGTTGTGTATGACAGCAGGGTTAGGTTGTGTATGACAGATGAGGTCAGCTCAGGTATGCCAGTGGCAATCAAATTGGTAAAGGGTTTGATGTCAGGTCTCATCACCCCTCAGCTTCATTTGTCAATTACTTTACATCTGTATTCTCTAGTTATGGACCCTCCTACCAGAGGAAACAGTTTCTCCTTATCTACCGTATCAAAAATCTTCATAATTTTGAATCCCTCTATTCAATCTCCCCTTAACTTCTCTGCGCTAAGGAGAACAATCCCAGCTTCTTTAGTCTCTTCGCATAACTGAAGTTCCACATTCTTGGCATAATCCTTGCGCCCTCTCCATGGTGTGGTGCCCAGAATTGGACACAATACTCCAGCTGAGGCCTAATCATTGATTTATAAAGGTTTACCATAACTTGCTTGCTTTATACTGATGATCTGAGAGTATCCATTATGGCTCACAAAAGTTAACGCTCGTTTCTCTGCGGAGCTTGTGGAGCAAACTTGTTACGGCTACGCTCAATGGAAGGTATTAAATTAGAAGCTTGTTTTACATTGTGGATGAAATCGGGAAAAAAAATGAATTAATGCTGGAATCTAGATCTCAGAGGTGGGAAACAAATATAAATTATATGAAGCCTGAAGCCTTCCTTTCTTTTTGCATGTTTGATTAGACTATATCTGCCTTCACAGTTGAAGGCACTAAAAGCATCCCAATAATAGTTAATCAAGGGGTAAAAGGGAGGGAGGAACTTAAAATAATCTCTATTACTCGAGAAAAAGTACAAGGCAAACTAATGGGTCTAAAGGCTGACAAGATCCCTGGACCTGATGGCCTGCAACCTAGGGTCTTAAAAGAAGTGGCTGCAGAGATAGTGGATGCATTGGTTGTAATCTACCAAAATTGCCTAGATTCTGGAGAGATCCGAGCGGATTGGAAAACCACAAATGTAATGCCCCTGTTCAAGAAAGGAGGGAGTCAGAAAGCAGGAAATCAAGGGGAAATCCGCTGGGATCTCTCCAGAATCTAGGCAATTTTGGAAGAAAACAACCAATGTATCCACTATAGATATATAAAAAGGAAAAGGGTGGCTAAAGTAAATGTTGGTCCCTTAGAGGACGAGACTGGGGAATTAGTAATGGGAAACATGGAGATGGCAGAAACTCTGAACAAATATTTTGTATCAGTCTTTACGGTAGAGGACACTAACAATATTCCGACAGTGGATAGTCTAGGGGCTATAGTGGGGGAGGAACTTAACACAATCACAATCACTAAGGAGGTGGTAATCAGTAAGGTAATGGGACTAAAGGCAGATAATTCCCCTGGATCTGATGGCTTGCATCCTCGGGTCTTAAGAGAAGTAGTGTCAGGGATTGTGGATGCATTGGTTGTAATTTACCAAAATTCCCTGGATTCTGGGCAAGTCCCAGCAGATTGGAAAACTGCAAGTGTAACGCGCCTATTTAAAAAAGGAGGCAGACAAAAAGCAGGAAACTATAGACCAGTTAGCCTAACATCTGTGGTTGGGAAAATGTTGGAGTCCACTATAAAAGAAGCAGTAGCAGGACATTTGGAAAAGCAACATTCAGTCAGGCAGAGTCAGCATGGATTTATGAAGGGGAAGTCATGTTTGACAAAGTTGCCGGAGTTCTTTGGAGATGTAACGAACAGGGTGGATAAAGGGGAACCAGTGGATGTAGTGTATTTGGACTTCCAGAAGGCATTTGATAAGGTGCCACATAAAGGGTTACTGCACAAGATAAAAGTTCACGGTGTTGAGGGTAATATATTAGCATGGATAGAGGATTGGCTAACTAACAGAAAACAGAGAGTTGGACTAAATGGTTCATTCTCTGGTTGGCAACCAGTAACTAGTGGGGTGCCGCAGGGATCAGTGCTGGGACCCCAACTATTTACAATCTATATTAATGACTTGGATGAAGGGACTGAGTGTAATGTAGCCAAGTTTGCTGATGATACAAAGATGGGAGGAAAAGCAATGTGTGAGGAGGACACAAAAAATCTGCAAAAGGACATAGACAGGCTAAGTGAGTGGGCAAAAAATTTGGCAGTTGGAGTATACTGTTGGAAAGTGTGAGGTAATGCCGAAAAAAAATCAAAGAACAAGTTATTATTTAAATGGAGAAAGATTGCAAACTGCCACAGTACAGCGGGACCTGTGGGTACTTGTGCATGAAACACAAAAGGATAGTTTACAGCAGGTGTAGCAAGTGATCAGGAAGACCAATGGTATCTTGGCCTTTATTGCAAAGGGGATGGAGTATAAAAGCAGGGAAGTCTTGCTACAGCTATATAAGGTATTGGTGAGGCCACACCTGGAATACTGCGTGCAGTTTTGGTTTCCATATTTACGAAAGGATATACTTGCTTTGGGGGTAGTTCAGAGGAGGTTCACTAGGTTGATTCCAGGGATGAGGGGGTTGACTTATTAGGAAAGGTTGAGTAGGTTGGGCCTCTACTCATTGGAATTCAGAAGAATGAGAGGTGATCTTATCGAAACGTATAAACGTAGATGCAGAGAGGATGTTTCCATTGATGGGGGAGACTAGAACTAGAGGGCATGATCTTAGAATAAGGGGCCACCCATTTAAAACAGATGAGAAGAAATTTCTTCTCTCAGAGGCTTGTTACTCTGTGGAATTCGTTGCCTCAGAGAGCTGTGGAAGCTGGGACATTGAATAAATTTAAGACAGAAATAAACAGTTTCTTAAACGATAAGGGGATAAGGGGTTGTGGGGAGCAGTCGGGAAAGTGGAGCTGAGTCCATGATCAGATCAGCCACGATCTTATTAAATGGCGGAGCAAGCTCGAGGGGGCGTATGGCCTACTCCTGCTCCTATTTCTTATGTTCTTATGTTCTTATGAAACTATAGGCCAGTTAGCCTGACATCTGTCACTGGGAATCAAATGCTGGAATCAATTATTAAGGGAGTCGTAGCAGGACCTTTAGAAAATCATAATACAATCAAGCAGAGTTTTATGAAAGGGAAATCATGTTTGACAAATTTATTAGAGTTCTTTAAGGATGTAATGAGCAGGGTGGATTAAGGGGAACCAGTAGATGTAGTGTATTTGGATTTCCAAAAGGCATTCGATAAGGTGACACATAAAAGGTTACTGCACAAGATAAGAGCTCACGGTGTTGAGGGTAAGATATTAGCATGGATAGAGGATTGGCTAACTAACAGAAAACAGAGATTCAGGATAAATGGGTAATTTTCAGGTTGGCAAACTGCAACTCGTGGGGTGCCGTAGGGATCAGTGCTGAGGCCTCAACTATTTACAATCTATATTAATGACTTAGATGAAAGGACCATGTGTACTGTAGCCAAATTTTTTGACGATACAAAGATAGGTGGGAAAGCAAGTTGTGAGAAGGACACTAGGGGAGAGGAATTCGGTCACGTCTCTGTTGCGGTGTTAATCCAGGCAGAGTGGTACTTTTAGCACCTTGAAAAAGTTTGCACTTTTCCCCCAGAAATTCGGCAGGAAGAGCTGACAGGGACGCTAAATCAGCCATTGCACACCAGAGCTGGGGGACGATAATGAAAGTTTGGTTGGTACATTTTATGGACCCTGCTATCTCTCCACTTCACATCCACCGCCCTTGATGCCTTATTGGAGGCAGTAGAGAGTCGCTGGAATGCCCTAGGGTTTTGACGAGGCTGTGGAGGAAGATGGCACAGCACGTTGCAGAACCAAAACATGATGACCACAACAGCGACGCAATGCCGCAATAAATTCAATGACCTTACTAGATTCGTCAGGGTGAGTACCTTTTCCATTGCCTGCAGCAATGCCCAGCACCAGGGGAAGCTCGGGGGCCAGCTCTGCGGAGGGTAATTCAGCCCATGAGTCCTGCTCACGGGCAGGCAGATGAGCACCTGGACTTGGAGGCCACGTCCAGGGAGTCAATGCTGATGCACCGCGAGCTTATGGGTGCATTGGGGAGGATCCCACTGAGCGTGGTTGCATCTGCTTTGAGTGTGCTGAAAGTCACCTCAACATTTGCATTTGTGTCTCAAGAGCCTATTGAGCCCATCCTTAGTAGATACCAATGGATGATGGATGTCACAAGTGACCATGGGGTCCCAGACATGATGATGTGGGCTATGGCTAATGTGGCTTCAGTGTATGGTGGCATCAATGTGCTGTGTGCTCTGATGCAGAGTCAAATTGATGCCACGCAAGCACTGACTGCTGCCATCATGTCTGTATCCCTATCAGTCCAACCCCCGGAGGTAACGGTCCAGAAGGAGGCCAGTAATCTGCGCTCCAACAGATTCCTCTGGATGCTGAGACTCTGCCTCGGGGGAGGGGCAACCAGTCGGTCGAGCTGGAACCTGATGTCCTCGCTCAGGAGGACATAATTCCGGCTCCCAGCACTGCCATTCCACCTCTGCACCTTTCGCGGTCTGCACCCCAGCCATCCAAGACTGGTGTCGCTCATTCTCAGGCAATGCTGTCAACAGCCAGTCCTTCCAGGCCCAGAGATGGTCCGGGGCGTCATGCCAGGCTATCTGTCCTGTCTTCCTCACACGCACAGCAACCCACAAGCAGCCTTACTGCAGGCACTGAGGACAATTGAGGAGGAGCAGTAGCCGAAGGAGGTGGGTGAGGCAGAAGGATGGGAAATGCTCGCGGAAGACCCACTGAATACCTGGAGTACTGCGTACAATTTTGGTCTCCTTATTTAAGGAGGGATATACTTGCATTGGAGGTAGTTCAGAGAAGGTTCACGAGGTTGATTACCAAGCTGAAATTGTTGTTGGCGGATCATCCAGTCAAACAGAAAGACTTTGAGAGGCTCTTTGTTTTGCAGAACAGCTAGAAATCCAAGGTAAATTACAAGCACACTTGGCTGAACTGAAGAGTGCAGTTGGCTGCGCCTATGGGAAGAATAGGGTGCTTAGGTGAGTTCCATTGTGACCGAGGGACTTTCGAACTGTATGTGGAGCGGCTAGAAATGTTTTTCATCACAAATAGTACAGGTGCAGCATGCAAAATCCGGAGTTCTGGAATCCGGAATGTTCCGGAATCCGGACTCTGGACTGATTGGTGGCAGGGTTGTCCAGAATCCGTAAAATGTTCCGGAATCCAGACCCTGCAGACCTTGAGGTGCCACCGCTGCCCGATCTCGGGCCTCACCTCAACACCGCTGCCCGACCTCGAGCCCAGCCACCGCTGCCCGAATTTGGGCTTTGCCACACCACCCCTCGCCGCTGCCCGACCTCGAGCCTCGCCTCACCACCGCCACTGTCCAACCTTGGGCCTCACCGCACCACCCCTCGCTGCCGCCTGACCTCGGGCCTCACCTCACCAACCCGCACAAACACCTCCTCCGCAGCGGGGCCCTGCCCGAACAGTTCCTCGTCGGCGGGGCCCCCCGCGAACAACTCCACGGCTGTGAGACCCCACGCGAACAACTCCACAGTGGCGGGGCCCCGCCAACACAACGCCACAGCGGTAAGGCCCCGCCGGAACACTTCCACGGTGGCGGGACCCCACCTGGCGACCCGAACAGCTCATCAATGAGCAACCCCCCTCCCCCCCACTTTCTGATGTTCCGAAATCCGGAAATACCCGAACCTTGGCTCGGGTATTTCCGGATTCGTGATGTCAGAAAGACGTTCCAAAATCTAGCAAAACACAAAATCCAAAACGGTCTCGGTCCCAAGAGTACCGTATTCGGAATGCTTCACCTGTATCATCAAGTTCCCCAATGATGAAAATAACAACCGGGTGGTGTTAGAAAGAAAACAGGCTATTTTTTTGGCTGAAGCTGGCCCCGCGGTGTATGAAACCCTGAAAAATGTGCTTGTTCTCGTCAAGCCAAAAGGCACGCCACTGACGGAGATTCTAGTCAAGTTAGAACAGCACTACAGTACTGTGCCCCTGGAAATTGCTGAAAGTTAACGATTTGGAAAACAAAATCAATTAACTGATGAGGCTATCAGTGAATACATTGTAGCTTTAAAAAAGCTATCCATTCAAAGTCATTTTGTAAACTTTCAGGACTGAGCATTGTACGCCCACTTTGTTTGTGGGATGAAAAATAAAGCAATCAGAAGAAAATTGTTGACAACTCCGAAAATGACTTATGGTTCAGCTTGTCAGACAGCTCTGTTGATGGTGTGGCTGACCAATACTTCCAAGAATTTTGTGCCGTTTCCAGTCATCAGACAACCAAGGTGAATCGCCTGCAGGTTAAAAGAAAAAGACAGTTTGGCCCCAAGGTCTCAGCAACTGGCCAAGGTAACAGTGCATTGAAGTTGTGCTATCAGTGTCTGGGACAACACATTGCTCAAAGATGTCTATATGTGAAGACAGAGTGTTTCTTCTGCAAGAAAACTGGACATCTTGCAAAGGCGTGCTGACTGAAGAGTAAACCGATGTTCAAAGCTAGAATTAGAAATCAGCAGAGACTAAATAGCATTGATGAGAAGCAACAGGATAAGGATGTTCTTGAGATACACATCATCAGAAGCACAAGGGTACCGAACAAAAATTCGCGATGTATCGTCATCCAAGATATTGCAGGAACCAGGATAACCATGTAAATCAACACTGGGGCATCAGTGAGCATAGTACTGGAATCGCTATATCTCGACAAATTTAGTGATTTCCCACTGGAAAAGTCAAAAATAGTGCTGCGAGGCTACTCAAGAGAGCAAATGCCTGTGGTAGGATGTATCACCGTACCAGTGAAATATAAGGATCAGTTTCAGAGCTTGCCTCTCTTAGTAGTGTCAGCAGATAAGCCTGCCTTAATACGTAGAAATTGGTTGGGATCACTGAAGCTGGATTGGAATTAGATTTTTTGTGTTGCAACGAGAATCAGGGGAAGTCATAACGGGGAACAAAGAAATGGCGGACCAATTGAACAAGTACTTTGGTTCGGTATTCACTAAGGAGGACACAAACAACCTTCCGGATATAAAAGGGGTCAGAGGGTCTAGTAAGGAGGAGGAACTGAGGGAAATCCTTATTAGTCGGGAAATTGTGTTGGGGAAATTGATGGGATTGAAGGCTGATAAATCCCCAGGGCCTGATGGACTGCATGCCAGAGTACTTAAGGAGGTGGCCTTGGAAATAGCGGATGCATTGACAGTCATTTTCCAACATTCCATTGACTCTGGATCAGTTCCTATTGAGTGGAGGGTAGCCAATGTAGCCCCACTTTTTAAAAAAGGAGGGAGAGAGAAAACAGGGAATTATAGACCGGTCAGCCTGACATCGGTAGTTGGTAAAATGATGGAATCAATTATTAAGGATGTCATAGCAGCGCATTTGGAAAGAGGTGGCATAATAGGTCCAAGTCAGCATGGATTTGTGAAAGGGAAATCATGCTTGACAAATCTTCTGGAATTTTTTGAGGATGTTTCCAGTAGAGTGGACAAGGGAGAACCAGTTGATGTGGTATATTTGGACTTTCAGAAGGCTTTCGACAAGGTCCCACACAAGAGATTAATGTGCAAAGTTAAAGCACATGGGATTGAGGGTAGTGTGCTGACATGGATTGAGAACTGGTTGTCAGACAGGAAGCAAAGAGTAGGAGTAAATGGGGACTTTTCAGAATGGCAGGCAGTGACTAGTGGGGTACCGCAAGGTTCTGTGCTGGGGCCCCAGCTGTTTACACTGTACATTAATGATTTAGATGAGGGGATTAAATGTAGTATCTCCAAATTTGCGGATGACACTAAGTTGGGTGGCAGTGTGAGCTGCGAGGAGGATGCTATGAGGCTGCAGAGCGACTTGGATAGGTTAGGTGAGTGGGCAAATGCATGGCAGATGAAGTACAATGTGGATAAATGTGAGGTTATCCACTTTGGTGGTAAAAACAGAGAGACAGACTATTATCTGAATGGTGACAGATTAGGAAAAGGGGAGGTGCAACGAGACCTGGGTATCATGGTACATCAGTCATTAAAGGTTGGCATGCAGGTACAGCAGGCAGTTAAGAAAGCAAATGGCATGTTGGCCTTCATAGCGAGAGGATTTGAGTACAGGGGCAGGGAGGTGTTGCTACAGTTGTACAGGGCCTTGGTGAGGCCACACCTGGAGTATTGTGTACAGTTTTGGTCTCCTAACCTGAGGAAGGACATTCTTGCTGTTGAGGGAGTGCAGCGAAGTTTCACCAGACTGATTCCCGGGATGGCGGGACTGACCTATCAAGAAAGATTGGATCAACTGGGCTTGTATTCACTGGAGTTCAGAAGAATGAGAGGGGACCTCATAGAAACGTTTAAAATTCTGATGGGTTTAGACAGGTTAGATGCAGGAAGAATGTTCCCAATGTTGGGGAAGTCCAGAACCAGGGGTCACAGTCTCAGGATAAGGGATAAGCCATTTAGGACCGAGATAAGGAGAAACTTCTTCACCCAGAGAGTGGTGAACCTGTGGTATTCTCTACCACAGAAAGTTGTTGAGGCCAATTCACTAAATATATTCAAAAAGGAGTTAGATGAAGTCCTTACTACTAGGGGGATCAAGGGGTATGGCGAGAAAGCAGGAATGGGGTACTGAAGTTGCATGTTCAGCCATGAACTCATTGAATGGCGGTGCAGGCTAGAAGGGCCGAATGGCCTACTCCTGCACCTATTTTCTATGTTTCTATGTTTCTATTTGTGTTGCAGGATGATGTCATTAAGCAGTATCCAAAGGTGTTCCGTGAAACAGGCAATCCGATCCAAGGTTTCAAGGTGAGTGTCAGTGTATAGAAGGGCGCTAGACCAGTTTACTGCAGGCCACGTCCTGTACCATATGCACACAAGGAGAAAGTTACATAAGAATTCAAAAGACTAGAAACTGAGTACATTATCTCTAAGATAGATCTAATTAATTGGGCTACAAGGTAACGTTGTGTAGTGATTATAAAGTAACCGTAAACCAGGTTTTAGAGGGTAATCTACATTGCCAAATGTAGAAGATTTTTTCACAATACAGACAGGTGGCTAGATCTTCTCAAAGTTAGATCTGACAAATGCTTATTTACAACTTGAACTAGATGAGGAGTCCAAGTCATGCTTGACTATAAATACTCATCTCGGCCTATATCAATTTAATAGGCTGTCATTTGGAATGTCTTCCAGCCCCCGCCATGTTCCAAGGGGTGATGAACCAGATTTTGCAAGGCCTTGAATGGGTAGTATGTTATTGAGATGACATACTGATTTCAGCACCAAACAGGCAAATCCATAACAACATATTGAATGAAGTGCTCAAATGGCTAGAGAAGCACAGAATATGAATGACTGCTCACAAGTGTGAGTTATTTCAAAACTCAGTGGAGTACTTAGGGCACAGAATAGACAAAGATGATTTACATCCAACCAAGGGAATGCTGGATGCAATCAGAAATGCACCCACTCCATGAATGTCACTGAACTTTGATCATTTTTGGGGCTTTTGAAGTATTGTGGAAAGTTCCTACCAAATTTGGCTACACTGTTACATCCACTGAATGAGCTATTGAAAAAACAGGTCCATTGGAAGTGGTCAGAAGAATGAGACATAGCATTCAAAGAGTGTAAAAGCCAGTTGGTAGAGAGTACTATGTTAGTTCACTATGACATATCTAAGGAGATCAAGCTAGCATGTGACGCCTCTCCATATGGAGTTGGAGCAGTGATCTCTCATGTACTACGTAGTGGGGACGAGAGACCAATTGCTTTTGCTTCACGTACTCTCGGTGCCAGTGAGTGTAATTATGTGCAGATCGATTCGGAAGCTTTGGCATTGATTTTTGAGGTCAAGAAGTTCCACAAATACTTGTATGGTCCTAAGTTTCCCATCGTTACTGACCATAAGCCCCTGACAGCAATTCTCCATCCAAAATCTCCAGTTCCAAACTTAGCTGCAGCCCGAATGCAGATATGGGCTTTGATTTTGTCAGCATATACATATGATATTGAATACAGACGATCAGCTGATCACAGTAATGCTGATGCCATGTGCAGATTGCCAACCCCATCACAAGTTACACCCAATAGAGAAGAAGTTTTCTATTTTTCATACATTGATGAACTGCCAGTCACAGCTGAAGAGATTGGTAGAGCAACCAAATGTTAAAGGTATATGATTACATCGCAAATGGCTGGCCAAACCAGGTATCAGAGAAAGATATTCATCCATACTTCATTTGTCGGAATGAAGTATCTGTGGATAAACATTGTATCATGTAGGGTGCAAGAGTAATTATCCCAAATAAGTTCAGGTCCAAATTATTAGGAGATTTTCATGACCAGCACATGGGAAATGTGCTTGACCAACAGCTTTGCACGCAGTTACTTAAGGTGGCCTGATCTCGATAAAGATATAGAGTACATCGTTAGTCAGTGTACAACATGTCAATCGGGAAGCAAGAAACCACTATCAGTACCATTAAAGCCATGGAAATGGCCTCCTAGGGTGTGGCAAAGGTTACATGTAGATTTTCCTGAGCTAGAAGGACAACAATTGTTCATTGTGATTGATAGGCATTCAAAGTGGGTAGAGGTGTTTCCGATGCAGAAAATAACAAGTTAAACACTAGACAAATTGTGAAGATTATTTTCTTCATATGGCCGCCCAGAAGAAATTGTGTCTGATAATGGGCCGCAATTTTGTTCAGAAGAATTTGCACAGTTCACGAGCAAAAATGATGTGAAACATACCAAAGTTCCATCATATCACCCTGCTTCAAATGGTGTAGCAGAGCGCACATTACAAATTGTAAAACGTGCCCTCATCAAGCAAATGTTGGATCCAAATCCAAAGAAACGGCAGTTGTCGGTGGACCACAAGTTGACTAATTTTCTCATTACTCCTCGTAATACTCCTTATATAACTATTGGTAGAACACTAGCAGAGTTGTTTCTCAAACGACAGCCACGAACCAGGTTCTCGTTGTTAAAGCCAAACCTGGCATAGTCAGTCGAAAAGAAACAATTAAGACAGAAAGAGAATCATGGTAGAGGTAAGTAAGAGAGAGAAGTGTGAAATTGAATGAGAAGGTTAGAGTGGAGAACCATCACCATAAATGGTTGTGGGGTTGCAGCCAGATGACCAGGCCGTAGTCGAGGTACTGTGATTTCCCACAGGATAAAGGCATCATGTGCACTTCCAGGATACCGAGCATTGACTGCGAGGATGCGTGTGGTCGCACACCAGCTGCACATTTAGGGAGTGGTATCCCTTTCTATTTCTGAAAACCTCTGCTTTCTGGAATGGTGCTCCCAAGTCCACGTGCATGCAGTCAAGTGCTGCTTGCACCCTCAGAAAGCCTACTATCCTGGCAAACCCAAAGGCGTACTCATCCTCTTTCTCCTGTCCCGTCCTGTTCCATCGGGGCACTAAAAGCTGCACGCCCAGTCACAAAGCTCTAACACTCACATAAATGCCCCCTCTGGTCCTCTGGAAAATAATGAACTCCATTCTGCATGTGTAGAGAGTCTGTGTGACGTCACAGATGCAGCGATGTGCTGCGAATTGTGAGACGCTGCACATGCCCCCTGATACAGCCTGGAAGAAGCCAGAGGCATAGAAAGTGAGTGCCACTGTGACCTTGTCTGCGACGACAGCGCAGTCCTGGTGCCGATGTGAGGCTGAAGATCTCTTGCAGGAGATGCCGTATCTCTGTAACTACCTCCTTTCGGAAGCACAGCCTTCTGACACACTGTTCCTCGGATAGGTCCAGGTATGTGCACTGCCGCCAATGAAGCCATGGGGGGGTACGGTCTCCTGCACCGATGTCTACAGCCTGTGCTCCTTTGGCCGCTGACCTGGCCAACAGCCCTTCTCTGTTGATGCCACCTTGCTAGAGCATGTACAATGTGAGACTGGCGGCATAGTAATGCATCCATCAAAGTTTAGCAAATTACTTTTTGTAACGTTGAACTGTTATGTGTGTCTGCTGCTGCAAACTCGGAGGCTCATGCACCATGCTCTGTGTAAACGTTACACTGACTGTGACCTCCGAGGGAAGCACTTCCTCATCCCTTTACGTAGCCACCAGTTAATGACTCTGAAAGCCATTTCTGACTGTTTTTCCAGACGTTGTTATTGGCGGGCGCTCAATGAGGCGCATGCACCGAATTTACCAACGGGGCTCAAAAGTGCGCGTTGCACCAGGATTACGTCATGATTGGAGTGATCATCAGCAGCCAGGCGCTATTGGTTTGCGCCCATGGTGAGCCTCTAATGAATTTCCTGTCGGGGCGCTAAAAGCTGCATGCTTAGTCACTGAGCTCTAATACTCACATAAACGCCCCCTCTGGCCGTTAACTGAGGCTATGAACAACCGAAAATCCAGCGCAAAGAGTCTGCAAAGGGATATAGATAGGTTAAGTGAGTAGGCAAAAACTTGGCAGATGGAATATAGTGTGGGAAAATGTGAGATTATCCACTTTGGTAGGAAGAATAGAAAAGCAGAATATTATTTAAATGGAGAGAGACTACAGAATGCTGCGGTGCAGAGAGACCTGGGTGTCCTTGTACATGAAACATAAAAAGTTAGTATGCAGGTACAGCAAGTAATTAGGAAAGCAAATGGACTGTTGGCCTTTATTGCAAGGATGATAGAATATAAAAGCAGAGAAGTCCTGCTACAATGGTACAGGGTATTGGTTAGGCCACAGATAGAGTACTGCGTACAGTTTTGGTCTTCGTATTTAAGGAAGGATATACTTGCATTTGGGGCTGTTCCGAGAAGGTTCACTAAGTTGATTCTGGAGATGAGGGGCTTTGACTTATGAAGATAGTTTGAGTAGGTTGGGCCTATACACATTGGAGTTCAGAGGAATGAGAGGTGATCTTATCGAAACATATAAGATAATGAGGGGGCTTGACAAGGTGGATGCAGAGAGGATATTTCCACTCATAGGGAAAACTAGGGGACATACTTTCAGAATAAGGGGCCGCCCATTTAAAACTGAGATGAGGAGGAATTTCTTCTCTCAGAGTGTTGTAAATCTATGGAATTCTCTGCCTCAGAGAGCTGTGGAGGCTGGGTCATTGAATATATTTAAGGCAGAGATAGACAGATTTTTGAGCGATAAGGGAATATAGGGCTAGATTTTACACTTTTGTGCAGATCGCCCAAAAATGGGCGATATTTCCAGCGTGGGCGGTAAAAATGGGTTTTCAGATCGTCGGCTTGTCGCCCATTTTCAAAAGCCCCTAGTCTCCACTTTAAAAATTGGGCGTTACCGCGAGCGATCTGAAATGGGTGTTAGCATTAAATCTCTCTGACCTTCTGCAGTAAAGTCTCGTCATCCTTAGCAACGGCATGGCAACGCTCAATTCCCGCGATTCAGGAGGTCATTACATGTGCATAAGAGGAGACAGAGAGAGAGGGAGCTGAGAGGGAGTGAAGGCATGTGTGGGTGTGGTGTGGCTGCTTTGGGAGGAAGGAGGGAGAGTTTCGAGTTTTATAGCAAATTGTGCCAAAAAAGTTAGCTGTTACCAGCCAGATATTTACATGAATTTGGTGCCTATAATGGAGGGAGTGGAGGAGACGACACAGCATGCTGTGGAGATTGACACTGGCGAGAGCAGTGAGCTGGGCGAGGAACTCATTGGAGGACACAAAAGAGCGAGGAGGTTCTCGGATGAGGCTAATGCCTCACTCATGTAGGAGGTCCAGTCACGCTTGGGTGATTTGACACAGGGAGGACGTGGAAAGCTCACCCCAAAGACTTACCAGAAGATATGGGCCGAGATAGCAGAGGTGGTCTCGTCGGCGACCAACAAGGTGCATGAGGGCAACCAATGCCGCAAGCGATGGAACGACCTTGTCGGATCCGCAAAAGTAAGTATTACATTTATTTACATGTACTTCTGTATTTATATAATTTGATTTATAAGAGTCATGAGTGGCTATCATCAGATGTGAGGTCTTTAACTTTTACCGGGAATGTTGTACTCAAAGCCTGCAGTCACGGTGCATGTCTTAAGGTAAAGAATTATAATTCTCATAAAAATCATGATTACATCTGTCAGTTATGTGTTGTATCAGTCTCTGTGACAGTACCTAGCAATGAATTCACACAATGATCTCATGCTTTGTCGTCCTGTTACCTTTGACAGAAGAAGCTCTCGATGAATAGGTCCAAGCAGAGGCGAACGGGTGGGGGTGTCACCAGTCACCAGCAACCTCACTGACATTGAGGAGCAGGTGCTCACACTCGTGGGAAGGCACCTCCGGACAGCCACGCAGGCAGCTGCAGACCCTGAAGTGATGCCACGTGAGTAAATTATACACCATTGCATGATGTAAAGTCAATAGATGCCACACCCACTCATATCCGAACAATAATATATGATAGATGATTTCTAAAATTGTCCTATAAATAATGCTGGCCTCATGAGAATCATTGCAATGCAGAATGTGATGTCTGTGATGATTTTGATAGTGGTGGTGCTTTTGTCGTGCATATGCAATGTGTAGCGCTGAACTCACCTTGTGACCCTAGCACCCCCTTCTCTCTAATAACCTCATTTGTGATTTGCAGCATCCTACATCTGGTGGTGAGGAGGTCCGATTCTCACCCGGCAATCAGCTGGGTCTATTCTCCACAGATGAGAGCGCCGACTTTAAGGAGTCTGTATCGCCAGCCTCCAGAAGGCATTCCACCCCAAGGCCATCTAGTGCTCCTCCGGCCATTCCCTCCTCCACTCTGGAGGTGCCGGGCCCAAGCACCTCGCCACAGGGCACCCCAGGTGTCCCCAGGATGGCACCAACCCCGTGGAAGTTTCGTGGACGCGGCAGGTCTGGTCCACGAGCGCCAGATGAGAGCGGAGAGATGGTACAGTTGTCCAGGAGGACTGTTGACATAGGTGACCAGATCCTAAATGCATTGGGGGGCATATCCCGACAGCTGACCAGCATCTCCGGCACCATGATGACTACGTTCAGCAGATGGCAGAGGCCCTGGAGGCGATAGCCAAGAACATTCGTGGCACAGGCCTCCCAGTGATCCCGGAGCGTGGCACTCCACCCCTAGGTTCCACACGCCCAGTGCCAATAATACATGAGAGGCAGGAGCAAGATCCTGTTTCTGGATCCGAGAATGTTCCCACCTCGGTACCCTCCGTTCCCGTAGCCGTGCAACCACCCCCTCTGCCTTCATCCCCCTCAATGAGGCACCGCCTGAGGAGCTCCTCGGCCAGGCGGCATGGAGCGAGGAGGGGAAGGGATAGAGGTGGGGAGAAGAAGGTGGGGGGGAAGGAAAGTGAGGTGCATGTCCGCAGGTGATGGCTTTGTTATATCTCCATCTGGGTGTGTGCAATTTGTTGTAATGTATGGGAGAAGGGGGCCATCATGTTGGTTTTCATTTGTGTTCTGTGTTGCTGGACATGTTGACCATTTGATTGATGTCAATGTTCGAAAAAGTGAGGTGGGGGTGGGGTGTTTTTACCCGTGATACTTATGATTTCAGGCCAATGGTCGTATTGAATGTTTTTTATTCAACATAACCTTGTTGCGCATTGTCTCAGATAGATGGACTGTTACACACTGGTGATTCCTTAACATGAAAGGGTATAATTACACTTAACTTGAATCAACTTAAACTTTAACTGGCACTGAGGTGATGCCCACCATTGATGTCTGAGCTGCACACACAGCAGTGTGTCAGCTTTGTCAATAACAGCAACGTTCTTTCAGGCAAATCGCTCATTTATGAGCTCCTGACATAAGAGTCTTGCAGCTATGTAGCCACCACGGGCCCTTTCCTGCGGTCTGGAGGGGGGAATGGGCATGGTTGCATAGTCAGCCTGATTGTCTGGCCCGTGGTCAGCATCCAGCCCCTCGTCCTCCTCTTCCTCTCTCTCCTGAGGTAGACCATCAGTTCCTTTTGGCAACTCTTGTCCCCTCCTGATAGCCAGGTTATGCAGCATGGAGCACATGATTACGAATTGAGCTACTTGCTCAGGGTTGTATTGCAGCTCTCCTGCTGAGTGCTCCAGACATCTAAAGCACTGCTTAAGCACACTAATTGTTTTCTGGACCACATTGCGTGTGGCTCTGTGGCTCTCATTGTATTGCTTCTTGGCCTCAGTGTGGGTGTCACGCAGGGGTGTCATCAGCCAGGTGGCTAGGCCATATCGTTTGTCATCAGCATCCAGCATTGACCTTGTGGCTGACTGGTAAACATGTCAGATACAGCGCTCTCACGCAGAATGTGAGCCTCATCGAAGCTGCCCGGACATTTGGCATTCGCTGCCATAATTATCTGGTTGTGGTCGACAACTTGTTGGACCTTTAGGGAGTGAAATCCTTTTCTGTTGCAAAAAACCTCTGGGCCCTGACAAGGTGCCCGCATGGCTATGTGAGTACACTGTGTTGCTCCCTGCATCTTGGGGAAATTAGCAATGCAGTTGAATGCTCCAGCCCTGTCAGTCTGAGCCTCCGTGGTCATAGGGAAGTTGATACATGCGTACAGGGCCTCCGTGACCTGTCTAATGCAGCAAAGTGTGGCATGCTGAGACAGAGGGGAAATGTCAACCGCAGAAGCCTGAAAGGAACCGAACGCGTAGAATGACAGTGTCGTGGTGGCCTTGATCTTGATGGACAGTGATGTCCTGAAAGTGCTGGCAAGCTGCAGAACTGCCCTGATGAGCTAACATATTTCAATAATAACCACTTTGTGGAAGCGCAGTATCCCAAGACAGGTGTTCTCGGATAAGTCGAGGAAAGACCACTTCTCCTTCTAAGTGCGGGGTGTGTCTGGTCTGAACCTCCTCCTCAGTCTGGCATGTCTTAGATTGGGTACATAATGCTGTGCATTAGACGTTATGCCATTTGCACTCTGCAGCATCTGCGTTGTAATCGATGCAGGCTGAGAAATGGCTGGCTTCATTACAATAAAAGTATAATGCCAATTGTTCACAAGCAATAAATTGCCACACTAAAAGACACCTACAATAAAACCCAATCGTCCACAGTATGAAAAGATGTCTGTTGAGATGGTCACTTCACCTGAGAAGAACTCCAGAATCAATCCAAACTCCCCCGAAGTTAAAGCAGCCTTTTCAATGAAGCGACCTGCGATTTGCAAAATGGCGTTCACACCGCTGTGATTAGTTCAGAACGGTTCAACTTTTTCAGAGCGGTGTTTTTTCAGCGAGCGATATTGTGGGTGAGATGTGTGCGAGGTGCTGAAAGTGACGCTGGGTGATATACTGGGCGCCAGTTTCGGCAAATGTGATCTTTATGACAAAAAAAGTGGGTGATCGGTACTATTGAATCTCGGCGTTAATTACATGCGGAAAGTAACGCTGGGCAATATTATGGGCGTTAGTTCCACCCATTCTAATGAGTCCGCCCAAAAAAAAGTGGGCGGGCAGTATTATTTGGCGAAAGCAGCGCTCGGCGATAAGTGTCCGAAAAATGGGCGTCAGTTTCCATTTTGTGGCGAAATGGGTGATATCTGGGCGTTATACGTCATTTCAGCATTAAAATGGATGTTAAGTGGGTGTTATGCATGCAAAGGGAGCGGGCAGGGAAGTGGAGCTGAGTCCATTATCAGATCAGCCATGATCTTATTAAATGGCGGAGCAGGCTTGAGGGGCCATGTGACCTTCTCCTGCTTCTATTTCTTATGTTATGTTTTTATGTGGTCCGATGTCAAATTTTGTTTCTTAATGCTCCTGTGAAGCACCTTGGAAGGTTTCGCAGCTTTAAAGGTGCTATATAAATGTAGGTTGTTGTTTTCAGTACAAGGCACAGATTGCCAGATTCAGGCTTAGCAATCCCCAACTATGCATAAAACTACTGCACACGTCACTGGTGATTTCCTTTGAATTGATCAGATTTAGCCTACTGGCTTGCTGCGTTCTCTGGAGCTAAGCAGGAAGAATTATGAAGATACAAAAATGACGGACTGGAAAAAACCAACTGGGTGGTCAAACCTTCCAATAAGAAAGAAAGACTTGCATTTATATAGCGGCTTTCACAAACTCAGGACGTCGCAAAACGCCTTACAGTGAATTAAATACCTTTTTGAAGTTTAATCACTGTTGTAATGTCGGAAATGCAGAGCCAATTTGCACACAGCAAGCTCCCAGAAACAGCAATGAGATAAATGACTAAATAATCTGTTTTAGTGATGTTGATTGAGGTATAAATATTGGCTAGGACTCCCCTGCTCTTTTAGGCACATCTGAGAGGACGTCTCATCCAAAAGATAGCACCTCCTGATACGTCCTTACTGCACAGTATAAATGCACAAGAGGCCCATGCTTGAGAGAAGGTCAGTCTGTGACCTGTCCTTTATTCCTTAGCACTCAAGTGATGGAAGTGGGTGGAGCTTCCCCTTTTATACCTGAAGGTCCAGGTTAGGAGTGTCTCCCACAAGTTCACCACCTAGTGGTCATTGTTCTCACAGTGTACAACTGAGGTCAGATTATACATGGGTTACAATGCTGGTTAAATACATGACATCACCTCCCCCCCAAAGTCTTATTGGGATCACAGGTTGAGTATCTCTGGTGGTTGACGTTCCCTTGTAGAGCGCCTGAGTTGGGGCTCCGGCTGTTGGGCCCTGGCCTGAGTGTCTGCTGTTTGCGGTGCCTCAGGCCTATCCGGACTGCCCACAGTGACTGGGCTCTCCTCCCTTTGGTTCCGGTGTTCAGTCACCTGTGGTGGAGTGAACTCTATATCGTGTTCTTCCTCTGCTTCTTCTATGGGGTTGTTGAACCTCCTTTTTGTTTGATCCACGTGTTTGCAGCAGATTTGTCCATTGGTAAGTTTAACTACCAGAATCCTATTTCCCTCTTTGGCAATCACAGTGCCTGCGAGTCATTTGGGCCCTGCAGCGTAGTTGAGGACAAAAACAGGGTCATTTACATCAATACATCGTGCCCTCACATTCCTGTCATGGTAATCATATTGTGACTGGCGCCTGCTCTTGACAATTTCTTTCATGGTGGGGTGTATAAGGCATAACTGGGTTTTGAGCTTCCTTTTCATTAGCAGCTCTGCGTGTGGAACCCCTGTGAGTGAGTGTGGTCGGGATCTGTAGGCCAACAAGAAGTGTGATAAGCGGCTTTGTAGGGAACCCCCTTGGATTCTGAGCATCCCTTGTTTGATTATCTGCACTGCTTGTTCTGCCTGGCCGTTTGAGGCCGGCTTGAACGGTGTCGTTCTGACATGGTTAATTCCATTGCCTGCCATGAAGTCCTGGAATTCAGTGCTTGTGAAGCACGGGCCATTGTCGCTGACCAAGATGTCCGGTAGACCGTTGGCACCCAACATTGCCCGTAGACTTTCTACTGTGGCAGTGGATGTGCTTGAATTTAAAATGTCACACTCGATCCATTTGGAGCAGGCGTCTACTACAACCAAAAACATTTTTCCCATGAAAGGACCTGCGTAGTCCACATGGATGCATGACCAAGGCTTGGCGGGCCATGGCCAGGGGCTAAGGGAGACTTCCCTGGGCGCATTGCTCAGCTGGGCATACGTGTTGCACCTGTGAACACAAAGTTCCAGATCTGCATCTATCCCTGGCCACCAAACGTGTGACCTGGCAATTGCCTTCATTATGACAATGCCCGGGTGCTCATTGTGGAGTTCTCTGATGAACACCTCTCTGCCCATCTGGGGCATGACTACTTGGTTTCCTCACAGTAGGCAATCGGCCTGAATCGAGAGTTCATCCCTGCGCCTGTAAAATGGTTTAAGTCCCTCAGGGCATGCCCTGTACGTGTCTGCCCAGTCCCCATTCAGGACACATTTCTTGACTAGAGAAAATAGCTGGTCTCTATTTGTCCAGACTTTAATCTGACAGGCTGTCACGGGTGAGCCTTCGCTTCCGAAAGCTTCAACAGCCATGACCATCTCAGCAGCATGCTCGGTAGCCCCCTCAGTGGTGGCTAGTGGGAGCCTGCTGAGTGCATCGGCGCAGTTTCCAGTGCCCGGTCTGTGCTGAATTGTATCGTCATAGGCGGTGTTAGATCTTTTAATTTTCAATGAAATGCGAACTCCGGTTGTAGTTTTAATGTAATTTTATTCTGGCAGCAGCAACAAGCTTCTGGCTTTAAGCCAGGCCTTTGTCCTTCTGAGACCACATGGCCAAAATGGCTGTTCTTATACCTGACTCAATTTACAGAAAAGAACATACCTTCTTTGACCTTATTGGCTTAATTGATATACTGTTAACCTTTAATTGGCTCGCTACCAAAGGTCCTAAAATGTCAAGTTAATTGATGACTTAATGCAACATGCTGAATTGCACGTAGCTACTCTGACTTGGGGGTCTGTGAATTTTCACAGCCTCTCTGAATGCAGCCTGTTTGAATTCTCTATCAATCCCCCCTTTGATTCTTTCACAAACTGAATCATAAAACATCAGCTATCACTGGTTAAACATTCTACAAAATAATTTCATACAGGTTAAGAGAGTTTCCTTCTAAAATTTGTTGGTGTTTCCCTACATATCCGGACTAGTAGCTTCCACACAAATTTACACCAACCCGAATTCCATCGTGGCCACAATGGAAGTCTGGTTTTAGTCGGTTAATTAACCTTATTCCAATTTAATCTAAATCAATATCTTAATTCAACCAGTAACCAACCTTCCCTTAAGCATAACATACCCCTGTGCCACGTACAGATGGTCTGCTGGGACCTGCTAGGTGTCTCACCTGCGGGACAGCAGCTATAGCCGCCTGGTCGCAACAACATTTAATCAACATAAACAAACAATATAAAAGTAAAATAATTACAACGAATAGAATTAAACCTTCCACCAATGAAGTTCCTATTGAACCTAGCCATTCAGTGGCTCCACTCCACAAAGTGAATGATGGGGGTTGCTTAAGTTTTTCTACCTCCTTTTGGATATGCTCCGCGAAGTGGGTAATTTCTTCGGAGCTATCTGGGATGTACGTGCAACACTCAGTTCCGAGTAGGGTGCAAGTACCTCCCTTTTCAGCCAGGATGTAGTCAAGGGCCAGTCTATTCTGTAGGGCTACTATGCGGATTGCTACCATTTCTGCATTGATTTTAACTAGGGCCTCTGAGGTATCATTGGCTACCCGTTCCACAACGGATGCCATGTTAATGGATTCCCTTGCCAGTCTGGCGGTCCCATACCTGGGGATCAGAATGGCAAAGAACCTCTCTGTTTCTGTGATAGCTCTCTTAGGACGGTGTAAATATTCCGACAATTACTTTATATGATACATATATGGCACAATATAGGCTAAAAAGCAGGATCCCGTCCAATTCTGGGGCAACCAAGGGTAGGCCTTGTGGCCACACACCCAATAGGTGCCATCAAAGGCAATGAATGTTAGCTGTTTCTTTGTCAGCAACACTCCGGGGCCTGTCCAGGCTTTTCCATCTGTTTTATTCAGAATCCCCGTTACATTAAGAATTCCCACATCGGCCCAGATTGGACGGTTCCGCGGCTTGATTACATTATAATTCCGGGAGCAGTTATTATACCCCATATTTTGGCCTCCTTTGATGTTTCTAATCAGACAGACCGATTCCCCCGGTCTTCCTATTACCGTTGTATTAGTGATAACAAAAAATGCAGGCTGTTTGGAATTATTGTAGCACGGTTGGTATCCCTCTTCAAAGGTAGTCAGATTGTAACCTGCTGACTCCCATTTACATGCCAAGTTTTCCGTATCCTGAAACGCATTGCCTGTTTTGTTTTGATTAATTATCCACTCAGCCATTTCCGAGATATTCAAGGGAACTGGCCTCCATGGAATCCCTCCCTTTGAGTGAATAGGAATTTGCTCACATACCCAACAACTAGAAATGTTACCTTGTTTGGCATAAATGTATGACATATATAAAAAGGTATTTACATGTAATTCCCTTGCTACCCTACTATTTCCCTTTGGTGCAGAGGGTCGGCTAGTAAGAAGTAGGCCTATGCCTAGAATACCTACAATCAGTAATACAGTAAATTTATACATGTTGGCAAAAAGTAATTGTCCTTATTAGATTTCAGCTTCAGTTACGGGTGCTCGTTTAACATGTGAAGCATGGATCCAGGCTTTCTTTCCTTGGACTTTAACAGCTGCCTGGGTGGTCAATAACACTTGATAAGGTCCCTCCCACTTGGCACCCAAAGGTTCTTTATGCAACTTTTTCACATACTCCCGGGATGATGTCGTGTCCTCCTTTGGGTGGGTTACCCCAAGCTGCCGATAGCTATCGGGAAACAGAACTAATAGCATTGGTTAGGTCCTGACAGTATGATAACAAAGTGTCACTCATTAAGTGAACATCAGCTTTCCGTAAGTCGATAGTTCCTGGCAGCGACATGGGTCTTCCTGTTATAATTTCAAATGGGCTTAGACCTGTAGTTCTGTTCGGGGTTGCCCTAATGCTACATAGCACTATTGGTAGTGCCTGGGGCCATGGTGTTCCTTCTTGGTGATATTTGGCAAGCCATTGTTTCAGAGTTCGATTCATTTGTTCTACTTGCCCTGATGATTGTGGATGATAAGGACAGTGTAAATCCCACGTAATGTTCAGTAACCTACAGACTTCTTGGCAGACAGCACCTGTGAAGTGTGTTCCCTGATCTGAGTCAATGCTACTCGGGACTCCCCATCGGGGAATGTAATCCTTACACAAGACCTTTGCAGTGTGATTGGCTGTGGCTCTTTTAGTTGGGACAGCTTCTACCCATCTAGAGAATCTGTCGACCATGACAAGAATGTTAGTGTATCCTTGGCATGAAGGAAGAGATATATAATCAACCTGCAGATGCTGGAATGGTCCGACAGGGGCAGGGGGCCTCAGTTGGGGCATTACCGTGATGGGTCCAGAATTATTTTTCTGGCAGACCACACAGCGGTCTGTTACCAGCTGGGCATGTTTTTTAAATCCCCGACCCCACTAGCTTTTCTGGAACCGTGCCATCATCTGTTGTGAGGCCAAGTGTCCCCACGAGTGGATCTGTTGGGCTAAAAAAAGGCATAAGCGCTTGTGGCACGACTGGCTTGTTGGTAACTCTTTGTCTCCAGACACCATCTTCACATAGCTTAATTCCTGCCTCAATCCATGTCCATTTTTCCTCTCGGGAGCACTCGCCTTGCACTGTTTGAAGGTCTCGTGTCAGAGTCCTGAGTGCTTTCAATCTGCACATCTGTGTTGGTCCTTCTGGGGGAACGCCCTGTGAGGTGGCGGCTTTAGCTGCCTGGTCGGCTAGGGCATTTCCCTGTGCTTCTGTGGTATTTTCCTTGGTATGGGCCTTATACTTCAGGATGGACACTTCCTGAGGTAATTGTATGGCCTCTAGTAAATATCGGACTTCTTTTCCATTTCGGATAGGTGTACCAGCAGCAGTGAGGAATCCTCTTTTCCGCCATAACAGGCCAAAGTCGTGAACAACTCCAAAAGCATAACGTGAATCTGTGCAGACATTAGCTGTCTGTCCTTCTGCTATTCGACATGCTTCTGACAGGGCCCGTAACTCGGCCTGTTGTGCTGACGTTCCTGAGGGGTAAACATCCTTTTGCCACTACCTCATATAAGGTTGTAACTGCCCATCCTGCTTTTCTGGTACCATTGTCAACAAAGGAGGAACCATCTGTAAACAGGATGAGGTCTGGGTTGTGCAGAGGCTCCTCTGCTGCTAAGGATGCTTCTTCTGTTACTTTTAAAATCTCCACGCAATCATGCTCTTCACATTCTCCCCCCTCTTGCTCCCTCGATTCTGACATCGGGAGCACAGTTGCGGGATTAACCAGGCTGGCCCGCACGATATGGAGATTAGGAGCTTCCAAAACTGCTGTCCAGCAGGTCCATCTAGCTGCCGTCACCTGAGACATTCTATTCATAGACAGCAAAGCGTGTACGGTGTGGGGACACTTGACAATCAGCTTTTGGTCGAGGACTAGACCCCCAGTGGTCATTACCGCTCGACATGTAGCTTCCATGGCCCTTAGGCAACTTCCCCATCCGAGGGCTACCGCATCCAGTTTTGCCAAATAATAGCCAATAGGTCTTTGCCGATCCCCATGTTCTTGTGTCAGTATAGCTGTCATATATCCTTCTTTCTCATGAACAAACAGGGTAAATGGCTTACCACTGTCGGGGATTCCCAAAACCCGTGCCGAACACAAAGCCTTTTTCAAACTCAGGAAGGCCTCTTGCTGTTCCTTAGTGAGGGTGATGGCTTCTTTAGAGGCACGTTTCCCCTTTAAAATATCATTCAATGGCTGAGCAAGCTGTGTGAAGGAGTCAATCCAATTTCTGTTAAAGTTACACAATCTCAAAAAAGACCTTAGTTCCTGAATAGTGGTGGGTTTTTTAGCAGCCCAAATGGCTGCAGTTCTATTCTGCGTAAGTTCTCTCTTTCCTTGTGAAATCTTTTGTCCCGGGTATACAACCTCTTCTTGGGATATTTGTGCTTTGTCGATGCTGGCTTTATGTCCTTTCAGCCAAAGGTGGTCCAGCAAAGCTCGTAAATCTTGTTCATGCTGTTCTTTCGTGTTTGAAGCTAGCAGGATATCGTCTACATATTGGATGACTGTGGATGACAGAGGAGGTAATTCTCGCAAATGGCTTTGTAAAGCCATGTGTAATACCGTAGGGCTGTTGTGGAAACCCTGCGGTAACCGGGTCCAAGTATACTGTTGTCCTTGGACCGTGAAAGCAAACCACTGTCGAACCTCCGGTGCCAGAGGCACCGACCAAAATCCGTTGGCCATATCTATAACCGAGAAATATTTATGTTCCGGTTTGAGGGCATTAAAAATGGTGGAGGGATCTGCGACCAAAGGAGCTTTTTGATCAATACACTGGTTAGCTTTCCTATAATCGACAGTCAAACGCCAAGTCTCATTAGATTTCTGTGCCGGCCACATGGGGCTATTGGAGGAGCTATGCGTTTTAATAAGCACCCCTTGTTTCTCCAATTGCTGAATAACCGGTAAGATTCCCGCGATGGCTGTTGGACTGATGGGATACTGTTTCGTGCATGGAGGCTTGGTCCCAGTAAATGACGCAGGCTCTATCTGGAGTAGGCCACAATCGTTCTTATCTTTAGTCCATATCGGGTGTTCCTTCAATTCTTCTTTCTTCAAAGTTTTAATTGACCATGTCACCCGACCATCCTCGAAATGCAACGATGAATCTACTTGGATTAGAACGTCCATTCCCAAAAGGGGTTGATCTACTGGGCCTATCCAGACCGGCATGGTTAGTTCATGTGGACCCAGCCCTATAAATACCGGTGTTGTCCTTTTAATTTCTATTTTATGGCCCCCAACTCCATAGGCTGTACGTGCCCTACCATCCAACGGCAAGAAGTCTCCATATTGTAGGGGTAAGCATGTTAATTCCGCCCCTGTGTCTAAAAGACAGTCCACATCCTTATCGCCCACCCTCACAGTTATATATAGCCCATCTCCCCTCTGTTGTATTAGTGCGAGGAGGGGGGCCAGGGTGGGCTCTAATCATTTTTTGCTATCCCAAGTAACTCCTTCTGTTGTTGTATTGTCAGTCGCTTAAATGCTTCTATGAGGTCGTTATCTTGTGACAAGCCTGGTTTGTTGGCTGAATTGTATCCCTGGCTGCATCCTCTTCCCCAGCCATGACCTTGCTGTTTTACCCTGCACGTCTTGGCCCAGTGGCCTTCTTTCCCACAATAATGACATTTTCCGGGTAATTTTCCTAATAACTGTTTATCGGAATCCTGGGATTTCCATCCCATAGCCTGTACAGCTCGGACTTTAGCTCCCATATCCCTATCTAATTGGTTACATCGATCCACCAATGCTGCAAAAGTAGTTCCTCTACCTTCCCAGTCCGGTAACACTACCTTAAGCATTTTGGACAGTTCTGGCTTTAGACCTGCCACAAAAGCTGCTTTCAGGGGTCCAAACACTTGTTCATCCATTTTCTCATCTGTATTATTCATACCCGAATGTTCTAAACCACTCGTCATACTCCAGGACCTCCTCTGTTCCTTTCTGTTGGCAGGCTGCAATTTTTCCCCAGTCTGTCTTAGCTGGACTGAAGGCTTGCAGCCAGTGTTTAATCGCCTCCCATCTTGCTCATCCTGCCCCAAAGCTTCCTCTACCTTGTCGTGCAATTTTCTTCCTTGTGTTTTTGGCACCATTATGGTCAAAATTTGCACTCCGTCCCTGGGATGAAGTTGATATATATTTCTTAAGCGGTCCAATTGGTCCCACGTTTTCACTCCCCCTTTCTTTGGATTGGGCAACTCCATTTATCAATTTTCTCTGGGTCTGCTGGATCATGAACTAAATATTTTGCATACACCCTGTTCTTCGTTTTTTTTGTTCCACCCTCATCCGCAGTCTCTTCTGATTTGACTAAAACTCGTCTTTTTTTAAAAGAGGCAAAGCGCACCCCTAATTCTTCATCCTCCGACCATGTATCGTCAGAGGATTCAGAATCCGTATCTATTCCTCGGTCGTGTCCTCGGGTTTGCGCTTTTAATTTATCCAAACATGGGTACCCTGGGAATTGACCGATACATTTTCCTTTTCCTATTACTGTCTCTTGACCTAATGATTTTTTCCATTCTTTAATTTCACCTTTAAGATCTTTAACTTCCGCTTCCGACTTTTCATGTTCAAGTCTTTTCTGTCGCAGCTGTGCACAAACAGCTTGCAATTGGTCCTTTGTACTGGTCAGGTCCCTATCATGTTGGGAACGCATTATAATTTCATTCCGCTGTCGGATCTGTCCCATAACGGTTAGGAACCATCGGATTCGCTCTTTATTTTTCATACGCGTCGTTTTTCCCCAGACCCTTTTAATCTCGTCTAAGGACCATTGTCCTTTGGAGGTTCCGTACTTTTGTTCGATCTTAATACAGGTTTTAGATAAGTTGAATTGTTGCTCTATGCATTCTTTCAATTGTTCGAGGATTTCATCAATCGAAACCTCAGGTGGTGCCTGCCCACCTTTAACAGTTGTAGGCAATTCTTTGCTCTTATCTCCTGCTGCCATAATACTGATTTCTTTACTGGGGTCTCGAGTCGTAGGCATTCCAGCCGATCAGTGAGTCGGTGATTAATTAACTAACACACCGCCGAAGTTAGATGTCTATGGGACCTCGAGCCGACTACCAACCGGAGGGTTCGCAAACCAGAGGCTTTCGGAATCGCGTAGAAGGAGAGGCGAATTTAGACTTTTGACCGAGGACTTTTATAAAGAGGAGTCCTTACCTCAGTATGTGGGTCCGATGCCCAAAATTCAGTTTCTTTCCTCAGCGATCGTGTTCGTGACGCCAAAATTGTTAGATCTCTTAATTTTCAATGAAATGCGAACTCCGGTTGTAGTCTTAATGTAATTTTATTCTGGCAGCAGCAACACGCTTCTGGCTTTAAGCCAGGCCTTTGTCCTTCTGAGACCACATGGCCAAAATGGCTGTTCTTATACCTGACTCAATTTACAGAAAAGAACGTGCCTTCTTTGACCTTATTGACTCAATTGATTATACTGTTAACCTTTAATTGGCTCGCTACCAAAGGTCCTAAAATGTCAGGTTGATTGATGACTTAATGCAACATGCTGAGTTGCACATAGCAACTCTGACTTGGGGTCTGTGAATTTTCACAGCCTGTCTGAATGCAGCCTGCTTGAATTCTCTACCAGGCGGCTAACGTGAGTGCCCACCTCTGTATGTGGGCCGATGCGTTTGCATTTATGGAGTTGTTGTCGGCCAAAAGGGATGTTTGGGGTTTGTAATCTGTCTCCAGCTCAAATTTCCTGCCAAACAGGTACTGGTGCATTTTCTTTACCGCATATACACATGCAAGCACCTCCTTTTCTACCATCCCGTAGCCCCTTTCTGCCTGGGACAGACTTCTGGAGGCATAAGCTACCAGCTGTAACTGACCCTTGGCACTGACATGCTGCAACACACACCCGACACCATAGGACGACGCATCGCACGTTAACACAAGTTTCTTACATGGGTCATATAGCGTTAACAGATTGTTGGAACATAACAAATTGCATGCTCTATTAAAAGCCCTTTCCTGGCTGTCCCCCCAGACCCATTCGCGACCTTTGCGTAGGAGCACGTGTAGCGTCTCTAGCAGCGTGCTCAATTTGGGAAGAAAGTTACCGAAATAGTTCAGGAGCCCCAGGAACGAACGCAGCTCCGTCGTGTTACGGGGTCTGGGTGCTCTCTGGATCGCTTCCATCCCGTCTGCTGCTACCCTCATCCCCAGAAATTCTACCTCTGGAGCTAGGAAGACGCACTTCGCCTTTTTCAGTCGCAGCCCTACCCGGTCCAGTCTGCGTAGCACCTCCACCAGGTGTGGAGGTGTTCTTCAGTATCGTGACCCGTGATGAGGATGTCATCCTGAAAAACCACCGTCCCTGGAATCGACTTGAGGAGCCTTTCCATATTTCGTTGGAAGATCGCGGCGGCTGAGCAAATCTCGAACGGACATCTGTTGTACTCAAACAATCCCTTGTGTGTCGTGTTGTTGGTCAGCTTCTTCGACTCACTCGCCAGCTCCTGGGTCATGTAAGCTGAGGTCAGGTCCAATTTTGAAAAATGTTTGCCACCGGATAGCGTCGCAAAGAGGTCCTCCGCTCTCGGTAAAGGGTACTGGTCTTGGTGTGACACCCGATTGATGGTGGCCTTGTAATCACCATATATCCTGACCGACCCATCCGCCTTGAGCATCGGCACAATCGGGCTCGCCCAGTCACTGAATTCGACTGGCGAGATGATGCCTTCCCTCAGCAGGCGGTCCAATTCGCCTTCTATCTTTTCCCGCATCACGTACGGCACCGCTCTGGCCTTGTGGTGTACTGGCCTGGCGTCCGAGTTTATGTGAATGACTACCTTGGCCCCCATGAAAGTGCCAATTCCGGGTTGAAATAATGAGTCAAATTTGTCCAGGATCGATGAGCAAGATAATCGCTCCACAGAGGAAATTGCATTGACATCGCCCCATTTCCAGTTCATGACAGGAAGCCAACTCCTCCCCAGTCGTGCGGGACCGTCCCCCAGGACAACCCAGAGTGGCAACCTGTTCTCCGAATCTTTGTGGGTTACGAATACCGTGGCACTGCCTAGCACCGGAATGATCTCCTTTGTGTATGTCCGTAGCTGTGCGTCAATCGGCGATAATTTTGGCCTCCTGGCCTTGGACGCCCACAACTTTTCGAACTGTTTGATACTCATCAGGGACTGGCTGGCCCCCGTGTCTAGCTCCATTGATACTGGGATGCCATTGAGGAGCATTTTCATCATTATCGGTGGCGTCCTGGTGCATGAACTGTATAGTATACGTGCTCCTCATGAACTCGCTGAACTTCAGCTTCCAGCGATTTCCCCCAGCATTCATTTCTGCAATTTCTGCAGGTATTTTGCTCATCTCTGCAAACTCCGGCTGAGTGTGTGCCTCCATGCCTCCAACATGAGCTGTTGTTGGAAACAAAAGGTCCCTTGCCAGTCAATCGAGCCTGACTGCCCCTATGACTGTCCTTAAGTGCGCCATTAACAGGTGTTGATGGCCCCATTACTGGCCGCATTGTTTCTTGCAATGGCGTGAATCACCGTTCAACTTGCCATTGTCTATGTCGAACTCCCCCGCTGGGTTCGACTGCAAGTTGGGGCATGCCCGATTGCCCTTGTCTGCCTGGAGAACTGTGTGCTGCTTTAACAATGTTGAATCTCTGTCCCAACCATTCCTTAACACAATACCTCTCGTCTGTTCTGCTAGTGGCCATGCTCGCGTGGTTTAAATCCCATTTTCTTGTCACCATTGATACGTCCTTCCTATACAGTATAAATGCACACGAGGCCCATGCTTGAGAGAAGGTCAGTCTGTGACCTGTCCTTTATTTCATAGCACTCAAGTGATGGAAGTGGGTGGAGCTTCCCCTTTTAGGTTCGGTTAGGAGTGTCTCCCACAAGTTCACCACCTAGTGGTCATTGTTCTCACAGTATACAACTTAGGTCAGATTTTCCATGGGTTACAATGCTGGTTGAATACATGACACCTCCGATAGTACAGCACTCTCTCAGCACTGCGTTGGAAGTTTATGCCTAGATTTTTGTGCTCATGTCTCTGGAGTGTATCTTAGAACACACAACCTTCTGACTCAGAGGTGAGAGTGCTACCCACTGAGCCATGGCTGACAGTAAGTCATGTTGTGCTTCAGCATCATGATCTGCAATGCTGCCCATCCACCAGCAACCACATGATGTCCCGGGAGAGGGAAAAAAAACACCAGATTTAAACTAAACATTAGGCAGAGTATTTTTTGAGAGGTTTACATTTAGAACTATGAGTACATGTGTCTGATTTTGCTTCATTGGATTACCCATGTTCATTCACCCTTTCAATAACCATACAATCATATCAGGGCTTCTGGAAGACCTATGTTTTTATGAACCAGCTTGTATTTCCACAGAAGGAAGGAAAAACATGATGCAGCACTGAAACAGTAATAACTGCTGCCAGCGCATCTGCCCACTTGCTTGCTGCAGTCCCAACCTTCTGTTAGATGCGTTAACTGTTGTCATGGTAAACTTTACTTGCTGTAGTGAACTCATTAGAAAAAATGGTGAGAAAAGAGGTTTATAGCAAGTCTACCCATGTATTAACATAGCACACATACATGTGTTTGTTGGTGTGTGCACATTTTCAATCTTTGCTGGACACTGTCTATGAGTTAATCTGTTGAAATATAACATCTCTTTTTCAATGCAGCAGATAATCCATTTTGTAACACTGGCTCTGAGCACAGAATGAATTAACATACTTTCACTTCATTTGCATTTTTATGTTTTTTTCTGAGATGTCAATATAGTCAGCCAAAAGGCTATTTATATAAGAGGAATTAAGTCACTAAATCGGGGGTGGTAGTGAATGGAGTCATAATGAAAGTCATTTTTTGGGAGGTTTTGCCTTCAGCCATTTTGGAACAGATAAAATTCAGCTTCATGTGTCCCAAGTGGTCTCAATTTGACATTTTTTATGATGGCAAATGAGAATTGAATCACTGAATATTTTTCATTGCGTCAACTCCTTTCTGTGATTATATTTTTTGGTCAATCAGGTGCCAGCGACATAGGGGCAATTTTAACATAACCCGCTCATCGGGCTACTGATGGGATCGGGCACTGCTACTTTCGTATGATGGGAAAAGCTTATAATGGGATGTCTAGTTTGGCTATCCATTCGATCGCCTCCTGAGATATCCAGTGGACAAATGAGGTGTTAAACCAGTGTTGCACCCGATCCGGTGGGTTTCCTGCCCGGTCAGTTAGGTTCAAATAACGCTCACTGATTATAGGATACAAATCAACGCTGCTACTTCCAAATGTGGGAGTCCTTGCATTCCAGCTATCATCTATACAACAGTTCTTAAATTTAATGGGACACATTCTTCCTTGGAGGAATATTAACACACATTTTTTAAATGTCACCAATCTTCTATGGCCGGAATTTTGCCTAGCTCGACGGGTCCGGTGTGGGTGGTGACCATGGCGGGTCACAACCCCGCTGCTGGCTCCATCCCACTGCTGAAAATGACTTTCCCTTAATAGGGCCTATTAAGCTAGCTCAGCGCATTACACAGCCCAATTAAATGCTGCACATCTGGTGACATCATGGATGACTCGTTTTCAGCCAGGATATTTAAAGGGGCCATGGCCACACTGGATTTGAATGTCAATGTAACATAGTGCTGTCAGTGCACTACCATGACTGCACAGAGGCAGAGGGCTGCACCCAGGTTCTCCAATGACTCCCTCCATATGCTATGAGACCAAAACAGCCTGGTTTCAGATTGCAGAGGAGGTCACCTGCAGGGATGTGATCAGGAGGACCTGGGTGCAGTGCAGCAAATGTTTCAATTATCTCATTAGATCAGGAAGTGTGAATACAAAGCCCCACTCACCTTCATCCTGCTGTGTCTCTCACCTCATCCCATCACTCCACCTTTCCAACTCTACCCCTGCATATCCTTACTCACACCAATTTACCTTCCACATCCACCCATCGCTCTGTCTCTATTTATATTATCACATCCTCATCTCCCCATCTCAACATCTCTCACACTCACCCACATCCTAGTGCAATCATACCAACTAACAACACACAAGGAGGCCACTTGGATTTGGCACCCCACTCCATCATAGTCTCCCTCTAAAGATCTAACCCATCCATTCCTTACACTCATTCCATCACTCTCACTCAACCTTCTCTTCTTTCCCTCCTTGCAAGTAAAGAGGGCCCACAATAAGAGGGAGAGGGGGCGAACCGGCGGTGGCCCTCCATCATTTGCAAACCTTACAACAGTGGAGGAGACTGCTTTAGAAATATATGGGGTCGCCGAGCAGCTGGAAATGGGAAACGGAGAGAAGGAGACATCTCAGCACCCTGGAGACAGAATTACATATCATACATCAGTCACTCATATGGGGACTGATGTCAGCAGTCACTGAATGGTCATCATGTGCATAATGGTATGTGTACCCATTCTTCATATGGCATATCCAACTAATCTCTTTACTCTCCCACAGGTCCGTCAAGAGCCCGAACCCCACCACTGTCCAGGAGAAAGAGGAAGACAACTCCTCAGAGGGTTCACCAGTCTCTGAGAGGGCACCATCACCAGCACCAACGCAGATACGCACATCTCGGTGGGTGCCACGTGAGTTACAGTGTTGTCACCTGATGTCTCACAACTCACAAGTGAGCAAGATGGTGAAGACAGGGACAGCGTCAAAGGAAGTAAATCTGCCCATGATAGAAACATAGAAACATAGAAATCTACAGCGCAGAAGGAGGCCATTTCTGCCCATCGTGTCCACACCGGCCAACAAAGAGCCACACGGCCCTCAGTCAGCAGCCCTGAAGGTTACATATAAACCTATGAACAATGAACAATGGCGGAAAGGTAAAGAGCATCTGGCCCAACCAGTCCATCTCACACAACCACGACACCCCATGCATCGCAACATTTTATACTCCACCCCAATCGGAGCCATGTGATCTCCTGGGAGAGACAAAAAAAAGATAAAACCCCAAGCCAATTGGGGAAAGAAATCTGGGAAAATTCCTCTCCGACCCATCCAGGTGATCAAAACTACTCCAGAAGATCACTCTGGCCATATTAGATTCGTTGAAGTACTTACCAGCGTATCTGCGCCAGCCAACAAGAGGTTATCCAGTCTAATCCCACTTACCAGCTCTAGGTCCATAACCCTGCAGGTTTATGGCATTTCAAGTGCCCATCCAAGCATCTTTTAAATGTGGTGAGTGGTTTCTGCCTCTACCACCTTTCCAGGCAATGAGTTTCAGATCCCCACTACCCTCTGCATAAAGAAGCTTCCCCTAAAATCCCCTCTAAACCTTCCACCAGCCGCCTTAAAGCTATGGCCCCTCGTAATTGATCCCTCCACCAAGGGAAATAGGCCCTTGCTATCCACTATATCCAGGCCCCTTAAAGTTTTATACACCGCAATGAAGTCTCCTCTGCTCCAAGGAGAACAAATCCAGCCTATCCAATCTGTCTTCATTGCTAAGATTCTCCATTCCAGGCAGCATCCTCATAAATCTCCTCTGCACCCTCTCCAACGCAATCACGTCCTTCCTATAATACGGCGACCAGAACTGCATGCAGTATTCCAGCTGTGGCCTAATCAAAGTATTATACAATTTAAGCATAACCTCCCTACTCTTATATTCTATGCCTCAGTCAATAAAGGCAAGCATTCCGTATGCCTTCTTAACCACCTTATCCACCTGGCCTGCTACTTTCAGATATCTGTGGACAAGCACTCCAAGGTCCCTTTGTTCATCTACACTTCTAAGTGGCCTACCGTTTAATGTGTATACCCTTTCCTCTCCAAATGCATTACCTCACACTTCATGATCATATTGAATGGTGGTGCAGGCTCGAAGGGCCGAATGGCCTACTCCTGCACCTATTTTCTATGTTTCTATGTTTCTATGTTTCTATGTTTCCCCGAATTAAATTCCATTTGCCACTGTTCTGCCCACCTGACCAGTAGATTGATATCCTCCTGCAGTCCATGACTTTCCTATTCATAATCAATCACACAGCCAATTTTAGTGTCATCTGCAAACATCTTAATCATACCTCCTATATTCAAATCTAGATCATTGATGTATACCACAAAAAGCAAGGAACTCAGTACTGAGCCCTGCGGAAACCCACTGGAAATATCCTTCCAGTCACAAAAACATCCATGAATCATTACCCTTTGCTTCCCCTAAGCCAATTTTGGATCCAAATTGCCACTTTGCCCTGGATCCCATGGGCTTTTACCTTCATGACCAGTCTGTCATGTGGAACCTTATCAAAAGTTTTGCTAAAGTCCATATACACGACATCGTATGCACTACCCTCATCGACCCTCCTGGTTACCTCCTCGAAAAATTCAATCAGGTTAGTCAAACACGATCTTCCCTTAACAAATCCATGCTGACTGTCCCTGATTAATTCTTGCCTTTCTAAATGTAGATTTATCCTGTCCTTCAGGATTTTTTCCAATAATTTTCCCACCCACCACTGAGGTTAGGCTGACAGGCCTGTAATTACTCGGTGAGGCTATCCATGGCTTCCCAGGCAGCAATGTGTTTGGGTGCTGATGCCCTCTGTCCTGTGTAGCATCAGGTGATTGCGGAGAAGGTTGATGTTGTTGTTGTTGGTGCTGCTGGTGTGTCTGGTGCTGCTGGTGTTGGG
Organism: Pristiophorus japonicus; assembly: GCF_044704955.1. Lineage (NCBI taxonomy): Eukaryota > Metazoa > Chordata > Chondrichthyes > Pristiophoridae > Pristiophorus > Pristiophorus japonicus. The sequence goes on from NC_091977.1 coordinate 318,501,649, forward strand.
GCTCATCATGGTCAGATTCTGAGGACCAAGGTGAGACAGTATAAACGGCATCCATGCTGATGGAATAGATGGCAGATAAAATTGTGTCCTAGGCCAAACCATCTTCAGCTGTTCATCAATGACCTTCCCTCCAACATAAAGTCAGACGTGGGGATGTTCGCTGATGACTGCACAATATTCAGTGCCATTCGTAACTCCTCAGATAATGAAGCAGTCCATGCCCGTATGCAGCAAGACCTGGACGACATTCAGGCTTGGGCTGATAAGTGGCAAGCAACATTCACGCCATACAATTGCCAGGCAATGACTATCTCCAACAAGAGAAAGTCTAATCACCTCCCCTTGACATTCAATGACATTACCATCCTCAAATCTCCCACCATCAACATCCAGGGGGTCATCATTGATCAAAAACTTGACGGGACCAACCGCATAAATACTGTGGCAACAAGAGCAGGTGACAGGCTGGGTATTCTGCAGTGAGTTACTCCCAAAAGCCTTTCCACCATCTACAAGGCACAAGTCTGGAGTGTAATGGAATACTCTCCACTTGCCTGGATGAGTACAGCTCTAAAAAGAAGCTCAACACCATCCAGAACAAAGCAGCCCACTTGCTTGGCAACCCATCCAATACCTTGAACATTCACTCTCTACATCACTGGCACACCGTGGCTGCAGTGTGTACCAGCTGCAAGATGCACTGCAGCTACTCGCCAAGGCTTGTGATAACAGCACACTTAGATAATATCAACGGGATTAAACAAAGTCAAATGAAAGGAAAATCATGTTTAACAAACCTACTGTAGGTTTTTGAGGATGTAACTGATAGAATAGATAAGGGAGAACCACTGGATGTAGTGTATTTGGATTTTCAGAAGGTCTTTGATAAAGTCCCACATAAGAGATTAGTGTGCAAAATTAAAGCACATAGGATTGGGGGTAATGTATTGGTATGGATTGAAAATTGGTTAACTGACAGGAAACAGAGAGTAGGAATAAATGGGTCTTTTTCAGGTTGGCGGGCAGTGACTAGTGGGGTACCACAGGGGTCAGTGCTTGGGCCCCAGCTAGTCACAATATATATAAATGATTTGGATGAGGGAACCAAATGTAATATTTCCAAGTTTGCTGACGACACAAAACTAGGTGGGATTGTGAATTGTGAGGAGGATGCAAAGACGCTGCAAGGCGATTTAGATAGGTTGAGTGAGTGGGCAAACACATGGCAGATTGAGTATAACGTGGATAAATGTGAAGTTATCCACTTTGGTAGAAAAAACATAAGGACAAAGCATTATTTAAATGGTGATGGCTTGGGAAGTGTGAATGTACAGAGGGACCTGGGTGTCCTTGTACATCAGTCATTGAAAGCAAACATACAGGTGCAACAAGCAGTTAGGAAGGCAAATGGTATGTTGGCCTTCATTGCAAGAGGATTTGAGTACAGGAGCAAGAATGTCTTACTACAGTTATACAGGGCCTTGGTGAGACCACACCTGGAGTATTGTGTGCAGTTTTGGTCTCCTTACCTAAAGATATACTTGCCATAGAGGGAGTACAGCGAATGTTCACCAGACTGATTCCTGGGATGGTAGGACTGTCATATGAGGAGAGACTGGGTCGTCTAGGCCTGTATTCACTAGCGTTTAGAAGAATGAGAGGGAATCTCATTGAAACGTATAAAATTCTGACAGGGTTGGATAGACTGGATGTGGGGAGGATGTTTCCCCTGGCTGGGAAGTCTAGAACAAGGGGTCACAGTCTCAGGATATGGGGTAGGAAATTTAGCACTGAGATGAGGTGAAATCTTTTCACTCAGAGGGTGGTGAACCTGTGGAATTCTCTACCACAGAAGACTGTGAAGGCCAAGTCGCTGAATATATTTAAGAGAGAGATAGATAGATTTCTAGAAACAAAGGGCATCAAGGGGTATGGGGAAAAAGCGGGAATATGGTGTTAAGATAGAGGATCAGCCATGATCGTATTGAATGGCGGTGCAGAGCTCGAAGGGCTGAATGGCCTTCTACTGCTCCTATTTTCTATGTTTCTTCTTTGGCAGCACCTCCCAAACCCGCAACCTCTACCACCTAGGGCAGCAGGCCCTGCAAGTTCCTCTCCAAGTCACACACCAGCCTGACGTGGACGTATGTCATCGTTCCTTCATCGTCATTGTGTCAAAATCCTGAAACATCCTCCCTAACAGCACTGTGGAAGTACCTTCACCACACAGACTGCAGCGGTTCAAGAAGACGGCTCATCACTACCATCTCAATGGCAATTAAGGATGGGCAATAAATGCTGGCCTTGCAGTGATGCTCAAATCCCATGAATGAAGAAAATAAAAGTAGAGATGACAGAAGCAATCTGTCAATGGTGAGTGAGATTCTTCCTATGAGGTAACAGTGAATGGAGACTTTGCTGGAAAAGTCTTGCAGCCTACTCTCTGTGCTGGGAATGCAGTGAGGAACAGCTTCTGCTGAGGAAAGTGATCATCTGTCAGGTGGGAGCTTTTATAGTACATTTGATTCTGTCAACTAATCAGCTGGAGCAATGGCCACTGAACTCCCACCTCAGCTTGACAAGCAATGTGTTTCCTTTGGCCATCGAATTAAATTCAAAAGGTAAGGTTAAAACCAAAGGGTCTGACAACTAGCTACTAATAATTTAAATTGGGTCACCCGCCTCTGCCAATCGTGCTGGGTCCACACTGTCAGACGCGCCTGGTGGAAAGGCACGTGAGAGCAGGATGACAGCTGCTTCCCAACCCGCTCCCAAAAATAACAACTTTCCCACCTGACCCGCTAACACCCCAGAAAATTCTGGCCTATACCTCTATGACATTAAATTTCTGTTTATTTTTGCTTATGTTTCTCAACTCCAGTGAACTAAAGCAATCAGGTCCTATAATCAGCCCATTAATCAAATAGTATTGACACATTGGGCTAAACTTTTGAGTTTTTACCGTTCAATTACTGCCCGATTTAGTGCCCGTTTTGTCATTTTTAAGAACTTACCGCCCGTTTTTAGGTCCATCTGCAAATTCTCGCCGATATATCGCCCGATTACCGCCAGCAGTATTTTCGGGTTCAAATCACCGCCTGCAGTACTTCCAGCCGCCTGCCCAGTACATGGCATCAATTTTCCCTCAACAATTTCATGCACCGCCCGTTTACTGCCCGCAAGATCGCCCAGCATTATTTTCCAAATTGTTTTTTTAAATCGCCTAGAATACTGCCCACTATCAATATCGCTGTGTAAAGGATGCACTTAAGCCATTTTGAAATCGGAGCTGTAGCTGTATTAAATTGCAGTTTAAACTTCGATAACTTTTTGGAGCATTTTATTGTTGTTTTTGAGGAATACTTATAATTTCAGGGGTTTATAAAAATATCTTCTTTAATTTGAGGAGAGATTTGAGAGATTAATGAAATTTGATTAATTCTATGACATGTTTCAGTAAATTTACCTTTAAGAAAATGGGGCCTGTAATTTCTCTACCAATGCTGGCTACTAATTACATGCTGCATCGTGAATCAGGAAGAAGGTTTATTGGAGAGCATTATGTGGCTATTCAAAGAGTTGGTAGACTGTTGAAGAGGAGGAGATCTTACCCACAACGCATTTACAGGGATAAGCGATCATACCTGGACTTTTCCGAGAACACGTGCGTTAGAAGGCTGCACTTCCGAAAGGAGGTCGTCCGTGAGATATGCCAGCTCATTAAGGGAGACCTGCCACCTACCAGCACCATCAGAACCGCTCTGTCCATTGAGGTTAAGGTGACTGCAGCACTTCCATTCTATGCATCGGGCTCCTTTCAGATATCAGCTGGCGACATTTGCTGCATCTCTCAGCACGCCACACATTTCTGCATTTGGCAGGTGACACAAGCATTTTACGCATGGAGGTATGACTTTATAAACTTCACATGGAGGCACAGAGTGAAAGGGCATTGGGATTCTCAAGAATAGCAAACTTCCCTAAGGTACAGGGTGCAATAGACTGTCCGCACATCGCCCTGCGAGCACCCTTCTTGTGTGAGAGCACTGTCTCCGACCTCTTTAAAAGTCAGCCACAAGGTCAACGCTGAATGTTTGGTGATAAATGATATGGCCTCGCCACCTGGCTCTTGACCCCGCCTCCGTAAGCCACAGACAGGAGCCGAGCATCGCTACAATCAAAACCATATAGCCAAACGCAATATAGTCGAAAAGACAATTAGAGTGCTGAAGCAGCGCTTCAGATGCTTGGACCACTCAGGAGGTAACTTACAATCCCATCCCGAGCAGGTCGCGGAGTTCATTGTGGTGTGTTGCACGTTGCATAATTTGGCAATCAGAAGGGGGCAGGAAATGTCGGAGGGGACTGCAGGTCCACCTCAGGACATAGTGGATGAGCCAGTTAGAGAAGTGGAAGAGGAAAGTGAGGAAGAGGAGGTCGATGAGGAGTCTGGCGATGAAACCATGATACCAGCCATCCCAGCACCGCTGGAGAAGACCTGAGGCGCTTATGCAGCAGCAAGACTGTTACGTCAGCAGTTCATAAATGAAAGCTTTGCTTGAAGGTTACAAGTTCAGTTAAAATGTCCATTGTTAGTAATCCTGACATTGATTGTATGGATTGTTGATCCCTCATTTATCAAAAGTGAGTGAGACACATCACAAAAAATTACATACAATAAAAGTTATTTTAATTTTGAAAAAGGCTGAGTGTGAAGTAAATTAAGAAAAAAATAAATAGTTAATAAATAATAAATAATGATTAAATAATGATAAATACTTAAAATTTTAAAAATGAACAAGATTTGAATAAGTCAACAATGCACTTTTAACCCACAACACAATGCCCCAAGCAGTAAACAATTTTTCATAATAAACTAACACCCACCCACCCACTAACAGTTAACACAACAGAAAACATTTTTATATTAACAGTAGAAAACAACCCCCTCACCCCGCAACAATCATTGAACGAGACAGGAAACATTTTTAATTCATTTGAGACCACCGCCTTTCACCCCCCACACCCCCAACAGCCGACCCCCCCAACCTGAAACCCAAATGTTTATTTGTATTGCGCGTACCCCTGTCCCTGCCCCTCCCCCTGCCCCTGCCTGCAACAATGTCAGGGTGTTGTACAGCAGTGCGCCCCGAGCGCAGCTGCAGAGGCGGGGTGACCGTGGCAGTGTCAAATGTGGGGAATGTGGAGAGGTGGTAGGGTCTGATGACCCGTCCTCAGAGTCAGAAGAATCTGCATTCTCCTGACTCCCATGTGCTGTAGGCATGATTGGTACGATACCTTGGGGTTCAGTGTCGTTCCCCGATTCCACTGGCCACCTCAAGGCGTCCACAGAATCAGTGATTCGCTGCATCACCGCAATCCGCACCAACGCCTCCTCCTAATGGCGCGCGCATTGCGATGTTACCTCTTGTGCGAATGCACCAATTGCCTCGAGGAGCTGTCGACCTATGTCGACGCCCGCCCTAGTCAGCACAACCATGTCCATCTCTGCGTCTGCCTGTCTAGTTGTACGGATCTCATTCCGAAGCAGCCTCCTCAGATTAGGCACGGAGGCTATAACACTCAGTATGCACTGCTGCACAACGCTTGGTCCGGCCACCTCCTCGGCGGCAAATTCGTGAAAAATGGATTCGACTGAGGAAGAGGTGGTTGCAGGCATGAGGGACCCTTCAATGGATTGTAGCACCTCCTCAATGTCTACTTCCTGCAGCAGGTCGAGCATTAGGTGCACTTGAGTAAGGTGATCCTGCTCCTCTGTGAACACTACTACGTGCTCTTCTTCAGCTATAAAACAAGACAGAATAGGTAAGCAGAAGGGCAAGGAAGTGAAGGAAGGAGGGTGGGGTGGGAGAGGGAGGGAGAGTGAAGGTTACATTTTATAACTTACACCGTGCATGAATATGAGGAGGCACAACATTACTGCATTATATTTCACCAATATACACTACATGAAATGAACATGTACAGAATTTACTGAGAGTGCATGGCATTCTCATAATATTTCATAATGGTACTAGCTTTAGAGTGCAGTAATTATGCATTATGCCCATCCCGGGGATCATGTGTTACTCACGTCGCGCCATCACCAGATCAGCATCACCACAAGTGGCCAAGCGATCATGCGCCCCAGTGAGGACGGCGGCTCGCTCCTCCACACTCGGCTCCTGCAGCTCTGCTGGCCCTTCCCCAATTCGGCGACGCTCGCCTAGTTGAAAGCAATTTTTTTCTGAAAATACGACAAAACCATGGTTTCATATAATTGCACAAGCACTAGTAAGCACCCCCAATGTTTTTCAACACTGTCCCAGTAAGGCACCATCACCTTCCAAGTTATGCATAATTAACACATCTTATTAATTAAAGCAAAACAATAAAATAACATCGTTTATACTAACTCCAAACTTGCCGATATTAAAAAATGCACATTATGGCACTTTCAAATTTTAACTAATGAATCATTGAATTATTACATTTATTAAAGTTTTTACATACTCTTGCGACCATATAAATGTCGTCCCAGCGCTTTCTGTACTGGACTGGCCCCCGATGGATCTGGGTGACCGAAGACACCGCCTCAGCAAATTCTGCCCATATTCGCTGGTATACTTGAGGGCTGGGCTTGCTACGACCACCCCGGGTCAATCATTCCCAGCGCGCTTCCACCTCATGCATTAGCGCAGCTTGTGCTTCCATTGAAAAGCGTTTAGCCCTTTTCCTCCCTCCAACGTTCATAAGAACATAAGAAATAGGAGCAGGGGTAGACCATACGGCCCCTCGAGCTTGCTCCGCTATTTAATACGATCATGGCTGATCTGATCATGGACTCAGGTCCACTTCTCTGTCCACTCCCCATAACCCCTTAATCCCTTATCGGTGACGTGGAGTATGATAAAGACACTCAACACAGGTCTGTTGTGGAGAAAAGAATTGTTTAATTGCTTGATCAAGGGAGACATGATCTACACCAGTTCCTTAACTGGGTGCCTTCCCAACCGTTTTCGTTTGAACACATTCAGAGCTGCTCCTTTATACAGAATTTTTGCAGTCATCATTTACATTATCATTGGTCAGTCTTTCTACTGTGCAACTATTTTTTTCGCTTTGTTACAGATTGTTTAATTTTAACTTTGTTAATTGTTCCAGTATCCTCCTTGGGTATGAACAGCTGCATCCTGCCTCCTGCCACTAACAGGAACTTGTTTCTTAGGCCTAAGACCTTAGTTCTGAATAACAGGAACTCACTTCCTAGGCTCAAGACCCTAGTTTTGAATAACAGGAACTCACACCATTGTTCTACAGTTGCACTTGATAATTTTGCCACATCAACAAATTGTGTTTTTGTCTTACTAATATAATACGTATTTAATTCTTTAATCTCTGCTTCAATCCCCCCTTTGGTCATATGGTTATTCTATTAACCCACCGTGACCAATTCTTTTACCTTACTAGACTCGTGTGTCTCCCACTCCAATTTCGTTGATCAGGCAATAGGATTGGGACACTCACGACTCCTATCAGGTATTCGTGCTGGTTTGGTTCATCTCCCCTGTTACTTACTTTCAGTGAAGGCTTCCTTACATATTTCCGAGCGGCTTTTACCAGTGCTTTCATCCTCTCCTTCTACATCTAAAGCACCATTCAAACAGTAACATAAGTATAACCAACATCTGCACTGTCACTAATACATGTGATATAATTCTTATCCAAGGGTGTACATGAACATTAAGTCCAAAATCCCATAGTCGTATATACCAAGGTTAGAACATAAGAACTTAAGAACATAAGAACTTAAGAAATAGGAACAGGAGTAGGCCATACGGCCCCTCGAGCCTGCTCCGCCATTCAATAAGATCATGGCTGATCTGATCATGGACTCAGCTCTACTTCCCCGCCCGCTCCCCATAACCCCTTATCCCCTTACCATTTAAGAAACTGTCTATTCCTGTTTTAACTTTATTCAATGTCCCAGCTTCCACAGCTCTCTGAGGCAGTGAATTCCACAGATTTACAACCCTCTGAGAGAAGAAAGTTCTCCTCATCTCTGTTTTAAATGGGCGGCCCCTTATTCTAACATCATGCCCTCTAGTTCTAGTTTCCCCCATCAGTGGAAGCATCCTCTCTGCATCCACCTTGTCAAGCCCCCTCATAATCTTATATGTTTCGATAAGATCACCTCTCATTCTTCTGAATTCCAATGAATAGAGGCCCAACCTCCTCAACCTTTCCTCATAAGTCAATCCCCTCATCCCCGGAATCAACCTCGTGAACCTTCTCTGAACTGCCTCCAAAGAAAGTATATCCTTTTGTAAATATGGAAACCAAAATTGCACGCAGTATTCCAGGTGTGGCCTCACCAATACCTTAAATAGTTGTAGCAAGACTTCCCTGCTTTTATACTCCATCCCCTTTTGATTGACAGCACTTTCTTTGTGTCCTTTTGCAGCTCAACAATCTCTTTCATCAGGATGATGTATTTTTGTCATTGCTCATGGGCATTCTTCTCCAATGCTGCCTGTTCCTCACTTAGTTTGGGAATGGGTTTTCCCTGAGGCTCTTCGAAGCCCTCGTACCCTGCCTTTATAGTGTCTACTACCATTCCACTGATAGTTTCTTCTTTTAATTCTGGGTATATAATGTGTCCCTGAATATTAACCTCTTCTCTGGTCGTAAAGCAAAAGTCGGTGGTAGTAATGGGGCAGTGCGTTACTCCTCCCTCAGTCATGTTAGTGGCTGTGGTGCTGACACACCATTGTCCGTTACTTCGTGATGCTGCTGTTGTCTCGAAAGCCAGTATCAGCGGGGTTATGCTCAGGACACATCCTTCTGTGTGGCTGTATCCACAGTCATCTTGCTCAAATTTGGGATGTTCTCAGCACAAAACAACCTGGTTATTCTTTTAACAATCTTTAATACACAGACCCTTAGTATCACCTCCCTTCTTAATAGCGCATTGGTGGTTTGTGGTATCTGACCATGTTTGGTTTCTTATTTCTCCTATATTGTCAGCTTTATACAGGAGGTTTCCCCTTGGTCACATCATATTGGGGTGTTGACAGTACAAATCCAGTTATATACAGTTACATATTTAGATTATGGAACCCATGCATGGCTGTTTCGCCTGATTTCACAGGCATCTGTTTCCCTTTTTCTCAAGGTCCATTCCCTGAATACATCACTGGTTATCCAATCTGGGACCTCCCCATTTTGTAGCTGTTCTAAGTTATGTTCTACTGTAGTTATCATCCATGCTCCATACCCAGCGCATATCGTGGCGTTTTGTCCACTTTCGCTATTGTACTTTTGGTTCGCGTTTATTAAGTTAATTGTTTTGGCATGATCCCTTAGTGTTGGCCACTTATAACAATTCTCGTTCAGCCACATCTCCCAATTGGGCCTGCACCTTCTCATTATCATCTTCCCTCTCCAGCAACCATCTTAGGGTTTTGGTGAGTGTGTCTACCTGCTCTTCTACCATCTGCAGATCTACAGTGTTTACCGTCACTACTCCCGCCGCATAACCCATGCCTATCATGTGATAAACCTCAGGGTTTTAGACTCGGGTCCATCTATGGCCCGCAGTGTCAGTTTTTATACATGCTTATTGCTTTTGACCCGCAGAAACTGGGGATCGTTAGATCAGTCAGATTTAGAAATATCATGATTATCTTCTGGCGTACTCCAAAGTGTATCTTTTCCTTTGTGGATTTCATTACTAAGGGCACCTCGGAGTTCTCCTCTTACACAGGAATATCGTTCCCCCTCCTGTATGATTGTCACAACTTGTACTTTCTTCTGGGGCGGGTGATGGGCTACTAGTTTCTTCCTTGTCCTTGCAGAATTATGAGGGTGGTGGTGATCATGTTTATATACATTCTGTTGATAAAACACATCCTGGATATTCCAGGCTTTTAGTTAGATTCTTACCATTTCTACTTCTACCGGGTTGTTTGCACCGTTTCTCCGGGCATGTGACCTTTCCCAGATCCATTTTATTATGCCAAGTACCCCTAGTATTGCAAATATTAATCCTAGTCCCCCGAAAAGTCCATCTATCAATGCATCCCTCCACTCCTTATATTCTTTCAGCTGGGACCAATGTTTCCATCGGCCCCCACCTTTCATATTTACACATGCACACTTGTCTCCGCTAATCAGTACCTCATAGGGTCCATTCCATCGAGGGGCGAATCCAGATTTTTCTGGTAATATCCTAACTATTACCCTTGCCCCCACCTCGGGTACTACTGCCGGGGATTTTTGTCCTTTTATATTCATCCTCGTCCCTTTTTCTATCTCTTACTTCCTGCTGCATACCTTTCAACTGCCAACTCAGTTCCATCACATACTTCCTAATTCTATCATGTAAAGGTCCTAACTCTACTCCTCCTGTAACTATTCCCTCGGAGTTTCATTGCTTGTCCAGTCATTAGTTCGTAAGGGGCGAGTCCTGTTGTGCAGTTCAGTGTAGCATGCAGTCTCATCAATAAGGTGGGCAGGAGTTCTGGCCATGCCTGTTCAGTTCCCTGGATTGCTTTACTCAGGGAGGTTCTATTCGTTCTTTCTACCATTCCCGAACTCTGGGGATGGTAGGGGATGTGGAATTTCTGCTTAATGTTCAGTATTTTACAAGTTTCCTTCATTACCTTTCCTTGCTCCGAATCTATCTGAATGGGAATCCCCCATCTAGGAATTACCTCTTCCACTAGTATACGGCTACCGTGGTTGCGGTACAATTGTGGGTGGCGAATGCTTCCACCCACCTTGTAAACTGGTCAATAATCATCAAGCAGTACTTCCTTCCCCTGGAGTTTATTAGGAGCCCAGTAAAACCAATCTGTATGTTTTCCCACGGTCCCCGTGTGCGGGATTGGTGCGCCATCCTTATTTTTAGCGCTTTTCCAGGATTATGTCGGGCGCATGTAACACAGTGCTGACAATGTTTAGCAACGTCATGCCCAATTCCCGGCCACCACCAATCCGTGAGATAATGGATATCATGGCGGTACGCTCGTAATGGTTAATGCCGTGTTGTAACACCATGATCATTTGCCGAATGCAGGAAGGGGCCAACACCTTTCCGTCCTTTCTCCACACGGAGTCTATACCAGGTGATCCTCCCCTCCTTTCCCATTCTGCTCTTTCTTCCTCGTTTGTATCTGCGTGCAGTTTAACTATGTTTATGTCCTCCTCTGTGGTAATGCTACAGACTGACTCTATCTTTATGTTTGCAGATGTGGCCGCTTCTGAAGTGGCATTGTCCGCAGCCTCATTTCCACGCTGTATTTCGTCTACTACTCGTTGATGGGCCTTTACCTTTATCACTGCTGCTTTAGCTAGTTTGCTGGCTGCTTCTAATAGTCATTTTATACGTTCATCGTGTTTGATGGCCTCGCCGCCAGTGGTAACAAACCCTCTCCTTCCCCATGTTACCGTGTAGTCATGTACTACCCCAAAGACATACCTGCTATCTGTATATGTATTCAATGTGATTCCCTCTGCCAGTAATAAGGCTTCCGTCAGTGCAGTTAATTCTGCTACTTGGGCCGAAAGGCCTCCATCCAGCGCTCCCTGCATCACTACCTCAAGATGCTGGTTTAATACCGTCCTTTCCATGGGTGGCCATCGCCGTACCATCAGGATCCGTCCACATACAATGTGAGGTCTGGGTTTTTGAGAGCTACCTCAATTAAATTTCCTGGGGAATCTTCCCATTCTAATGCGTTACACTCGTGGGGCTCCCCCATAGTGAGGATTCCTTCTGCCGGCTTTTCCCCGGTGTCTCTGACTATCTTTACTGATTCATCATACGGCAGTAAAACGGCTTCCCACTTCGCTCGGCAGACATTGGAGACAGCCCGGAGCTCTCCAATATTCAACATTTCGCCTGTCATCACGATAGGTTCGCTGAACTTGACTGCCCGTGTGGCACAGTCTAGTGCAGCCACACATCCGGGCAAGCCCGTGGCTACTGGTGATTGATGAGTCAGTGTTATATTCTTTTTAGATTTACCCATGCTATCTCCTACTCTTAATTTGCACAATTCCTCTAATTAGTATTTTTTTCCCTAACTGTTTAGTATTGTTTCTTTTAAAAAGGTTTCCAAACCCAAGATTTTCCAATACAACCAAAATGTTTATCAAGGAGAATATCTCAAAATCGCAATTCAAATACTGTACTGCAAATCTTTTTATTTAAATCTCTTTTACTGAACTAGAAGCTTTCACATCATTTAAAATAAGATTCTACACAAAGGAAACGAGGGCGGAGCTTCCCCCAGCCTGTAGCCTCGAGAAACCCATGCAGGCTTTTTTTTAAAAAGACATTACACTCTCCCTTCTCCTTTCTTTATCTCACTCATAGACTAAATGTATTATCTTTCAACCCAATGTAATCAATGATTACGTGTTTTTTTTTAATTGGGTGTCTTGGCTTGCAATAATCAAAATTGAAAAGACAACACTTTGTTTATGATTCTAATTGATTTAAAGTGAGACCACACATTTTTTAATTGAAGTTTTATCTTTTGTTAAACACACCCATCCTTTGTGCATTTCCTAGCTCCGTAACTTATCATCAAAATAAATCCACATCTGTGTTTCTAACTTAAAGTATTATTCAATTCTAGATACACAATTCAATTTATTCACACTTTCTTAAAACTTCCCACATCTAGGACAACACTACAAAGGTTAAAAACTATCAACTCTCTGCCTGTAAAAGTAGGTGGAGCTAAAACAAACATACAGATGCACCATTTCTCTTTTAAAAGACCATCTTTCAGACAAATGGAAAATTCATTAACTCCAACCTCAAAGATTCTACTGTCAAGAAAGGTTCCACGCAACCACTTTCATTCAACAAAGCTTATCTTTCTCTTCCTCGGTATAAAAGCTGAAGCTTCTGTGTCTGTGTTATATTCTTCTTAGATCTACCCACTCTATCTCCTACTCTTAATTTACGCAATTCCTCTAATTGAGACCTGGCCATGGCCTTATATTGCAAACATTGACTGACCACTATCAAACCTGCTTTGGCTGTCTTTTTATTTGCCTTTCTCCCACCATAATTTTTGTTTTGCGGGGTCTTCTTTGGAATCCCATCTGTCACTTAACATAGTAACTATCAATTTTTTATGGTCGTCGGCAAAATACCTACTCAGCGAACCTTCCAGACCCTAATCTAGCATATCTTTGCACGCCATCTACTTTTTAAGGTCGTTGGCAAAATACCTACTTAGCGAACCTTCCGGCCCCTAATCTAGCATATCTTTGCACGTCATCTATGTTTGGTACATCTACCCCTCTATCGGTTCGTTGTCCCCCTTAACCTGGTTTCCTCGAACCTAGGGTCTGCAATTACAAACCTATGAAGCCAATCCTACGTTGATAATTACTATTGTGACCTGTTAACTACCCTCAAGTCTTTTACACCATTACAGACCTTTCTCACAAGTTCGGACACCCCAGGCGACCGACACGTTTCGTGGCAGATTACATCGGATTTATGAGTGGTATTTAAAATATACTCACACGTGATGGTCTGCAAACGTCCGTCTGTCTTTCGGCCGGGTGCGTCCAGCCAGACTACGCCCTTTAATGTGGAGTATGACAAAGAGACTCAACACAGGTCGGTTGTGGAGAAAAGAATTGTTCAATTGCTTGATCAAGGGAGACATGGTCTACACCAGTTCCTTAACTGGGTGCCTTCACAACCGTTCTCGTTTGAACACATTCGGAGCTACTTCTTGAGACAGAATTTTTGCAAAGTCATCATTTACATTATCATTGGTCAATTTTTCTCCCACTTGACAATATTTTTCGCTTTGTTACAGATTGTTTAATTTTAACTTTGTTAATTGTTCCAGTATCCTCCTTGGGTATGAACAGCTGCACCCTGTAACTTGCTTCCTGCCACTAACAGGAACTTATTTCTTAGGCCTAAGACCTTAGTTCTGAAAAACAGGAACTCACACCATTGTTCTACAGTTGCACCTGATAATTTTGCCACATCAGCAAATTGTGTTTTTGTCTTATTAACATAATACGTGTTTAACTTTTTAAGCCCCGCTTCATCAGTTAAGAAACTGTCTATCTCTGTCTTAAATTTATTCAATGTCCCGGCTTCCACAGCTCTCTGAGGCAACAAATTCCACAGATTTACAACTCTCTGAGAGAAGAAATTCCTCCTCATATCAGTTTTAAATGGGCGGCCCCATTTTCTAAGATTATGCCCCCGAGTTCTAGTCTCCCCTATCAGTGGAAACATCCTCTCTGCATCCATCTTGTCAAGCCCCCTCATAATAAGAACGTAAGAAATAGGAGCAGGAGTAGATCATTTGGCCCCTCGAGCCTGCTCCGCTCTTTAATACGATCTTGGCTGATGCGATCATGGACTCACTTTCCTGCCTGCTCCCTATAACCCCTTATTCCCTTATCGGTTAAGAAACTGTCTTAAATTTATTCAACGACCCAGCTTCCACAGCTCTCCGAGGCAGCGAATTCCACAGAGTTACAACACTCTGAGAAAATAAATTTCTCCTCATCTCAGTTTTAAATGGGCGGCCCCTTATTCGAAGATTATGCCCCCTAGTTCTAGTCTCCCCCATCATTGGAAACATTCTCTCTGCATCCACCTTGTCAAGCCCCCTCATAATCTTATACATTTCGATAAGATCACCTCTCAATCTTCTGAATTCCAATGAGTAGAGGCCCAACCTACTCAATCTTTCCTCATAAGTCAACCCCCTCATCTCCGGAATCAACCTCGTGAACCTTCTCTGAACTGCCTCCAAAAAAAGTACATCCTTTCATAAATATGGAAACCAAAACTGCACGCAGTATTCCAGGTGTGGCCTCATCAATACCCTGTATAACTGTAGCAAGACTTCCCTGCTTTTATACTCCACCCCGTTGCAATAAAGGCCAAGATTCCATTGGCCTTCCTGATCACTTGCTGTACCTGCATACTAGCCTTTTGTGTTTCATGCACAAGTACCTCCAGGTCCCGCTGTACTGCAACACTTTTCAATCTTTCTCCATTTAAATAATAACTTGCTCTTTGATTTTGTTTGCCAAAGTGCATGACCTCACACTTTCCAACATTATACTCCATCTGCCAAATTTTTGCCCACTCATTTAGCCTTTCTAATCCTTTTGCAGATTTTTTGTGTCCTCTTCACACACTGATTTTCCTCCCATCTTTGTATCGTCAGCAAACTTGGCTACGTTACACTCGGTCCTTTCCTCCAAGTTGTTAATATAGATTGTAAATAGTTGAGGTCCCAGCACTGATCTCTGCAGCACCCCCTAGTTAATGATCGCCAACCCGAGAATGAACCATTTAACCCAACTCTCTGTTTTCTGTTAGTTAGCCAATCCTCTATCCATGTTAATATGTTACCCCCAACCCTTGAACTTTTATCTTGTGCAGTAACCTTTTATGTGGAACCTTGTCAAATGCCTTCTGGAGGTCCAAACACACCACATCCACTGGTTCCCCTTTATCCACCCTGTTCCTTACATCCCCAAAGAATTCCAGAAAATTTGTCAAACATGACTTCCCCTTCATAAATCCATTCTGACTCTGTCTGACCAAATTATGCTTTTCTTAATGTCCTGCTACTGCTTCTTTAATAATGGACTCCAACATTTTCCAAAACACAGATGTTAGGCTTACTGATCTATAGTTTCCGGCTTTTTATCTGCCTCCTTTTTTAAATATGGACGTTACATTTGCAGTTTTCCAATCTGCTGGGATCTCCCCAGAATCCAGGGAACTTTGGTAAATTACAACCAATGCATCCACAATCCCTGCCGCTACTTCTCTTCACACCCTAGGATGCAAACCATCAGGTCCAGGGGATTTATCTGCCTTTAGTCCCATTATCTTACTGAGTACCACCTCCTTAGTGATTGTGATTGTGTTAAGTTCCTCCCCCACTATAGCCCCTTGACTATCTACTGTTGGGATATTGTTTGTGTCCTCTATCGTAAAGACTGATACAAAATATTTGTTCAGCGTTTCTGCCATCTCCATGTTCCCCATTACTAATTCCCCGCTATTGTCCTCTAAGGGACCAACATTTACGTTCGCCTCGGGCTCCACCTCCATCGTGACCATTAATTCGCCATCCATTTTAGTTTTAATGAGATAAGTCGTCAAATGTACAGTAGTCTACTCTCTCTTTTTCCTCAGCTCTCCCTCACTGAAACGTCTGTCGTGGGATGACACGTGACCCCCGAAACGTGGGTAAAAAAAAATCCACTGCGCATGCGCACAGAGAAGAAAAAAAAAATTTGGCTCATGCACAGTGAGGCCGGTCTGGATCGAGCCAGCCTTACACGAGGACTAAGACCGCCTGCTGCCGCAGATTGCCGACCCCGCCAATGCCGAGATACCATCAGATGAAAATTAATGCTTTGCTTCTCGGCGCAGATCGGGCCGTATTGTTTAATCATTTTCTTATAAACGCCCAATTACCACCGCGATACAGGCGGTGGCGGCACAAACTGGAAAGTTTAGCCCATAGTCTCCAAACAAAACACTCAGAAAGCTTTTGTCTTGTTCTAAAAGTTGTTGTGCCACATTACTTACTTTGTTAGCACATATGGTTATGGCTACTGTTGTGTATGTATAATATATGTATATACCCTGTACACTCAATGTACAGATACGTAAGACCACTGAATGTATCTTCACACTGTATACACTATGACTGTACCACCAGAGGATGCAACTGGTGGAGACCTAGGGGTCACCTGCACACTGCAGGTAACCAGGTACAAAAGGGAGCTCACCTTACTGTACCCTCATTCAGGAGCTGCAATAAATGGACTAAGGTCACAACCGTTCAAGTGCAATACCTTACCTCTTGGAGTCATTACTAGAGTGCTTACAGACATAATAACTGGTGATGAGATTATGAATTTCCACATGAAAAATGGCTAACCTTGGCAACTTTCAACAAGATTGGGATGCCTTTGTGGAAAGGTTCGAACACTACTTCATCGCGAACGACCTGGATGGAGACACACCGACCTCGTTGGCTGATAAGCGCAGAGCTATCCTGCTCCGCAGTTGTGGAGTCTGCTAGTCCCAGAGAAGATGACAACCAAAATGTATGCGGAGCTTGTAACAATGATACAGGAACAGCTCAAGCCTAAAGAGAGCATCCTCACAGCCAGACACCAGTTCTACACACGAGGGGCAACGTTGAGAGAGCAACACATGATGCCGAGCAGCGAACCGGATTGGGGTAAAGATTGCAAGGCCCTCTTAAAGGAGTCTGGCAATCCAGCACAATTAAAGAGACAGTTCCACTCTTTGTACAGCGATGCCGGTGATACTAATGTAAAAGATGTAATTAACAAATGCAAGTATCTAAATGTAACTTTGAACAGCGATGCCAGTAGGATACATGGAAACAATGTAATTGACAAATGCAAGTATCTAAATGTAACATTGCACAGCGATGCTGGTAATATACAGGGAAAAGATGTAATTGACAAATGCGAAGATGTAAGTGACAAATGCGAAGATGTAAAGATAACTAACAATGTCGAGTCGGGTGATTGCGGCCGGAGCCAATGTATCATGACTGTAAATGATGAAATGATGTGTGATGTCGGGTTCTACATGTACGCCAACAAAAACCAAGGGCAACCTCCCATGGGAATCACCCAGGTCCAGCAGGCTACCCGATCATGTAGCCTGCGCCTCCGGGACCAATGTGATGCCCCAGGGAGTGTGGCCACACACAGAGGGAGCATACCCACTGCAGGGCCAGCGATCAGCGGATGGCACAGGCACCACCACTGGCATCCTGCCCCAGATCAGCCCTACCTCTCTGACCACCAGGGCCAATATCGGGAGCAAGAGGCTACCACCCTCCAGCCCTCCCGATGGGACCTGGGATGACCAGGCTCCCACTACCACTGAAGGCAGCAGGGACACCCTGCAGCCCTCAAAGGAGGACAAGGAGGCCACACATTCCTGTGGCTCTGCCCACCACTAGGCAACTGCAAAGGCCCTGAGACTCAGCCAGAGGAGCGATCCGAGCCCATCCAGCTGGCATGAGGTACAGCGCCGCCATCAGACAACCTGGACACAGTCCGGTCACTCTGGAACTAGCGTCCTCACCCACCTGCAGTACACCCCAGGGGCAAGACTGTAATACCATGTATGTAACTTACCTGTAAGATGTACTTGTTCCACTTCTGCTAAACCCAAACAGTGATGTAACTAATCATATTTTTTATTCTCTGTACATGTATGCAAATGCAGATGTCGAGCCACAAACATGGTCTATGTATGGGGGGGGGGGGAATGGGGGTATGTAGCCATGGACACACATGGATCACACCCAGAACCCACTCAACCCCCACTGCAACCTCCAACCATCCACTGCTGACCATTTCCCACTGTCGTGGCAATAAGGACTTGGGGGTCGACAGGGAGGGGTGAAACTAATATGACAGGGGGATGAGAACCTATGCATGGAGACAGAGGGAAGTAGAATGGGGGCAGAAGCAAAAGATAGAAAGAAGAAAAGTAGAAGTGGAGGGCACAGAAACCCAAGGCAAAAATCAAAAAGGGCCACATTGCAACAAAATTCTAAAGGGGCAAAGTGTGTTAAAAAACAAGCCTGAAGGCTCTGTGCCTCAATGCAAGGAGTATTCCTAATAAGGTGGACGAATTAACTAGGTAGGCAGCAATTAACGAATATGATATAATTAGCATCACGGAGTCATGGCTCCAGGGTGACCAAGGCTGGAAACTCAACATCCATGGGTATTCAACATTCAGGAAGGATATACAGAAAGGAAAAGGAGGTGGATTAGCGTTGCTGGTTAAAGAGGAGATTAACGCAATAGTAAGGAAGGACGTTTGCTTGGATGATGTGGAATCTGTATGGGTGGAGCTGCAAAGGGGAGAAAATGCTAGTGGGAGTTGTGTACAGACCACCAAACAGTAGTAGTGAGGTTGGGGACAGCATCAAACAAGAAATTAGGGATGCGTGCAATAAAGGGACAGCAGTTATCATGGGCGACTTTAATCTACATATATATTGGGCTAACCAAACTGGTAGCAATACGGTGGAGGAGGATTTCCTGGAGTGTACTAGGGATGGTTTTCTAGACCAATATGTCGAGGAACCAACTAAAGGGCTGGCCATCCTAGACTGGGTGATGTGTAATGAGAAAGGACTTTTAGCAATCTTATTGTGCGAGGCCCCTTGGGGAAGAGTGACCATAATATGGTAGAATTCTTTATTAAGATGGAGAGTGACACAGTTAATTCAGAGACTAGGGTCCTGAACTTGAGGAAAGGTAACTTCGATGGTATGAGACGTGAATTGGATAGAATAGATTTGCAAATGATACTTAAAGGGTTGACGGTGGATAGGCAATGGCAAACATTTAAAGATCATATGGATGAACTTCAAGAATTGTACATCCCTGTCTGGAGTAAAAATAAAACGGGGAAGGTGGCTCAACTGTGCCTAACAAGGGAAATTAAGGAAAGTGTTAAATCCAGAAAAAGCAGCAAACCTGAGGACTGGGAGAAATTTAGAATCCGGCAGAGGAGGACAAAGGGTTTAATTAGGAGGGGAAAATAGAGTATGAAAGGAAGCTTGCTGGGAACATAAAAACTGACTGCAAAAACTTCTATAGATATGTGAAGTGAAAAAGATTAGTGAAGACAAACATAGGTCCCTTGCAGTCAGATTCAAGTGAACTTATAATGGAGAACAAGGAAATGGCAGACCAGTTGAACAAATACTTTGGTTCTGTCTTCACGAAGGAAGACACAAATAACCTTCCGGAAATAGTAGGGGACCGAGAGTCTAGTGAGAAGGAGGAACTGAAGGAGATCCATATTAGGCGGGAAATTGTGTTCGGGAAATTGATGGGATTGAAGGCCGATAAATCCCCGAGGCCTGATAGTTTGCATCCCAGAGTACTTAAGGAAGTGGCCCTAGAAATAGTGGATGCATTGGTGATCATTTTCCTGCAATTTATCAACTCTGGATCAGTTCCTGTGGACTGGAGGGTAGCTAATATAACACTTTTTAAAAAAGGAGGGAGAGAGAAAACGGGTAATTATAGACCAGTTAGCCTGACATCAGTAGTGGGGAAAATGTTGGAATCAATTATTAAAGATGAAATAGCAGCGCATTTGGAAAGCAGTGACAGGATTGGTCCAAGTCAGCATGGATTTATGAAAGGGAAATCATGCTTGACAAATCTTCTAGAATTTCTTGAGGATGTAACTAGTAGAGTGGACAAGGGAGAACCAGTGGATGTGGTGTATTTGGACTTTCAAAAGGCTTTTGACAAGGTCGCACACAAGAGATTGGTGTGCAAAATTAAAGCACATGTTATTGGGGGTAATGTACTGACGTGGATAGAGAACTGGTTGGCAGACAGGAAGCAGAGAGTCGGGATTAACGAGTCCTTTTCAGAATGGCAGGCAGTGACTAGTGGGTTGCCGGAGGGCTCAGTGCTGGGACCCCAGCTATTTACAATATACATCAATGTGGAGCAGCCAAGATCACCAGGCAGTCTATAGTGAGAGGGACCAAACTATTCTGATTCTGTGGCAGTGTTTCACAATGTAAGAAGTAAGGTACCATTTTTCAAAGATCAATGTACTTTGTACAATGGCTCAAGGAGTATTACATAGAATTATATAGAGTTCACAGCTCAGAAACAGATCATTTGGTCCAACTGGTCCATGCTGGTATTTATGCCCCACACGAGCCTCCTCCCACCCCTCTTCCATCTCAGCCTATCAGCATATCCTTCTATTCATTTCTCCCTTATGTGTTTATCTAATTTCCGCTTAAATGCATCTGTACTATTCGCCTCAACTACTCCCTTTGGTAGCAAGTTCCCCATTCTTACCATTCTCTGGGTAAAGAAGTTTCTCCTGAATTCCTTATTGCCTTTATTAGTGACTATCTTATATTTATGGCTCTTTTTTTGACATATCGGGGAGATATGTCAAAAACAATAAAAGGCCGTAAATAGGCAAGGTGAACTACCCTAAATATTGTCTTAGGTTTTCCTAGTTCTACGCCCAAGCATTTTGGATTAAAATTAATGGATGGAAAATTGGACGGTCTTCCGTAAGGGCAAGTGCTCTTCCCTGCACGGTTTTCCTGTATTTGCTGCATCCAGGCGATCCATTTTGGCCAAGCGCAGGATCAGCATACAATACCCCATTTTTTTTTATTCGTTCCTGGGATGTGGGTGTCGCTGGCAATGCCAGCATTTATTGCCCATCCCTAATTGCCCTTGAGAAGGTGATAGTGAGCTGTCTTCTTGAACCACTGCAGTCCGTGTGGTGAAGGGACTCCCACAGTAGCGTTAGGAAGGGAGTTCCAGGAATTTGGCTCAGCAACGATGAAGGAATGGCTGCCCATATCCTAACTCGCACCAACTTCTATTCATCCATCACCCCCTGTGCTCGCTGACCTACATTGGCTCCCGATCCAGCAAGGCCTCAATTTTAAAATTCTCGTCCTTGTTTTCAAATCCCTCCATGGCCTCGCCTCTTCCTATTTCTGTAACCTCCTCCAGCCCGACAACCCTCCAAGATCTCTGTGCTCCTCCAATTCTGGCCTCTTGCACATACCTGATATTCATCACTCCACCATTGGCGACTTGCCTTCAAATTTTTTTAAATCGCCTTGGGACTTTTCACTATGTTAAGGTGCTATATGACTATAAGTTTTTGTTGTTGTTATTGTTGCCTTCTGCTGCCAAGGCCTAAGTTCTGGAATTCTCTCCCTAAACCTCTTCACCTCTCTATCTCTCTTCCCTCCTTTAAGATGCTCCTTAAAACCTACCTCTTTGACCACCTGTCCTAATATCTTCTTATGTGGCTATATATTAAATTTTGTTTGATAATGCTCCCATTAAGCACCTTGTGATGTTTTACTATGTTCGAAGTGCTATACGAGTGCAAGTTATTCTTGTTAAATAAATTGATTGTTGGTTTACAGTCTAAAGCTCAGTCTGACAGATTGTAAACTTACCTGCCTTCTGTAGATGAGGGTAGCATGTGGTACATTCCAGTAAACTGGAGTTATGGCAAAACTTCTTTCTGTGATCCCTGGGTCTCAAACTTCCGTTTACCCGGATATTAGGCGGGTAAAGGCAAACCAAATCATAGGAGATGCAAAATCCTATGAAGGTGGTCGGTGATGCTGAATTCAAGTAAATTATCTGGAACAAAACCTTAAAAGATAACAACCAACATGCGCCCACTCACGTGCCACACAGCGGTCTGGCGGTC
Organism: Pristiophorus japonicus; assembly: GCF_044704955.1. NCBI lineage: Eukaryota > Metazoa > Chordata > Chondrichthyes > Pristiophoridae > Pristiophorus > Pristiophorus japonicus. The sequence continues at coordinate 318,523,973 of NC_091977.1, forward strand.
CCGTGCAGGTCGATAACCGGCTTTTCAATGGAAGAAACCTAGCATGCCCAAAAATTTGAATGGGCTGCACAGCCAATTAAAGGGACTGTATATGAAAAAAGAATTAGAGGGACCATTGGTAATAACTGGATAACGTTAATGAAGCACATGCCTAATAACTAGTTTATTTGGTGTTTTTCATCCAGGTACAGTAACACACCTGCTGTGTTAAATCTTTGCAATGAAAAGCTGTTAGGTTCTAACATCACTAAAAGCATCCTCAATACCCAAATTAACATTTACTGCTCAGCACTAAGTAGGCAGTAAGAACAACATTCCATTTGAAAAAATTCCCCAATAGCGAGCATTTTTATAAGAAATTATATAATCCATGTAACTATTTGTACTGCACTTTTTTTGACAGACAGGCATCTGTCCAGCTCCCCTCCCCCCAACCCCCCATGCCTGTAATGCACTGTTTTAACTGACAGGCGAAAAGCCCCACCCCCCCCCCCCCCTCCTTCCTGGCCGAATCATTCAATGAACGTGGTGCCAGGAAGCAGGAGCTGAGGCTCCGTCTCTCTGCCCCCGGCCAGCGTGGGCCCGATGGTGGGGGAGGGGGGGCCAGATGTTGGTGGTCCTGGGCCCGATGGCGGTGGGGGGGCCTGATGGCGGTGGGGAGGGGTCCGATGTCGCGGTCCTGGGCCTGATAGCAGCGGGGGAGTGGGGGGTGGTGACGGCGGTCCTGGCTCGATGGTGGCGGGGCTCGGGGGGGGTGTGGTGGCGATGGTGAGACAGAGGCTGGGGAAGGGGTGGAGAAGTTGGGGGAAGAGGGAGAGAGAGAGACTGGGGGAGAGAGAGAGGCTGAGGGTGAGAAAGAGGCTAGGGGATTGGGGAGAGAGACACGGGTTGCCGGGGGCGGAGGTTGGAAGGAAGAGAGGGAGCTCCGGGAAGACGGATCACTTTCTTCCAACCCCCTACAAGGGACATCGTTGGAGTGGATGATATCCAGAAGTCACGACACTGTCACTATTCACTTCATACTCAATAAACCTGTTAACAATCCGTATACAATGCCCCATCTATGGTGGGGGGAGGGGGGATGCACTTGCGCTGGGGGAGGAATGCACTTGGACTGGGGTACGGGATTTTGGCTGGCCCTTGTTATCTTTTGGGGAGCTCTGTCCTCTGTCGCTTCGAGAAGTCAAAGTGGATCAAGTTACAATTTGCAAAGTAAGTGAGACCTTGGGATGGGCGGTTCCAGTTACACATTCCTGTGAAACCTCAGGGTGTGGTTTATCCTCCAAGGGGACCAATCATAGACAAAGGGTGGTGCATGGTGGCCATTTTGGCAGCACAAATAAACGCGTCCTTATATAATATACCTGATATTTAATTTATTATTCCATTGCATTAAGAAAGATCCTGAATTCACACTATGGAACACAGACATATAGTAAAAAGAACTTACATTTATATAATGCCTTTCACAACCTCAGGACGTCCCCAAGTGCTTTACAGCTAATTAAATTCTTTGAAGTGTAGTCACTGTTGTAACGAAGGAAACGTGGCAGCCAAATGTTGGTCCTGCAATGTGATAATGACCAGATAATCTGTTTTTTAGTGATGTTGGTTGAAGGATAAATATTGGCCAGGACACCAGGGATAACTCCCCTGCTTCTCTTTGAAACAGTGCAATAGGATCTTTTACATCCACTTGAAAGGACAGACAGGGCCTTGGTTTAACGTCTCATCCGAAAGATGAGATGTTTAATGTTGTTCATAAATGTTTAATGTCCAAAATACTTCTATCTGCTATTTAAGTGGAGGGATTAGTGCATTTATTTAAACTGGTGCTGTTGCCATATTTAAATAATAAGTGGCCCAATCTATACACACAGCAATAAATCCGAGTATAAGCCCGAATATCATATTCGGTACTTTCCGGCTAATTGAGGTTAATATTTGAATATCTTTTGAATAAATTGATGACAAATGAAACAGATGGAGAAACTGTATCAAGGGAAACTACCACAGTTCCATGGGATGCAGTTGCTACATCCACAGTTGGAGACTGCACCTGCTTTTATGTCATATTCTGGAGACACTTTTTCTTATTCTTTGGTCATCATCTTCATGCGAAGGCTGGGATAATCCAGCACAAAGGGTGATAGACGGAGCTTTGAAGAGCTCTCAAAGCACAGCTGGGTGTTTGGCTTGGACAACTAAGGGGTAGATTTTACAGATTAGTCCCTCCGACACCGAGCATTGCACGATAGGAGTGCATATCAGGAATTCAGCACACCCTTCACAATTTTCTGTCCCTAAGAATGCAACAAATATCAAGAGTAGGTTTTACTAATTACTTCTCCCAGTGCAGGGCTTTGTAAAGTGGGCATGTTTTAATGGACAGAAAATCATGCCCACTTTACAAAGCCCTGCACTGGGAGAAGTAATTAGTAAAACCTACTCTTGATATTTTTTGCATTCTTAGGGACATAGGTATTGCTAGACGATAAAATACCAAGGTCCATCTAGTTCACCTTCTACTATCCTAGTTGTCGCAGGATACAATGATAAGGGAATTGTTGACTAATCACAGCAATCAATCTCTATCGATTAGTCTACAACAGACCCAGAGATGAAGTGAGGACAGTTTCAGTGGTGGAGAGCTTTGGGAGCCGTAGGTCCAAACGTTCTTATATATGTTTTGTGGTATGTCATATAAGAACATAAGTAACAGGAGCAGGAGTTACCATTCGGCCCTTCGAGCCTGTTCCACCATTCAATTAGATCATGGCTAATCTTCTACCTCAACTCCACCTTCTCACCTGATCCCCATATCCCTTGACTCCCTTAGTATTCAAAAATGTCTTCATCACATGTTCCCCCACCTCCAACTGCCCTGCCCAATCAAACAGCTTTTCCCATCTTCCATCTTCCCATCTCTGATCATTTTTATAACAAATAAACAACAATCTTCAATGAAAAAAATACAGCATTATTTAAAGCCCCTGGAATTGTTCTCCTAGGTTGCAGTGTCCTGGAGATTAATCTTCAATTCCTGGAGGACTCCAGGGCAATCCTGGAGGATTGGCATCCCTCATCAGCACTGCATCAAAATGGTGTCCAGAAGCTGTGCCCTGCCTCACTTCTGGTGGTGCAAGGGCATCCCCAGAAGCAATAGAGAGCTCCACCTAGTGGACTACTGCTCCACCCAGTGGACTACAGTGGTAATGCAACTGCTGCTATAAATACAATAAAAGTCACATGATATATTGGAGCCATCTTATAAAGTCTGTGTGTGTTTGTGATGTCGTAAGGAAGATATTACATTGGCGATGTAGGATAGGATAATCAGATTCCCTCGCTGAAATTTTTGTTGGTGGATGATCCAGCCAAATAACAGAGAGACTTTGAGAGATTCTTTCTTTGCAGAACAGCTAAAAATCCATGGTAAATTACAAGCACACTTGGCTGAACTGAAGAGTCCAGATGGCTGCGCCTATGGGAATAATAGGGCGCTTGGGTGATCTCCATCATGACCGAGAGACTTTCGGAGCATATGTGGAGCAGCTAGAAATGCTTTTCACTGCAAATAATATTGTTGAAGTCCCTGATGATGAAATTCGTAACCGGGTGGTGTTGCAAAGGAAACGGGTTATTTTATTCATTAAAGCATGCCCTGAGGTGTTTGAAACCCTGAAAACTTTGCTTGTTCCCATCAAGCCGAAGGACAGGTCACTGACAGAGAAGTTAGAACAGCACGACAGTCTTGAGCCCCTGGAAATTGCTGAAAGTTATCCTTTTGTAATACGAGATCAATTCATTGACAAGAGTAGCAGTGAGTACATTGTAGCTTTTGTGGGCCCATGTTTCGGGCCGCGCCTAAAACGGCGCAGCCCGGATCTGGACGCCCGTTTTTCGCGCCACAAAGTGCGCCTAAAAAAAACTCACCTATTCTCCGGCTCCCTGCAGGTCCTCTGGTGCTGGGCGCGGTGCAGCACGAGCTGTAGGGGGCGGAGCCAGGTCCCTGCGCTGAAAACAATGCCGGAACCTCTGCACATGTGCGCAGTAGCTCCAGCCGCCCAAAACTATGGGAGGGGCCCGAAGCACGCAGCCCCTAGCCCTGGCCGAATGGCCTCACTGGGGCTGCTTGGATAAGGCTCACTTCCCACGCCCAGCTCCCTCCCAATCGGACCCGACCAGACTTGACTCCCGCTCTCCCCACCCCGGCGACCCGACCTCCGCTCCCCCAACTCCCCCCTCCCCCCCGGCGACCCGACCCGACCTCCGCGCTCCCCCCCCGACCTCCGCCTCCCGGCGACCTGACCTCCGCGACTCTCTTTTCCCCACCCCCCCCCCGGCCTCCGTGACTCTCTCTTCCCTCCCCCCGACCACCGTGACTCTCTCTCCCCGCCCCCCCCCCCGACCTCCGCGACTCTCTCCCCCCCCCCCGACCTGACCTCCGCGACTCTCTTCCCCCACCCCGACCTCCGCGACTCTTTTCCCACCCCCCCACCGACCTCCGCGACTCTCTTCCCCCCCCGACCTCCGCGACTCTCTTCCCCCCGCCACCTCACCCGACCTCCGCAACTCTCTTCCCCCCCACCCCCGACCTCCGCGACTCTCTTCCCCCCCCACCCCCCCCAACCTCCGCAACTCTCTTCCCCCCCACCCCCGACCTCCGCGACTCTCTTCCCCCCCAGCCCCACCACCCCCTCCCGACCTCCGCGACTCTCTCCCCCTCCTCCGGACCCAAGACCCGAGACCCGATGCCACCTACCTGTAAATCCAGCCTGAAGTCTTTGGCCCGGCTGTTCAGCCTCCTTCTCTCCCTCCCTCCCCTCCCTCCCCTCTCCTCCCCTCCCTCCCCTCTCCTCCCCTCTCCTCCCCTCCCACCCCTCCCCTCTCCTCCCCTCTCCTCCCCTCCCTCCCCTCAACTCCCCTCTCCTTCCCTCCCTCCCTCTCTTCTTCCCTCCCTCTCTCCCCCCCTCTCCTTCCCTCCCTCCCTCTCTCCTTCCCTCCCTCTCTCCATCCCTCCCATCCTCCTCTTCCCCCCCTTCTCCTCCCCTTTCTCCTCCCTCCCCTCTCCTCCCCCTCCCCTCACCCCCCTACCTCCCCTCCCCCCTCTACATCACCTCCCCTCCCCCTCCCCACCTCCCCGCAACGACGGCTGGTCAGGAGCCTTGGGGGTCCCAGCAGCGCTTGCGGATCACGGTCCAAGGTGAAGTTCAAAGAGCTACTGGACAGTTCCGTTCCTTTATACTATTGAACAAACATGAGTGCATGTGGCTTGTGGCCAACTCCTAATCAGTAAGGCCCCAGCTGTTCTTCCACAAAGCATGAGACCTCGAGGCGCCGACCGTCCCATAAACAAGATGGTGTGCTCATCAAGGTCTCTCTCTCTCTCTCTGCATCAACAGCATTTCACGAGGCATGAAGCAGAAACACACTGTAAATGTCGGAATATCATAATTAAACCTATGTAATTAACCCTATACAATACAATCCACCCTTGATATTTAGACATTCTAAGTAATATAATCGAGTTGAAGGCGTAATGCATCAGTTACACGTTGAGTAAGCGCAAGCAACGCCCGCAATCTACACCAAAGAATACATACGAGCAGTAATATCAGTGATAACGCGACGAGTAAAACAACGATGGGATGTATTAAAAGCTTCAAAGCGGCGGATGTTTTTGGGGACCATCCGTAAAAGATGTCCCGCCAATGGTGTACCGTAAGGTCAGTGACCGTTGTCGCAACTCTGACCAAGGCACCTTCACTGTAACCCGTAGCAACTTGCAGAGTATGAAGAGTACGCCCTCGTTTGCTCAATTCGTCAGTGACCTTTTGGTTATCTTTTAGAAATTGAGCTAAACATAGAAACATAGAAAATAGGTGCAGGAATAGGCCATTCGGCCCTTCGAGCCTGCACCGCCATTCAATGAGTTCATGGCTGAACATGCAACTTCAGTACCCCATTCCTGCTTTCTCGCCATACCCCTTGATCCCCCTAGTAGTAAGGACTTCATCTAACTCCTTTTTGAATATATTAAGTGAATTGGCCTCAACAACTTTCTGTGATAGAGAATTCCACAGGTTCACCACTCTCTGGGTGAAGAAGTTTCTCCTCATCTCAGTCCTAAATGGCTTAGCCCTTATCCTTAGACTGTGACCCCTGGTTCTGGACTTCCCCAACATTGGGAACATTCTTCCTGCATCTAACCTGTCTAAACCCGTCAGAATTTTAAAAGTTTCTATGAGATCCCCTCTCATTCTTCTGAACTCCAGTGAATACAAGCCCAGTTGATCCAGTCTTTCTTGATAGGTCAGTCCCGCCATCCCGGGAATCAGTCTGGTGAACCTTCGCTGCACTCCCTCAATAGCAAGCACATCCTTCCTCAGATTAGGAGCCCAAAACTGCACACAATACTCCAGGTGTGGCCTCACCAAGGCCCTGTACAATTGTAATAACACCTCCCTGCCCCTGTACTCAAATCCCCTCGCTATGAAAGCCAACATGCCATTTGCTTTCTTAACCGCCTGCTGTACCTGCATGCAACCTTCAATGACTGATGTACCATGACACCCAGGTCTCGTTGCACCTCCCCTTTTCCTAATCTGTCACCATTCAGATAATAGTCTGTCTCTCTGTTTTTACCACCAAAGTGGATAACCTCACATTTATCCACATTATACTTCATCTGCCATGCATTTGCCCACTCACCTAACCTATCCAAGTCACTCTGCAGCCCCATAGCATCCTCCTCGCAGCTCACACTGCCACCCAACTTAGTGTCATCCGCAAATTTGGAGATACTACATTTAATCCCCTCGTCTAAATCATTAATGTACAATGTAAACAGCTGGGGCCCCAGTACAGAACCTTGTGGTACCCCACTAGTCACTGCCTGCCATTCTGAAAAGTCCCCATTTACTCCTACTCTTTGCTTCCTGTCTGCCAACCAGTTCTCAATCCACGTCAGCACACTACCCCCAATCCCATGTGCTTTAACTTTGCACATTAATCTCTTGTGTGGGACCTTGTCGAAAGCCTTCTGAAAGTCCAAATACACCACATCCACTGGTTCTCCCTTGTCCACTCTACTGGAAACATCCTCAAAAAATTCCAGAAGATTTGTCAAGTATGATTTCCCTTTCACAAATCCATGCTGACTTGGACCTATCATGTCACCTCTTTCCAAATGCGCTGCTATGACATCCTTAATAATTGATTCCATCATTTTACCCACTACCGATGTCAGGCTGACCAGTCTATAATTCCCTGTTTTCTCTCTCCCTCCTTTTTTAAAAAGTGGGGTTACATTGGCTACCCTCCACTCCATAGGAACTGATCCCGAGTCTATGGAATGTTGGAAAATGACAGTCAATGCATCCACTATTTCCAAGGCCACCTCCTTAAGTACTCTGGGATGCAGACCATCAGGCCCTGGAGATTTATCGGCCTTCAGTTCCATCAATTTCCCCAACACAATTTCCCGACTAATAAGGATTTCCCTCAGTTCCTCCTTCTTACTAGACCCTTTGACCCCTTTTATATCTGGAAGGTTGTTTGTGTGCTCCTTAATGAATACCGAACCAAAGTACTTGTTCAATTGGTCTGCCATTTCTTTGTTCCCCGTTATGACTTCCCCTGATTCTGACTGCAGGGGATCTACGTTTGTCTTGACTAACCTTTTTCTCTTTACATATCTATAGAAGAGTTAGGTCTACAGTGGGAGGAAGGTTAGTAATGCCTAGGACGGTGCGATGGCGCACAACATTTTTCCATCATCCCAATCGATCTGACCTTTTAGAATGAAGGTCATATATGGTATACACATCTTTAAAGCAAGCATTTAGAGGAGGATCTTTACGGGTGCCGTCAAGATAAATGGGATAGACACAAGTAATACAAACATGATTCCACCTGATTTCATGTAAAGTTGTATCATTGTATGGTACAAGTGTCCAAATACATGTTCCCGCTGTATGCTGTAGGGAGCATGGTTCAAACACACGTGTGTGCAAAGGACACACCATACCGAAAGGCCATATTTGACAATCTTGAGCTTGGTGAGTTCTATTGCTAGCATCAATCCATCCATCCTTGAACTCGGGTACCCACAGATTTTGGCCATACAGGTGGGGACAGGTAAAATTGTCTTGCGTACAGTGTTAGCTAACCGCCACCCTATACGGCCATCCCATGCTGTGTTTGAGGATGGAAGTAGCACAGTCACAGATAACGAGACACAGAGACTTGCCAGCATGAGTTGGTAAGTCGCCATTTTGGGCAGAATTCCTGTGGGAGGAAGCATAAGTATATTAATTCAGCCCCGTTTAGTCAATTTACCCTTGTCAACACAGAGAGGAACATCTTGACCAGTCAAGAGCACCTAATAAGTGTTTCCTTCTCCTTTTGCTAAGATTTCCCCTGCTTGTAAGGGTTTCTGGGAGTACTGCACCCACACTTTTCCTCCTTCACAAACTGTGTCCTGAGTCTGATTTTCTTTTTCAATAGTAGGGACACTAACTTTGCCAACATGTGGCTTATGCGAGTTCCCCCCCGCAATGGTCGGTGATTCAGATTGCGCACTGCTTGTGGTAAGACCTTTAACCACCCTTGCAATGTGTTAGTGGGAGTTAATATTTTAATCTGTTGCTTAAGTAGTCCATTCATGCGTTCTATTAACCCTGCAGCTTGCGGATAGTAAGGTAGGTGAAACATCCAATAGATCCCGTTGTCTACTGCCCACTGTTGTACAGTTTGACCTGTGAAGTGCGACCCCTTACCGGACTGTACTTCTGCTGGCTCACCATAGTATGTGATTAAATTCTCCAGTCCTTTAATCGTACTTTGTTGATTCGCTTTAGTCACTGGATAAGCTATCAGAAGTCCAGAATAGATATCAACAGCAGTGAGCAAATATTGGAACCGTTGACGCCATGGTAAAGGTCCTCCATAATCAACTTGCCATATTTGTGCTGGTTGAGTCCCTCTCTTAATATGGGCACCGGGTTGTCATTGTAGGGGAAATGCTTCACCTTTTGACAAATTTCACGGTGTTTATGATCTATTCAACACCGTCCGTAGTCAAATGTAACCCCCTATTTCATGCCCATTGTATCGTACCCTGAATGCCCAAATGTCCAGATTTGTGGTGGGCCCACTTGTCTATGCCATATTCTTCTTCTTCCACCTCTTTGACAGCCCATACCCGGGCTATATTATTAACGGTGTTATTATGTTCAGAGGTCTTTGAAGTGTTTTTCATGTGAGCGTCCACATGTTATACAGTTATTTTCATCTTCTGGGCTTTGGACCATATTTGTTCCCATAGGTGCTTTCCCCACAAGTCTTTCCCAGTTATTTGCCAGTTATGTTCATGCCAGTTTTGCATCCAGCTCGCCATGCCATTGGTTACTGCCCATGAGTCAGTATATATGTATACTTGTTGCTGTTCTTCTTCTAACGCAAGGATTGCAGCTGCTAGTTCTGGTAGCTGGCTGGAGCCTCCCGCGCCCTCATCATGCACAATTGTCTGGGTTTTTGGATTGAAGGCAGCGGCTCGCCATCGCCGAAGGCCGTTTCGCCAGACCCTGAGCCATCTGTGAACCAGGCATGGCTGTGCTCTTCAGGTGTTAACTGTTCAAAGGACACGCCCCAGGGGATCGGTGACTCCTGGGTTAAACTGACAGACGACTGTGCAAGTTCACTCTCAGCTGTTTGTAGCTATTCAGCCACATGCTCATGTAGTCGGGTGATTCCTTCTTTTCCTTTACTTGGTCTGTCTGCGATATACCATTTCCAGGGTACTATGGAGCTTTGCTGCACTCGCCCGATCTTGTGTGTCTCATTTTCTGAGAGAACCCAGGATAATATGGTCTGGTCTTAAACTGACTCTGTCGTCCCCTAACTGTCCTTCTGATTCTGTTCGGGCCCAATAACATGCTAATAATTGTTTCTCAAATGGAGTGTAATGAGTAGCAGCATCTGTCAATTTTCTAGACCAGAACCCTAACGGTATACGAGTGCCATGTTGAACCTGCCACAAACTCCATACTGCAGTATCATTGGTAATGGATACCTGTAGCTCAAAAGGCCGCCCAGGCACTCGCGGGGCTAGGGGTAAAGCTTGAGCTACGGCTTCTTTGGCTGCATCAAAAGCCACCTGTTGTTTCTTTCCCCACTCAAAGTGGGCCTTTTTTCATGTTACGGCATACAGCATTGTGAGGTGAGGTATGTGTCTCCTCCAGTAACCCAATAGTCCCACGAACTGTTGTGTCTCCGTTTTATTCGTGGGGGTGGCTATTTCTTGAATTTTATTCTTCACAGGTTTGGGTATGATGCGCTCACCCCGAGACCATTGGATCTCCAGAAACTGGACAATCTGGCTAGGGCCCTGCACCTTCTTCAGATTTATCTCCCAGCCCCTGTCTCGCATGTGTTGGACTAAAGTAGCTAGGGCTTCTGACATCACTGCCTCGGTGGGACCCCTTATTAGTACATAATCGATGTAGTGTGTCAGTGAGACATTAGGAGCCAACGTGCACATGTCCAGGTCCTGGGCCACCAATCCGTGGAATAGGGTAGGGCTATGTAGGTAACCTTGAGGTAGGCATTTAAACGTGTATTGCCTCCCTTCCCAACTGAATGCAAACTGGTCCTGGGATTCTTCCGCTATTGGCCAGGTCAATTACTGCATACCACTCCGCACCTTCTTCAGTCAGCCGCTCTGTTATAGTTACTACATCTGGGACAGCGGTTGCCAGGGGAGGGGCAAATTTGTTCAGTTGTCTGTAGTCCACAGTCATCCTCCAACTTTTATCGAGTTTCTGCACAGGCCAAACAGGGCTATTGTAGGGGGACACCACATGTCTAATGATACCCGCCTCCAAGAGCCCTTGTATGGTTTCCCCTATTTCTTTGTGTCCCCCAGGTATTCGGTACTGTTTCATAGTCACTATACGCGATGGCCGTGGTATTACCACTGGTTTCCACTTTGCTTCCCCTGCAATCACAGTGATCGCCCGTATCCCGAATGAGAATCGCCCGAACGAGGTGTTGTGTGTGGTTCCCTTTAAAAGGTCCGTCCCAATAATATGTTCCTTTACTGCCGATATTAAGACCATTACCCAGCGCGGAGGCCCATTTCCCAACGCCATTCTGATAGTTGTTTGGACAGCGGACATTTCTGCCCCTTCGAATCCATTAATCATCATACGGGTCCCTGTGTGTTTCCTAGGATTTCCATGGATAACAGTAACTTCTACTCCTGTGTCTAGTAAAGCAACATCTCTTTGTATGTTCCCCCCCACCCCACCAATGTATCGTAATCGTAATGTGTGGCCTCAGAGCCCCGGGAGCTTGGATTGATGTGGTTCTAACGGGGGGGTACTCCCGGGTCCCAGCCACACCCCTAGTCGAGGGGGTTACTAGCCTTCCACAGCTCTTCTACGTTGGGGTATAGGCTAGCGGGAGGTGGTTTCTCCACATCCTCAGACTTATTGCTATCCGACTTAGTCTCCCTTACCTCCCTCCTTTCACCCTTTCCTGTTCCCGGGACGCAGTGTTGCTTCCACATAGAATATATCGCTCCTGTTGGGATTCCATCAATTTTTTCCTTGGGGACCCCTGCCTTCAGTAAAGCCGCGAACATGTCCCTCCATGTAATTCTTTTTTTTGTCTTTCCTGACCCTGTACCTTTCCCAGAGGTCGAACCTTGTCGCTGGTCCCAATCCCCCTGTACATTAGCCGTTCTCGACTCTCGCACACTATCTTCTACATCCTCTAACTGTCCTAACAATAGGTAAGCGTGCCCCACCCGCTGCCCTTGTGCTGGTCCCAATAATGCGAGTAGTGCACCCCTCATCATAGGAGGGTCACTCTTCATCAGCCTGCTCCACATTCCTGCCGTAAAGAGCTCCTGATCTGGCCCCCCATATGGTTGGTGATATAATCCTCCCTGTGTTGCCATGTTGCGCAACTGTATCGCACCCTCCGCCATAGTATTCCAAGGTTTTACCTCCCCTTCCCAATCAACGGCAGAGGGATATTTTTGCCGGACCCCTGTAGTAACCATGTCCCATAGCGAACCTGTGCCCTGGACATTCCGTAGCACTGCTGTGATATGGTGGTCCGTAGTCATAGTTCCCATTTTTGTTAACTCTTCGAGGTTATGTATTACGCCTGATGCTCCCTGGTCCCAAATCCAGATTAGGCATTCTGACAATGATTCCCCAAGTTTTTGGCGAAATCGAGACCCTATTTCTTGTAATTCACTAGTGGTGAAGTCACGCACCCCTCTAGTGGTTACCGGCTGTTCCCCATCTTGCTGTTTCGTCTTATTTGTCATAAGGGGTCTAGCTTCTGTGCTCGGAGCGTATGGGGGAGGGTCTTTAATTTCCTCCCGTTCCCCCCCCTCTCCATCTGTCCACTCATATTCTGAGTCAGAGGAGTACCAGATATTTTTGGTGCACCACCCACAATTTTTTCCAGCGTGTATACATTCCCCACATGATTTTGCATTGGCTTTTAAACACTCACTGGGATCTGATTGAGCAAGTCTATACCACATGCAGCAGCAAATCAGTGCAGTACAAAGGATATATTTCAAATCCATCTGTAATTTCCGTCATCTGGCTTTCTTTTTATTTTGTACTGTCGCCAGACGGCATATTAAAGTTCCTGATTGTACATTGACTTTGTCCGCCCGTTCTTGTGCAGTGCGGACCGCTTCAGTCAGAGTCGAGTTTTGACTTTCCAAAACCTTAACAGCTGTTTTTAACCATAGGTTTTCTGCCTCACTTTTCTTAAGTTGTTTACACATCGCCCTTAATGCTGTCAACAAAATCCATCCCATTTGTGGGACTTTTTTTCTCCTGTGGGAAGCCCGCTTCCTCCAGGAGAGACAGTACCGCGTGGGGTACGGTTCTATCTTTGTTCTGTTCCAATAACTGCGTATCCCAATGTTGCAGAGGTCCAAACCAGGCTAGCACATTGGCAAGAGAGCCAAAATCCTCATCACTCGTGCTCCACCCTGGTATTCTATACTTCTCTCCCACAGGTAGAGACTGCTTCTTGTCTTTTCTCTTAAACATTTTACCAGATCCTGTTCGTGACACCAAAATGTTTTGAATCGATAATAATAGACCCAGGTTCGGGATCTGGATGAATGTTAAATAAGAGACAAGACAAATGAAGTAAAGATAAAACACCGTTTACTGAGAGAAAAGAAACATAATACAGTTTACGAAGAAAAGAGAAGTATGATAAGATGCAACAAAGCTCACAGCCTTCGGCCCGTCGGGAACGCCACAAAGACGGCTGGTCAGGAGCCTTGGGGGGTCCCGGCACCGCTCGCGGATCACGGTCCAAGGTGAAGTTCAAAGAACTACTGGACAGTTCCGTTCCTTTATACTATTGAACAAACATGGTCGCATGTGGCTTGTGGCCAACTCCTAATCAGTAAGGCCCTAGCTGTTCTTCCACAAAGCATGAGACCTCGAGGCGCCGGCCATCCCATAAACAAGATGATGTGCGCATCAAGGTTTCTCTCTCTCTCTCTCTGCATCAACAGCATTCCATGAGGCATGAAGCAGAAATACACTGTAAATGTCGGAATATCATAATTAACCCTATGTGATTAACCGTATACAATGCACATCAAAAGATGATGTCGTCAAGCAATATCCGAGGGTGTTCTGTGAAACAGGCAGTCCGATCCAAGGTTTCAAGGTAAGTGTCAGGATACAGAAGGACGCTAGACCAGTTTACTGCAAGCCACATCCCGTACCATACACACTCAAGGAGAAAGTTGAGCAAGAACTCAAAAGACTAGAAACTGAGAACATTATCTCTAAGGTAGATCTAAGTAATTGGGCTACACTCATTGAAACATAGAAACATAGAAACTAGGTGCAGGAGTAGGCCGGTCGGCCCTTCGAGCCTGCACCACCATTCAATAAGATCATGGCTGATCATTCACCTCAGTACCCCTTTCCTGCTTTCTCTCCATACTCATTGATCTCTTTAGCCATAAGGGCCATATCTAACTCTCTCTTGAATGTATCTAACCAACTGGCATCAACAACTCTATGCGGTAGAGAATTCCACAGGTTAACAACTCTCTGAGTGAAGACGTTCTCCTCATCTCGGTCCTAAATGGCTTACCCCTTATCCTTAGACTGTGACCCCTGGTTCTGGACTTCCTCAACATTGGGAACATTCTTCCTGCATCTAACCTGTTCAGTCCCGTCAGAATTTTATATGTTTCTATGAGATCCCCTCTCATTCTTCTAAACTCCAGTGAATACAGGCCCAGTCAATCCAGTTTCTCCTTGTATGTCAGTCCTGCCATCCCGGAAATCAGTCTGGTGAACCTTTGCTGCACTACCTCAATAGCAAGAACGTCCTTCCTCAGATTAGGAGACCAAAACTGAACACAATATTCCAGGTGAGCCTCACCAAGGCCCTGTACAATTGCAGTAAGACCTCCCTGCTCCTATACTCAAGTCCTCTCGCTATGAAGGCCAACATGCCATTTGCCTTCTTCACCTGGTGGTCCTGGATGAATGTGGGATTCCAGTCGGAGGCCTAGATTCGCTCTGCAGTGCATGGGAAGATGACTTTGAGGTACATACCTACAAGCTGGAATCATGTGGGCCTGGACCACCAATAACTATGCAGTATTCTCATTCTTGTGTATAACCATGCAAATTATGTATGATGATTATTTTATTATGATTACTTCTTCATTAAGGAGGGAGAAGTGTAATAGAGACCTCACCTAGTGGACTACTGCGCCACCTAGTGGATTACTGTGGTAACATACCTGCTGCTGTATATACAAGGGGCTCAGATTGCCCCTTCCCTTAAGGCCTGTTACCACTGGAAATTGGCGGCGCGCCGCGGAGTGCAATGGCCGCCGATTTTTCATGGAATGCCCTCCATTTTGGAAATTCCACTCCTGTGGTATCCTGGCAGTGACCCGCTCCCCCCACTACCACTCCGCTGCTGCTGATCCGTCCTGAGTGCGTCATCAGAGTGCACATTGATTATGATCCCCCCACCCACCCCCGATGGCGCAATTCCACTGAAAAATCTTCCTGACGCCATTTGGTGCCACCAACAGCTTTTTCTGTCCATGCACTGTGTTTGCAGAGCTTCTAAAATGGCGGTGCAGCCGCCATGTTTTTTTATCTGTCGGCCGACGGCCATGCTGGGCTGACAATAATACCCACAGGTTCGGCCAGGCCACCAACAGGCAGCCTGGCATCCCCCTCTTGGGTGCCAGTTTGTTGGCCCAACCGAAACTCTCCCTGGTGGCCCAGTGGACCAAACTTAAAGAATCGCACCGATGTCCCCTTTAAGTGAAGGGGAAAGACGTGTAGATGTGGCACCATGATGACATCATCAGCGCTATGCTGATGACTGAGAGTGGCGGACACAACTTCCACCCCTCTAGTGTGCGAGCTTCCGCTTACCGCTGCACATCCGCCATTATGAGCGACTTCCGGTCCGCTGAAAAAATAAAGTCAAAGTGCGGAATTTCGCTCAAGAGGTCACCGCATCAACCGCGCTGGTAAAAACAGACAAAATATGGTAGGTGCACCCGTTTCCAATGGTGGGCAACTTCGGTCCCTAAAAGTCACATAGTGTAATGGAGCCATCTTAAAGGGGGGAAAATTGCGATCAGAGGCTTCCTTTGTACGAACGCCTCCCACCCGAAAAAAATCTATGAAAGTACCTGGTGGTCCCGGAGGAACGTAGGATTCCAGTCGGAGGCCTAGATTCGCTGTGCAGTGCATGGGAAGGTGACTTTGAGGTATTGATCTACAAGCTGGAGTCACGTGGGCCTGGACCACCAATCACTATGCAGTATTCTCATTGATAAAAATGGGAGCTCTGTTTGTACAGACTCCCATTACTATCAATGAGAAAAACCGCTAAAACACCGAAACACAGCATAATAAATAAATAAACACCTCACATATTTAAAATTAATTGAAATTAAATGTAATTAAATGTTTTAGAAAAAAAATATATTTTTTGGAATTTTATTAATGTGTTTTAATGTTTTAATAGTGTTAAAAATAAACTTACCTTAATGGACAGGGTTTTTAATATTAAAATGAGTGTTTAAATTTAATTTTTATGTTTTGAAAGTGTTACACTAGTAAAAATAAGCTATGCGCCTGCTTTTACCAGGCGTAAAAGTTTGAAGGACATTCGCTGGGCATGAGTTGGGCAAATAGCCCAATCTCTCCCGCGCGGATGTCCTTCCCCCGGGGATGCAGAGGATCTGTACGGAGAAATCTTGACAGGTCGGAAAAGCCGATTTTCGGCTCATGCACATTGCGCCCCGAAAACCAGCTTTTGCGAGACCTCGCCACGTGTGTGCACACTTCGTACGGGCCTGGTGAGGCCGGAATTTTCGGCCCATTAATTCTGTGTGTTTGTGATATCACAGTGTGGCAGCTACTTTGTTTTAAAAGACACAAAAGTGTTTATTCTTCAGCCAACATGCTACATTGAATAAATCACGTCTTTCTACTCCAACTTTCAGAGAATGCAATGATAAAAGTTGAAGCAGCAAAGTTGTACGGCATAACAATCTCATAGAAGTTGTCACCGCCGGCAAGATAAACATTTCCCTCTGCATTAGTTCTGTTTACTCTTTTCTATTGTCAATTATCTCCTGTCGCATCTGTGGATAGTCTGCCTCCAAGCATCTGTCACTGTTGCCCCTTTGACACAGCGACAGCAATGTGCTGTGAAGAGCTTTGGGATTTCTTTACAACGTTAAAGATGCTGTATAAATGCTGTGGTGAAGCTATGTTACGAAGGATGCAGCAGCAACAAAGCCCTTTTTTTCAGCAGAAAAAGCAGTATAATTAAATGTGATCTGTTCCTGCACCCATTAAAGATAGACAAGTGGTCCTGTCAAATCCCATCTGTTTTATATATCATTTAGTATTACCTATCAGTATGTAGTGAGGTCTGTCACTGTTATGTGAAGTTATGGATACATCGACTGGAGTTGAGAGAAGACATGCAGCTCAGAGTGTGTGTAGACCCCATGGCACTATTTTGAAGAAGAGCAAGCAAGTTATCCTCAGTGTCTTGGCCAATATTTATCCCTCAATCAATATAATTAAAAACAGATTATCTGGTCACTAATTCATTGCCGTTTGTGGGAGCTTGCTGTGCGCAAATTGGCTGCACGTTTCCTACATTACAACAGTGACTACATTTCAAAAAGTATTTAATTGGCTGTAAAGCTCTTTGGGACATCCTGAGGTTGTGAACGGCGCTAAACAAACACAAGTCTTTCTTTAAAAAATCACCAGGCATAGACAGACTAAAATTACATGGATTAGAGAGACGGAAGTGGAGAAAGAAAAATAAGCACTGGAAATAGTTTCTTGATGATACAATTTATGCCATGGTCTGTTATATCCACCTGAACAGGTAGGCAGGACCTCATCTTGATATTTCATCCAAAGGCAGCACTCCCTCAGTATCAAGTTGGAGTGTGTGATAGAGGGACACTTGAACCCATAGCCTTCTGACTGAGTGGCAAGGCTGCTATCAACTGAAGATGGTGGTTGCATTCATCTGGTATCTTATTAGGTAATTGAAACACTTTGAAGCACTTCACACAAGAATCAATTACTATTTGGATTGCCAAAGGCTCTTGTTATGTAGACAAACACATCAGCCAATTGGTATCACCAATGTCCCCCAAAGAGCTAAGAGGAGAATTATGCTGATTTTTGAGCATTGGGACAGGAGGAGGCCATTCAGCCCCTCTAGCCTGTTCTGCCATTCAATTAGATCTGTATCTTAATTCTATCTAGCAACCTTGGTTCCATAACCCTTAATACCCTTGCCGAATAAATCTTGCAATACAAAAGCAAAATACTGCAGATGCTGGAAATCTGTAATAAAAGAAGAAAATGCTGGAAACACTCAGCAAGTCAGGCAGCACCTGTGGAGAGAGAAACAGAGTTAACGTTTCAGGAAGATGACCTTTCATCAGAAAAACCTATCAATCTCAGTTTTGAAGTTTCATTTTGGGGGAGAGAATTCCATATTTCCACTACCCTTTGTGTGAAGCAGTGCTTCTTGACATCACCCCTGGACGACCTCTAATTTTGAGATTATGCCCCTTTGTTCTGTGCTCATAAATAGAGAAAATAATTTCTCTCTATATACCCTATCAATGGCTCAAGGATTATTTTTTGTGCCTTAACGATTTTCAGTGTCCTTGACAGTAAATGTTTTTATAATTATAACATACCTCATTGCATTGCTCCAGATGATATGCTATTTTAAAAAGACAGGAACGTTATTCCATATTATGCACAATCTCAGATTTATTGATAAGGTAATACTCTACCCTTTAAATCCACAACATCTACTTGCTGTTAATTAAACACTGGGGTTCAATTACTATTCAAGTTGTGGATCAAAACTCTGGCTAATTATAATTAGTGAGGCCAATTAAGAGGCAATACATTCTGACTCCAGTATTTTCTGTTTCTGGAGCTTTTCTGTATGATGTTGAAAGAATTACACAGCATTTATAGCACAGAAACAGGCCATTTGGCCCAACTGGTCTATGCCACTGTTTATGCTCCACATGGTCCTCCGTCCACCCTATTTACTTTAACCCTATCAGCATATTTCTCTATTCCTTTCTCCCTCGTGTGTTTATCTAGATTCCCTTAAATGCATCTGTGCTATTCGCCTCAACTGCTCCTTGTGGTAGTAAGTTCCACATTCTCATTCTGGGTAAAGAAGCTTCTCCTGATTTCCCTGTTGGATTTATTAGTGACTGTCTTATATTTATGGCCCCTAGTTTTGAATTCCCCCACAAGTGGAAACATCTTCTCTATATTTACCCTATTAAACCCTTTCATAATTTTCAAGACCTCCACTAGGCTGGCAGGACATTGTGAATTCGACGCATCCCTCGCCGATGCATTGCGGGACGTCTTCGTAATTGGCATCGGTCATGAGGCCCTTCTTCACAGGCTACTGTCTGCCGAAACCACCGTCACTCTGCAGAAGGCCATCAGCATCAGCCAAGGGTTCATGACCTCAAGCTGCAGCTCCAAGCAGATGATGACCCACTCTCAGGACTCAAATCCGGCAAGTACTGTAAATAGAACTGTAGGCAGAACTGTTGAACGTGAATCTGCGCAGGGCAGAGCGTACAGGCCCCCAAGTCCTTTAACTCAGAGTCCGCTGAGGGGTGCAAACGTAAGTTGAGTAGCACCATGCTAGTGTTGCGGAGGAAATCACAGGGCTCATCAGTGTCGGTTCAGAGACTATGTGTGCAAAGGCTGCAGCACAAAGGGCCACCTCCAGTGAATGTGCAAAAGAGCTGTGACTCACCACGTGGAAGAGGAGTCAGCATATGGCTGTGAATCCAGCGCGGATTACGAGGAGATGGCTAGAGAGGCAGCTCAGTCCCAGGACGAAGTGTATGGAGTATATACCTGCACCACAGATTGTCCTCCAGTGATAATGGAAGTCGAGATAAATGGCATTCCAGTCTTCATGGAAGTGGACACGGGGTCAAGTCAGTCAGTAATGAGCCAGGAAGCCTTTGAGAGGCTATGGAACGATCAAGCTGAATGACCCAAGCTGGTCCTGGTTCAGGCAAAGCTGTGCACCTACACCAAGGAACTGATATCAGTTGTTGGTAGTGCGGATGTAAGTGTATCCCATGATGGTGCGGTGCACAATTTACCATTGTGGATTGTTTCAGGTGATGGACCAATGCTATTTGGAAGAAGATGGATGGGGAAGATTCATTGGAACTGGGAAGACTTCATCCCTCCAGCGATCGACGCCCCCCGTGCTCAGAGGCAGAGCAAGACCCCACCTTCGGTTGGACCAGGCACTGGAGAGCAGATCCGTGCAGCCCCCGAGGCACAGACCGCTCATCACGACTGCGTGGCGATGATCCGGCCAAGACAACCCGAACACACCTTCCCGGTTTCAGTGGCAGGACTCCTGGGGAGGAAGATTGGATCCGAGGGCGCCTTCCCAGCTTCAGTGGCAGAATCCCTGGGAAAGAAGATCGCGGCAGTCAACATCATGGACAGGGAAAAGATGGCATCCAAACCACGAGGCGCAGCGCTAATGGAGCAACGACACGTGGTTCCACGCAAGGAAGACGATTGGGATAAAAGTAGTAAGGCCATTTTAAAGGAGGCTATCAACCCGCCATTTTTGAATGAACTGCTTGAAATTGGTAACCAATGTAAAAGTCCAGCTGTAACAAGCAAAATATTATTGAGCGATGTTGGGTGCAAATTGCAATCAGCCAATGTAGCGGGCGAACTCCTAACGGTCGTATACAGGTCCAGCAGGCTACCCAATGCTGTAGTCTGCGTCTCCGGTGTTATGTATGTAAACCTATAATTACCACATCTAACCACCAGAGGGCTTATCCCTTGGAGTCCCAAGGGATCCCACAATCCCTTAGGATATATATAAGGAGGCCTCAGCGGCTGGAGAGGCACTCTGAAATCTGTAATAAAGGACTATGGTCACACTTACTTTGAGCTTGCAGTATCTAATCTGACTCCTTATCCAAGGCATAACAACTGGCGACGAGATATAGATGAAGAATCCCAACGCAACAATGTAGAGAACTGTGGGCATCCTGGAGAAATTTTAGGAGGGAGATGATTGGGAAACCTTTATGGAGCGACTTGACCAATACTTCGTGGCCAATGAGCTGGAAGGAGAAGGGAACGCTGCCAAATGAAGGGCGATCCTCCTCACCGTTTGCGAGGCACCAACGTATGGCCTCATGAAAAACCTGCTCGCTCCAGCAAAACCCACAGACAAGTCATACGATGAGTTGTGCACACTGGTCCGAGAGCATCTAAACCCAAAGGAAAGCGTTCTGATCATGAGGTGTCGGTTCTACACGTACTAGAGGTCTGAAGGCCAGGAAGTGGCGAGCTACGTCGCCAAGCTAAGGCGCCTTGCAGGACATTGCGAATTTGAAGGACATTTGGAGCATGTGCTCAGGGACTTATTTGTACTTGGCATTGGCCATGAAGTAATACTTCACAAACTTTTGGCTGTAGAGACCCCAACCTTGAGTAAAGCCATAGCAATAACCCAGGTGTTTATCTCCACCAGTGACAATACCACAAATTTCCCAGCATATTGGTGCTGCTGTAAGTACTGTGAACAAAGTAACGTTGTTTTCGAATCGAAAGGTACATGGCACGACTTACACACCTGTAGCTGCACGTCCGCAGATGACTCAGAGTCCGTCATCAAGGGTGGTGAATACAAGGCAATTAACACCTTGTTGACGCTGCGGGGGTGATCATCGATTCCAATTTAAGCTGCATCAAAGGATATGTTTGCAAGGGCTGTGGAACAATGGGACACCTCCAACGTATGTGCAGGCGAGCTGCAAACCCTGCTAATCCTGCAAACCACCATGTTGCAGAGGAGGACAGATCCACGGTCAATCATGACGAACCAGAGCTTCAGACCGAGGAGGCAGAGGTTTATGGGGTGCACACATTTACCACAAAGTGTCCCCCGATAATGCTGAAGGTTGAATTAAATGGACTCCCGATGTCCATGGAACTGGACACGGGCGCATGCCAGTCCACAATGAGTAAAAAGACTTTCGATAAGTTGTGGTGCAACAAGGCTTCAAGGCCAGTCCTGACTCCCATTCATAGCAAACTCAGAATGTACACAAAGGAACTGATTCCCGTAATTGGCAGTGCTACCGTAAAGGTCTCCTACGATGGAGCGGTGCACGATTTACCACTCTGGGTGGTACCAGGCAATGGCCCCACGCTGTTCGGCAGGAGCTGGCTGGAAAAGATACGCTGGAACTGGGACAACGTCCAAGCACTTTCATCCGTCGACAACACCTCATGTGCCCAGGTCCGAAGCATATTCCCCGCGCTCTTCGAACCAGGCATCGAGAAGTTCCAAGGAGCAAAAGTGAAGATCCATTTGATTCCGGGGGCATGACCCATCCATCACAAGGGGAGAGCGATACCTTATATGATGAGAGAGAGGGTGGAGATCGGGCTGGACAGGCTGCAACGAGAGGGCATCATTTCGCCGATCAAATTCAATGAGTGGGCCAGTCTGAATGTTCCAGTCCTCAAGGGAGATGGCACCGTCAGAATCTGTGGTGATTACAAAGTAACTATCAATCGTTTCTCACTGCAGAATCAATACCCGCTACCAAAAGCAGATGACCTAGTTGCGACGCTGACGGGAGGAAAACGTTCACGAAGCTGGACTTGACCTCGGCCTACATGACGCAGGAGCTGGAGGAAACTTCAAAAAGCCTCACCTACATCAACACGCTCAAAGGTCTTTTCATTTACAACAGATGCCCATTTGGGATTCGATCAGCCGCGGCGATATTCCAGAGGAGCATGGAAAGCTTGCTGAAGTCAGTCCCGTGCACCGTGGTCTTCCAGGACGACATCTTGGTTACAGGTCGGGACACCGTCGAGCATCTGCAGAACCTGAAGGAGGTTCTTAGTCGGCTTAGGCTAAAACACTCGAAGAGCATTTTCCTGGCGCCTGAAGTGGAGTTCCTGGGGAGAAGAATCGCGGCGGACGACATCAAGCCCACCGATTCGAAGACAGAGGCAATCAAAAACACACCAAGACCACAGAATGTGATGGCGCTGCGGTCGCTTCTAGGACTCCTGAACTATTTTGGTAACTTCTTACCGGGTCTTAGCACATTGTTCGAATCCCTGCACTCTTTACTGCATAAAGGAGATGAATGGGTATGGGGTAAAAGCCAAGAAAATGCCTTTGAGAAAGCTAGGAAGCTGTTATGTTCAAACAAATTGCTTGTGTTGTACGATCCATGTAAACGTTTGGTACTAGCATGTGATGCGTCGTTGTAAGGGGTCGGGTGTGTATTGCAACAAGCTAATGAATTTGGGAAATTGCAACCAGTTGCTTATGCATCCAGAAGTCTGTCTAAGGTCGAGAGAGCCTACAGTATGATCGTAAAAGAAGCGTTAGCATGTGTTTACAGGGTAAAGAAAATGCATCAATATCTGTTCGGGCTCAAATTTGAATTGGAAACCAACCATAAGCCGCTTATATCCCTCTTTTCTGAAAATAAGAGGATAAACATGAATGCATTGGCCCGCATCCAGAGGTGGGCACTCACGTTGTCCACATACAACTATGCCATTCGCCCCAGGCTAGGCACAGAAAACTGTGCCGATGCTCTCAGTAGGCTACCATTGCCCACCACCGGGGTGGAGATGGCACAGCCCGCAGATTTAGTTATGGTAATGGAAGCATTCGAGAGTGAGCAATCACCTGTTACCACCCGACAGATTAGAACCTGGACGAGTCACAACTCCTTACTGTCCTTAGTAAAAAACTGTGTGCTCCACAGGAGTTGGTCTAGTGTCCCGTTAGAGGTGCAGGAAAAAATAAAGCCGTACCAGCGGCCCAAAGATGAAATGTCTATACAGGCATCCCTATGGGGATTGGGTAGTTGTGCCAAAAAAGGGCAGGAACACTTTCATTAGTGACCTCCACAGTACACACCCAGGCATTGTAATGATGAAAGTGATAGCCAGATCCCACGTGTGGTGGCCCGGTATCGATGCAGACTTAGAGTCCTGTGTGCACAAATGTAATACATGTTCACAGTTCAGCAATGCACCCAGGGAGGCGCCACTAAGTTTATGGCTTGGCCCTCCAAACCGTGGTCTAGGATTCATGTCAACTATGCATGCCCATCTTGGGAAAAATGTTTTTAGTGGTTGTAGATGCGTACTCCAAGTGGATTGAATGTGTGATAGTGTTGGCAAGCACGTCCGCTGCCACCATTGAAAGCCTACGGGCCGTGTTTGCCACGCACGGCCTGCCTGATGTCCTTGTAAGTGACAATGGGCCGTGCATTACCAGTGCCGAATTCAAGGAATTCATGACCCGCAATGGGGTCAAACATGTCACGTCTGCCCCGTTTAAGCCAGCGTCCAACGGTCAGGCAGGACGAGCAGTTCAAACAATCAAGCAGAGCTTGAAAAGGGTAACTGAAGGCTCACTGGAGACTCGCTTATCCTGAGTCCTGCTTAGTTACCGCATAAGACCCCACTCGCTCACCGGGGTCCCTCCCGCTGAACTGCTCATGAAAAGGGCACTTAAGACAAGGCTCTCATTAGTCCACCCTGATCCACATGAACAAGTAGAGAGAAGGCAGCTTCAACAGAATACATATCATGATCGCGCAAATGTGTCACGAGAAATTGAAGTAAATGATCCTGTATTTATGTTGAACTATGGACAAGGTCCCAAGTGGATTGCTGGCACTGTTTTGGCCAAAGATGGGAGTAGGGTGTTTGTGGTCAAACTCACAAACCTGCAGAAAACACTTGGACCAAACCAAACTCAGATTTACGGACTATTGGAACAACCCACTATAGACTCTACCTTTTTCGACCCTTCAACAGACATACAAGTGGCAACCGACCCAGCAGCTGACCACGAAGCAGAACCCATCACCTGCAGCAGCCCGGCAGGATTCACATCACCCAGCAGTCCAGCAAGGCCAGCTGCGCAGCAGCCCAGCTAAGGCCCAACAAACGACTTCCAACACCAGCATTTGCACCGAGACGATCAACCAGGGAAAGGAAGGCCCCAGATCGACTCACATTGTAAATAGTTACACTATTGACTTGGGGGGGGAGTGTTGTTATGTATGTAACCCTGTAATTACCATGTCTAACGACCAGAGGGCTTATCCCCTGGAGTCCCAAGAGATCCCACAATCCCTTGGGAGCACCTGTATATAAAGAGACCTCACAGGCTGGAGAGTCACTCTGAGATCTGTAATAAAGGATTAGGGTCACACTTACTTTGAGCTTGCAGTATCTAGTTTGACTCCTTATCCAAGACATAACACCCAGGACTAGAACAATGTATCATAAAGTGTCCCCACAGAAGTAGACAAGCCGCAGAGTAAACGATCCCCGGAGAGCAGAGGCAGACACCGGTAGCGATATCCTGCTTCAGATCGGTTTAACATTGCAGGCACCCAATGGCATGAACCGCCACGGGCCAGAAACAGTAACCTGCGCCTATGCTCGCAGTCGGCTACCATCGCCCACCACCCGGGTGGAAAAGGCACAGCCCACAAATCCACTCGCCACCATGGCAATGCCCAAGAGCAAAAGATCACCCACAACGGCTCCTCCGAATGGGACCTGGACCAGCCATGATCCCAAACTAGAGAGTGCTCACAACGGTGCCCTCAATGAAAGTGAGTCAGCAGTCCCCTGCGAACTGCTAGACAAGACAAGGCAGCCCCACTGTCGCTTTGACGAAACACTCACTCGCTCAGACCACTTTCCAGGGAGCAGCAGCAACACTGTGCAAACGAAAAGGACAAGGATGTCACAGACACATCAGCTGTCTTTGGGCCTGCCCGACACTAGGAGCAACGGCAAGAGCCCTGAGCTCTGGCAACTCGAGCAAAATGAGCTCACCTCGCCCACAGACCCACAGCATGGGACGCTGCACCGCCACCAGACGACCCAGATCTCATCCGGCCGTGCTGGAACTAGACTGTCCTTGTGTACCTGTACTGATATACCTATACTGATCATGTAAATATACCACACGAAAAGAAACGCAACTGTAATCCACCAACAAATGTACCAAGATGTAAATGTAAAACCCATGTGATGAACTTGAATGCAGCTTGCATGTAACGGGTCATTAGCATGATCTCTGTGTGGGGGGCGGGGGGGAGGTGAATGGAGTAGTCATGGACTCACAACCAGAAACGACGGGGACCTCCACTGGCAACAAATCTCACTACCAACCCACCCAAGCTGGAAGCGACCCTCCAATGGTCAACCAGGAAGAGCAAAGCCCAGGTCACCGTCAATGCACGAGTCAATTTGCATTAAAGACTTGAGGGGAAGTGATGTCATGTATGTAGACCATGTATACTAACTGTATAGTCACATAAGGTGTGCCACCAGAGGGCACTGCGGTGGGAGACCTGAGGGTCACCTGCATAGGTGTGCAGGGCCCAGTATAAAAGGCTGCCCACCATGCTTGTGCCTCACTCTGGAGTTACAATAAATGGGACTAAGACCACAACAGCTCAAGTACAATACTAGACCTCGTGGAGTCATTCATAAGAGTATTAAAGACATAACAATAGATGGACCAGTAGGACAGCCCCCTCTCAAGAAATAAGCAAACTCAAAACGTTCGCCTCATTTATTTTATTTCATATTCCATTGGAAGTTATAGTCATAAGAACCATTTTGTCCAGCAGGTTGGAGTTGTAAGCAGCCTTCACCCATTGTTATTACATACATACATACATGGTATCATATAGAATATACAGCATATATTCTGTATATTGTCCTACTTTTAAACTTTGTCCTTGAGCAATATAAATCTACCCAGCGTTCAGCATGCAATGCAACAGAGAATAAGCTTATTTTATAAATTCTTTGGAAATTCTCACTTCTTCATTCTGGAAGCATGTGTATGCCACTTGTTAGGGAATGTGGCCCTGGGAATGGGCTCGCACATAGTAATTCTGATGAGACTCCAGCAGAGCTCACCTGGAGACGGTAGTGACTTGACGGCACCGGTGTCCCGCCGTTTCCGGGACATTTCCCGTTAGCACCGGAAGAGGATCACCGCGCTGATCTCAGCTCCCTCCCACCTCCAACTTGATTTCTCTGCTGTTGACCCGAGGAGCTTTCCGGGGATATAATGTCAGTAGTCTCCCAACTGAGATGAGAAGTCCACCTTAGGGGTTGATGAGGGATTAGGGAAATAACTGCTATAGGCCTCAGATGCCTTCAGCAGCAAAGAAGGGCCAGCAGCTGATGTTTGAAAATGTCAAAATAATTGACGGCGTGCAATCGATTGACCCATAATCAATTGTACACCTCACATAGCCTTTTCAATTTTAAATCCGCCCGTCCCCACCCCCCTCCTGTATACCATTGAAAGTCTGGAGGCCAGAGACACATTGGCTTCCCTTGTCTCCAGCATTGCTATGGAGATAATGGTGGAAAACGAAGCATCATACCAGCTAATACTGCACAATCTGACTACATCGGGCCGTTTTCATGCCTTCAACAGACACCATCACTCCTGCAGGATCATCTGGAAGTGACGGAGATTGACGGAGAGCCTGTGGAACATTTCCCAGACAAACCTTCTACCTCAGATCCACCAGATATCAGGCAGAATCTGAGCAGGACAAGCATATACATGAATAAATGGATATCCTGCTAAGATGTATGAGTAACCATATTCAAAATTTGTATTAATCTTCATGTTTGTCCTTAAAACAAATTTGTGTGAGACATATTTCAAAGTTTTGCTTTGTTGTGGCTGGCATGGATTGGAGTTCCAATTAATTAGAATCAGAGGGCAGACAAGACCAGATTGATGGGCTGTGAAGCATCAACATGATGTACTGTACCAGAACGAAAGGAACGGCAATTTCCACAGTAATGGGTTTTTGATTGATGTCAAAATACGATTTATTTTGTGCAACAGATTTTTCATTTTTTTTTTGCGGGGGGGGGGTCGGGGGGGCGGGGGTTATCGTTGTCATCCTAGCCTTCACAGCAACAATATGATTATGGTATAATGTGTTAACGTTCTGAAAAATTCCAATGCATTCACCATCATTACACGATAGGATATATACCACAACTGCATAGCTATAACCAGGAGTGCAGTAGAGGATATATGTGGGTCCAGAGCATATACCAAGGGGGTGATTTTAACCATACTCACTCAGCAGAAACCTGGCGGGTGGGCAGTTAAAATCGCCCTGGCTCAGTTGGAAGTCTGAAAGCTGCCATGATCGCAACATCTGCAATTTTAACCTACTCTCCTGAGCGGGGAGTACTCCTGGAGTTAAAATCAGGAGGTCAATGTCTGTTGACAAGTGTATGCTCACTTTTTAGTAGCTATGTTTCTCAAACAATGGCTGATTACAAAATCTGGGGCCGAAGCAAAAGACAACGGGCTAGAAATTCACTGGGATACCATCCCTCGCGTGGGTCAGAACAGGGGAGCTAAAGGGTTGGCAGCCGTGAGCGCCGGAATTCATGCCACCCGGCAATTTCAGTGTGCCAGTACCGGCAGCACAGAGGAGTATCACCCGGGAGCGTCACGCTGGTGTACAATGCCCCCGGTATCGACTCGCTTTCAAAATTTGTTTTGCACTGAACTCATAGCACCCGTAGTGACTGACACCGCCAGAGAAAGCTAGCATGCAGAGCTGTCCTGGGGTGGTGAGGGAAGGAGTGACTGCATGAGGTAAGCGTGATTATTTTTTTTTCAATTTAACTTTATTTAGGGCGAGTAATATATAGGGAATGGTTTTTTTTGCAGGGAGGCCTCGCTTAGGGCACTAAGAAGCCGGCTCTTTAGCTCCAGATATTCAGTTGCTCACCCAGCCTAGCGCCTTAAGATAAATGTGGAATTACTTACCCTGGTGCTCCACTCCACTGTCAGAGCGCAGTTGCTGAATTTTTTGGCTGCCGACCCAAACCATTTTCCGGCGCTAAATTTATCCACTGCCCGACATTAACGCCTCAAAAAACTGTTAACCTAATTTCCAGCCCAAATTGTTTGTTCCATCATGGTGCCCATAGCTTCGCTTTGAAATCTATGGGCTACAATCAGCTGGTAGCTACCTCGTCTGTAGTACTCTACAACGGTCCATTAATAAACTAAATTGTTCTCATAGATGGGAATCAGTTTCTGTACACTAGTCCTCTTTCTTGCTGTTAAGCATTATTGTAACAATTGCAGCAGTTGTTTTCTTGTGCCTGTTATTCTATTCCTTCCACAGGTATGGGCCATGTACATTTCCCCCAGGCCTCCAGCTCTCAATCTTTCTCTCTCTCAGATCCCATACTTCTCTCTCCAGCTCTTGACATTCAATCTCTCCAAGGCCGCCAGCTCCCAAGCCAAAGGCCTCCAACTTACAACCTCTCTTCCACCAGGCTTACAGCTCCTGACTTGTCTGCCCCACATTTCCCTTTGGCTTTAAATACCAAACTTTCTGCTTTCTCCTCCAATTCGCTCCTACCCTAGATTCCAGCTCCCAAACTAGGCTTCCAGCTCTGAGCTTCTTCCGCCATTCAATGAGATCATGGCTGATCTGTATCCCATCTCCATTGACCCATCTTTGGTCCATATCCCTTGATACCCTTTGTGGTGTCCCTGCACCGTACTACAAACTCACACGAGGCATGTACTGCAGACAGTCTCTACGTGACCTTAACCTTTATTCCCAGGACCAAGGAGTGCTGACCCTGGGTGGGACCTCCCCTTTTATACCTGGAAACCCAGGTGAGGAGTGTCTCCCACAAGTTCACCCCCTATGATCAGGGTGTGCATTTCTAGAGTATAACTACAGTGTACAGGAGTTGCATGAAGGTTACAGTTACATGACGATTACCATTGCATGATGGTTACATACATGACATCACCTGCCCCCTTACGTCTTTTTGTGTCAAAGGTTAAATCTTTCAGGTGGTCGACGCTCTCTCGTGGAGCGCCGCAGTTGTGGCTCTGGTGGCTGAGTCTCGGCATGCGTCTCTGTCACCTGAGGTGATTCCGGCCTGTCCGGGCTGGCCGGAGGGACTGTGCAGGCTGTGGATTGTCCTCGTTGCTCGTCCACTGGCAGTGGTGTGGGTGACATCTCATGCTCTCCTTCAGGTTCCTCTGTGTCTATGCTGAACCTTTTCTTTACTTGGTCCAAGTGTTTGCGGCATATCTGCCCATTGTTTAGTCTGACCACTATGACCCTATTCCCTTCTTTGCCAATTACTGTGCCTTCAAGCCACTTGTGTCCCAAAGCATGTTTAAGAACAAATACCGGGTCATCCATTTCTATATACCTCCCCCTTGAGTTTCGATCATGGAACTCGGTTTGGGATTGGTGCTTGCCCTCAACAATGTCTGCCAGGGCTGGGTGAATGGGGGACAATCGCGTTTTAAGCGTGCGTTTCATGAGGAGCTCTGCTGGCGGGACTCCCGTGAGCGAGTGCGGGCGGGACCTGTAGGCCAGCAAGAGGCGCGATAGGCTGTACTGAAGGGAGTTGTCCTTGGATCCGTAGCATGCCCTGTTTTATGACTTGGACTGCACGTTCCACCTGGCCAGTGGAAGCCGGCTTGAACGGCGCTGTCCGGACGTGTTTGATACCATTGCCCG
Organism: Pristiophorus japonicus; assembly: GCF_044704955.1. Lineage (NCBI taxonomy): Eukaryota > Metazoa > Chordata > Chondrichthyes > Pristiophoridae > Pristiophorus > Pristiophorus japonicus. The sequence goes on from NC_091977.1 coordinate 318,554,229, forward strand.
ACATAAACTCCTGGAATTCATGGCTGGTGAAACACAGGCCATTGTCACTGACCAGGATGTCCGGCAAGCCGTGGGTCGCGAAAACCGTATGCAGACTCTCCATGGTGATGGATGTCATGTACGAGTTTAATATGATGCACTCGATCCATTTCGAGTATGCATCGACAACAATCAGGAACATTTTCCCCATGAACGGGCCCGCATAGTCTATGTGAATACGTGACCATGGCCTGGTGGGCCAGGGCCACGGGCTGAGTGGGGCCTCCTTGGGGGCATTGCCCAGCTGGGCACACGTCGTGCATCTGCGAACCCAGTGTTCCAGGTCTGAGTCAATCCCCGGCCACCATACATGTGACAGGGCAATGGCCTTCATTAACACGATGCCAGGGTGCTCGTTGTGGAGTTCCCTGATGAACGCTTCTCTGCCTTTCTGGGGCATGATTACCCGGCTGGCCCATAGCAGGCAGTCGGCTTGGATGGGGAGCTCATCCATCCGTCCCTGAAACGGTCTGACCACCTCGGGGCACGCCCTGTGTGTGGGCGCCCAATCCCCAGTCAGGACACATTTCTTTATCATGGATAGGAGGGGGGTCCCTGTTGGTCCAGAGTTTGATCTGGTGGGTTGTGATGGGGGATCCTGCGGTGTCAAAAGCCTCAACGGCCATGACCATCTCAGCGCTTTGCTCCGCTGCCCCCTCGGTGGTGGCCAGTGGGAGCCTGCTGAGCGCGTCAGCGCAATTTTCGGCGCCTGGCTGGTGCCGTATGGTGTAGTCATACACAGCCAGCGTGAGAGCCCATCGCTGTATGTGAGCTGACGCATTGGCATTGACAGCCTTGCTGTCGGACAACAGGGATGTTAACGGCTTGTGGTCCGTCTCTAGCTTGAACCGTCTACCGAAAAGATACTGGTGCATCTTTTTCACACCGTAAACACAAGCGAATGCTTCCTTTTCGACCATGCCCTATCCACGCTCTGCCTGGGAGAGTGACCTGGAGGCATAAGCCACCGGTTGGAGTCGGCCGTCATCGTTACCCTGCTGCAACACACACCCAACCCCGTAGGATGATGCATCGCACGTTAAAACCAGTTTTTTACAGGGGTCATACAAAGTCAACAGTTTGTTAGAACACAGTAGGTTCCTCGCCTTATTGAAAGCCCGTTCTTGACAATTCCCCCAAAGCCATTCACAACCTTTACGCAGGTGCATGTGTAACGGTTCCAACAATGTGCTTAAGTTCGGCAGAAAGTTCCGAAATAGTTCAAGAGTCCCAGAATTATCGCAACTCCGATGTGTTGCCGGGCCTGGGCGCCCGGCGGATCACTTCCGTTTTTGATTCAGTGGGCCGGATCCCGTCTGCGGCAACCCTCTTGCCCAAAAACTTGACCTCTGGAGCCAAAAACACACACTTGGCTTTTTTCAGCCGCAAACCTTCCCGGTCCAGTCGGCGTAGCACCTCCTCCAGGTTGTGGAGGTGTTCCTCGGTGTCTCAACCCGTTATAAGGATGTCGTCTTGGAATACGATTGTTCCAGGAATTGATTTGAGCAAGCTTTCCATGTTCTGCTGAAAGATTGCTGCCGCCGAACGAATGCTAAACGGACACCTGTTGTAGATAAATAATCCTTTGTGCGTTGTGATGGTGGTCAGAAGCTCGGATTCTTCAGCTAGTTCCTGATTCATGTAGGCCGAAGTGAGGTCCAGCTTCGTGAACAGCTTGCCACCTGCCAGCGTGGCAAAAAGGTCCTCCACTCTCGGGAGCAGGTATTGGTCTTGCAGCGACACTCAGTTGATGGTGACTTTGTAGTCGCCACAAATCCTGACCGAGCTATTTGCTTTAAGGACAGGAACGATGGGACTTGCCCAGTCGCAGAATTCAACGGCCGAAATTATGCCCTCTCTGAGCAGCCTGTCCAATTCACTTTCAATTTTCTCACGCATCACATACAGCACCGCTCTGGCTTTGGGGTGCACTGGCCTGGCGTCCGGAGTGATGCGTATCATTACTTTAGTGCCCTTGAACGTTCCGACACCGGGTTGAAACAGGGACCTGTGAGCACGAACTTCACTCCACAGATGAAATGGCGTGCACATCCCCCATTTCAAATTCATCTCGGCTAGCCAACTCCTCCCCAAGAGCGCGGGGCCATTTCCCGATACTATCCAGACTGGCAGTCAGTTCTGTGATCCATTATGTGTTACCACCAAGTTTGCACTGCCTAGCACTGGAATGATCTCTTTGGTGTACGTCCATAGCTGCGTGTCAATGTGTTCCAGTTTGGGCCTGCGAGCTCTGTGTGGCCATAGTCTCTCAAATTGTTGGGCACTCATAAGTGACTGTCTAGCTCCTGTATCCAGCTCCATGCACACCGGGATGCCATTCAGTAAAACTTTCATCATCATAGGTGGCGTTTTAGTGTATGAGCTGTGGACGTCAGCCACGTGAACCCGCTGAACTTCAGCATCCATGGCTTTTCCCCAGGCATCATCCTGCATTGCAGACCCCTCATCTGGTTCCTCTGTCTCGCAGATTAGCCTCGCCACAGCCTTTTTGCACATCCTGGCCAAGTGTCCACTGACGTTACAAATCCTGCAGGTATATTGCTGGAACCTGCAGCTTTTCACAGTATGTCTACCTCCGTATCTCCAGCATGAGCTGAGATTGTTGTTAACAAAGGGACTGTTACCAGGCATTCCTCTCTGATTGCCCATTTGGTTGTTTCTAAGCACTCTGATGATGGGTGTTAATGGTCCCATCACGGGACGCATTGTTCCTCGTGATGGCGTGAATTGCCGATCCCCTTTCCATTGTCCCTTAAGCGGGCCCACCCTAGAGTCTGTTGCTGCCTGGGCGGTTTAGAAATGCCCTTGCCTGCCTGCGGGGTCACTAGCCGCGTTCACAATGTTAACTCCCTGGTCCATCACCACGTTGGGACCAGGGCTGCACGTGTAAATTAGCTTGGTCTCCTCTTCCCCTGCCATGAAGGTCTGAGCTATCAACGCCGCCCCTTCTAAAGTCAAGTCCTTGGCCTCTGAGCTTCCTGAAAATCCCGGCATGATTAATGCCCTCAATGAAAAAGTCCCTTAACATCTCCCCCCTGCAGGCGTCTGTGAACTTACAGAGACTAGCCAAGCGCCGCAGGTCCGCAACGAAGTCCGAGATGTATTGTCGCTCCCGACGCCAGTGTGTGTAGAACCGGTGCCGGGCCATGTGTACGCTACTCGCCGGCTTGAGATGCTCACTGATCAGCTGGCTGAGCTCTTCAAAGGACTTTTCCGCTGGCTTTTGGGGTGCGAGCAGGTCTTTCATCAGCGCATATGTCTGTGGTCCGCAGCTGGTCAGTAGATGCGCCCTCCACTTGTCAGCCGCTGTCGCTCCCAGCCAGTCCTTCATGACAAAGCTCTGCTGGAGTCTTTCCACGAAGTCGTCCCAGTCCTCACCCACACAGTAACGTTTCTCTGTGCTACCGGTGGCCATCCTCGTGGTTCGGTCATTCCCGTTTCTCGTCGCCAAATGTGGTGTCCCTGCACCGTACTACAAACTCACACAAGGCATGTTCTGCAGACACAGTCACTACATGACCTTAACCTTTATTCCCAGGACCAAGGAGTGCTGACCCTGGGTGGACCTCCCCTTTTATACCTGGAAACCCAGGTGAGGAGTGTCTCCCACAAGTTCATCCCCTGTGGTCAGGGTGTGCATTTCTAGGGTATCAGTACAGTGTACAGGAGTTGCATGAAGGTTACAGTTACATGAAGATTACCGTTGCATGATGGTTACATAGATGACACCCTTACCTATCTGTTGATTCAGTCTTAAAATTCAATTGATCCAGTATCCAAAGCCTTTTGGAGGAGAGAGTTCCCAATTTCCACTACCATTTGTGTGAAAAATGCTTCCTGATTTCACTCAATGGCCAAACTTTAATTTTAGGTTTATGCCTCGATGTTCTGGATTCCACCACCCGAGGAAATAGTTTCTCTGTATTGACCCTATCAAATTCTTTTATCATTTTAAAGACATCAATTAGATCACCCCCTCAACTTTCTAAACTCAAAGGAATGTAAGTCAAGCTTATGCAAACTATCCTCATAATTTATCCCTTTTTAGCACCGGTATCATTCTGCTGAATCTGCACTTTACCTGCTCCAAGGATATGCTGCCTGAGGTACGGTGTTTAAAACTGTATGTAGTATTGATCAAGGTTCTATACAACTGAAGCATAACTTCCTCCCCTTTGTATTCCACCCCCCTTGAGATAAAGGCCAACATCCCATTCATTTTTTTTGATATCAGTGTACTAGCTTTTAGTAATTTGTGTACCTAGACAGACAAATCTTTTTGCTCCTCCACAGTTCCTAGTCTCTCACCATTAAGAACATATTTTGATTTGTCTTTCTTGGATCCAAAGTGGATGACCTCACACATCAAACTCCATGTGCCACAGATTGTCCCACTCACCTAATCTGTCTATATCTCTTTGAAACTTCCTGCTCTTTTCTACATAATTTATTGGGTTCAATTTTCCCCAATGCCGTTTTTTGGCACGTTACAAGAGTTACGCCCATTTTATTGGCCCCGACTACTCCAAAAAAAAAACTTGCAAGTTTCCCCATTCTATTTTTTTTAATTGGTGCCACGCAGCCTGTCCTTTAGCTTCGGGGGGTGGAGCCTAATGTCTGCGCCGAAAAAAACGATGCTCCCCCTTCTGCGCATGCACGCGAAAAAAAATGACGTTTTTGACGTGACTGCTATGGCCGCGCATGCCCAGTACAGCTCCCGGTCTGCATTCGGTCATTTTTAAAGAGACAGTTGTGTGTGAGAACTTTAATTCTCATTGGAAAAATTGAAGCTGCAATACAATATGCAATGTGGCTCAAGGACCAAGAATTTCTTACAGGACGAACTGGAGGCACTAGTTACTGTAATTAGGGCCAGATGGCACGAGCTGGACACCAGCAGAGGTCACATAAAAGTTTCACCAAAAGAAATGAAGAAACGCTGGAACCAACTTGCAAAAGATTACCGTGCAATGGTGACCACCCCGAGGTCTGGAGGCTAGTGCAAAAAGAAGTGGCAGACCTTGGTCAAGTAGTTAGTGTAAGTAATATTTTCATTTATTCACCAGAGTTGCAATTGTAAATGTGAACATCTGTATGTCCCACTCAGCAGAAAGACACCCTCTCTAGAAAGTTGTAATTTCATTTTTGCAGAGGAAGGTGGCACACAACAAAAGGGAAAGAACTCGAACAGGAGGAGGCCCGGCAAATCTGCACCCACTGGCACACTTGGAAGAGAGGGTCGCTGCTTTGATGAGTCCTGCCTGGAGAAAATCAACCACCACTGCACAAGCTGGACCCACACTCGTGGGAGAGGGTAAGTCCTGCAAATTCCACAGTCTGGCTTTGCTAAATGTTAAGTACTGCGTGGACTAGCCATGCTTCGGTTCATGGGGATGTCTCCGTCAGCTACACTTTGGTTGATGCAATATGCTATCATTCATTGTGGTCCTTCAAATGAACCTGCTGCCTGTGCTGTGAGTGCTTACTCATGTCACCCTGCCTCTTCCTCTGCTGCTAACCATTTGTCTGTTCTGTTACATTTTGCAGAACTTGAGGCCAACCCTGCCGAAGCTGAAGTCGATGCAAAGAAGATTCAGAGGAAAACATCTTCCAATCCCACCTTACAGACTAAGAGCATGGGAGCGAAGGAGTGGGGGAGGGGCAGGGGGAGGGGGATGATGAAGCCCCCATGGTTGTACTCACTTTGGAGGGGGTGCAGGTGCCGCCCATTGAGGTGCCAGCCCCTTTCCTGAGTGGTACAAGTGTAGGGACATTCCATGGTTTCTCACAGGCCGAGGCTGTGGATTCTAGTGGGGTGCAACAAGGCACACCCAGAGCCCCACCGTCCGAGGCTGCTGGTCCCAGTGGGATGCAGCGAGGCACACCCAGGGCCCCACCGTCCGAGGCTGCAGGTCCCAGTGGGATGCAGCGAGCCACACTCAGGGTGAGAAGGTGAAGGAGAGCTCGACAGTGCTCTCCTGAGGTGCAGGATCTAACAGATGTGGTTCAGATGATGGCAATGCGTGTGGATAGCATTGGCCTCACGTGATCACTCCTGGACACCATCAGTGACGTAATGAGGTATCGAGACTGCCGGGAGAAGTAACAATACTCTCACGAGAAATGAGAACACTGTCTGTGCACATGAGGGAGGGAATGTCGCAGGCAGCTGATCAACTGTTGCCGATCATGAGGGAGGGAATGTTACAGGTAGTTAAGACACCGTCAGGACACATGAGGGAGGGAATGTCGGAGTTAGCTGCTGCAATAAGTGAACACGCCCAGACCCCACGATCATTGATAGAATCAACTGCCACTCCCACTCCAATCCCCAGACCAGCCTCTGAAGAGGCCCAAGCCGGGCCTTCCACATTACCGCCTGTCCACGTCCCCCATCAAGAAGTGCGCATTACCCGAGATGCTCGAAAGATTAATCTTGGTACCAACCTGGGAAACGCTGCGCCACCGCCTGCGGGCAGGAGTGAAGTCACCAAGACCAAGCGCAGCGGGCGCTCTTATCATAAGTTGGAGGAGAGATGGGTGCAGCCTTTCCTTGCTGTTGTTCTTGTTATTATTATTGTTATTATTGTTGTAACTGTTCTCAAATTAAAAGTTTTTTGTAAAGTTTGTAAGTGATCTTAAAGTTTTGAAATGATCTTAACTGAAAACTTTAAAGTTTGATACAAGAATATTTTTATTAAAGTTAAGTACAAACATGTGTTTGTTAAACTTTTGAATAAAATATATTTTAAATTTTAACTGAATAATCTCCATTATTTGTTCCATTAACACAACACATTACAGAACAGGTCCAAACAGTAAACATGGTCCATTTGCAATAGTTGCCGCTGAGCCTTCAGGCAGCAAAACATTCACAGATGAGCTGCTGGCGCAAGGCTCGAGCAATCATTAAAGGGGCACGACAGCCCGCCCTCCTCCGCTGTCGTGCTCCGGGTTCAGGTAATTGCATGGTTTCCTCATCCTCCTTCTCCTCCTCGTCATCTGCATCTTCCTCCTCATCATCAGCCACTCTCACCTGAAGTGGGTCTTCTACCACCAGCTGCTACTGCGTCATGATGGCTAAGTTATGCAGCATGCAGCACACAATAGTGAACTGACCGACAATCTCAGGGGAGTATTGCAAGTAGCCTCCGTAATGGTCCAGGCATCGGAAACAATGTTTCACGATGCCAATGGTCCTCTCTATTATGCTGCGCATCGCAATGTGCGACATGTTGTATTCCCAGTCAGCTTCCTTTTGGGTTACGCGTAGGGGCATCATGAGCCAGCAGCTCTGTCCTTCTGGCTGCTGCTGAAACACGGCAGATATAGCGCTCTCACATAGGACGAATGCATCATGGGTACTCCCAGGGCATCTCTCATCAACTGACATGATTGCGATGCATGTCATTACACATGAGCTGCACATTAACAGAGTGGAAGCATGTACATCTCGGAATCCTCCAAAAGTGCTCGCAAGGTGATGTGGGTACAATCAATGCAGCCCTGTACCTTTGGTAAGCCAGCAATCCTGGAGAAGCCTACAGCTCTGTCACGCATTGCCTGGGTGGTCATGGAGAACTTTATGTAGTCATTCCTCTGGGCATATAATGCAGCAGTCACCTGCTGAATGCAGATATGTGTTGCATGTTGAGAAATATGCACATCCAGATGCATAAAATGAAAGTGCAGCTGCAACCTTCACTTCAACTGACACAGCAGTCCTCCTGACGCTTCTAGGTTGCAGGTCTGCTTTTATTAACTCACAGATCTCAGTTACAACTTCTTTGTGGAAACGCAGCCTTCTCACACAGTCTGCATCACTCAGGTGCAGGTATGAATGCCTGTCTCAATATACCCGATGTGGGTAAGGCCTCCTGCCCATCATCCTACGTGCTCTGAGGTTCCTCATGCGATGATGTCGAAGGCTTGCACGAGGTATGGCATTGTCAATATTGCCCCTTTAATTAAATTGTAGCTTTGCAAGAAGCTCAAAACAGCAGGACAAAGCATTTAAAGCTTCTTTGTTGTCTCTCTCCCCAAGGTCGACGCCCTGGTATGGACCACACCCTGGTCTGCACATGCACAATAGGCTTGCTAAGAACTGAAAGCTAGGCATTCAATGAAGACATTTGGGGCAACGAAGTCCAATGCAATTCTTTAATTTTAGATTTTTTTTCAAAGTACCATCCTACCACTGACCGAACGTCTCCTCACCAGGCTCGAGGGTCAGCCGGCAGAATCGCTCCCTCGCCCGGACACAGGGGCTCGGCATCCACCAGCCGTCGGCCCCGCCCCACCCCCAGCCCTCACCCCCGGGCTTCTTTTGAAGCTGCTGTATAGCCTAAGAGTTCTCATCCCTTCAGTTCAGGTTCCACCCCACCCCACCCCGGGTTTCTCTTGAAGCCGAGCCCTGAACCCCAAGCCCCTGTGTCCAGGCGAGGGAATGATTCTGCCAGCCGATGCTCCAACCCACGAGCCCGGTTTGGATACGTTCGGTGATGGGCTGGTATTTTGAATTGCAATAGACTTCCATTTTCTCCCTTGATGCATATTCTTGGTCTTCTTGACTCCCTCCAAAACTTCACATAAAAATAATGGTGTCTTTCGGCGCCGATTTTTAAATTTCCATTGTTTTTTCTTAAGTGCCCAGAAGATTTTTTGGGATTGGTCACATACGCCATCCTTGGAAAAATGTAAGTTGGGCAAACTTGTTTAAATGTGAAAAATTGGCGCAGACATCAGGTTATGCCCCTTATGACGCCAAAAAATACTAACCTAAAAAAATCGTAACCAACTGAGTTGGCGCAGAAACTTTGGGGAAAGTTGGATATTTTAATTTACTCCAAAAAAAGTGGTGCGCGCCAAAAAAAACGGCGCAGATAACTGGGGTAAATTGATCTCCGTGTTCCTCCGAACTCAGTGTTGTCTGCAAACTTGGATGTAAAACTCTCCATTCCTTCATCCAAGTCTTTAATATACATAGTGAAAAGCTGAGGCCACAGTAGAGACCCCTGGGGATCACATCCTGCCAATCTGAGAATGTTGCCTTTATCCCACTCTCAGGGGGAAATTTTTCGAGGGGTCAGGTCGGGCGGGAAAATTTTTTTTTTTAACAGCGGGTAACCTGCCGCCACGCGACTTTCCCAGATGTCAGGTCTGTCATCGCAAACAGATCCAAAACGCAGTAGCGGGGGCGCAATTTAAGCCATTATGACCTTGTTAACAGCCCTTTAAACAGTATTTTGAGCTCACCTTCGCATTTTACCAGATTGTCCATGGGGTTTACACTCCTTGGGGATCACGTCAGGTAAGCATGTCGAGAGTTGTCTGACTGAATTATTTTCTTTATTTGACAGCTATAAAAGCTCCCATCTCACATCTGTTCACTTTCCAAGATCAAAAGCCGTTGCTTACTGCATTGGAAGGCAGATTGAGCTTGATGCAGGTTGTTAGTGTTTGAAACAAACTCTCTATCCAGTGTCACTTTATTGGAAGAACCTCACTCACCATTGACAGATTGCTTCTGTCATCTCAAGTTCAACTGCCATCTATTGCATTAGCATCAGTGCTCTTGAAAATATTCCACTTTGGTCCTTGGAATCACACCATGATCACCCCCAACACCAGCAGGACCAGGCACACCAGCTGCACCAACAACACCAACCTCCTCCGCAATCAATTGATGTTGCACAGGACACAGGGCATCAGCACCCGACCACATTACTGCCTGGGATGTCAGGGATAGGCTCACCATGGCCAGATTTACTTCACTTGATGCTGCACACCCTGGCTGCCACATGATGCGCCAGATTACCACCACTCCACACCAACATCATAAAGCATCCCTACAATGCTCAAGCCATTCCTTTCACACTCATCACTATTGCAGTGGGTACTGTTATGTCTCACCATTCACTGCAACTCACTAAACCATTTCCAAAGGTGCACACAAATCTGTCCAAGAACGCAATGTGTTGAAAATAAAGGTTTCAATGTTTGATCGCACACTAACAGAAACTTTACATGAACATTGGCTAAAGGACCCAAGTGCCTACCCTTGTGTGTTGTTAGTTGGTATGATTACACTAGGATGAGGGTGAGTGTGAGGTGTGGCTAGTGAGATGGAAAAGTGATAATGTAGATAGAGAGGGATGGGTGGAGGTGAAAGGTAAGTTGGTGTGAGTAGTGATGTGTAGGAGAAGGGTAGGAAAGGCAGAGTGATGGGGACGTGATGAGTGGCACAGCAGGATGAAGTTGAGTGTGGCTTTGCAGTAACGTTTCGTGATCCACTGAGATCATTGAAAGGTTTGCACCACTGCAGCCAGCTCCTCCTGACCACATCCTGCTTGTGCGCTCCTGTGCAATGTGTAACCAGGCTGCATTGATCCCCTGGGAAGATCTCCTTCCACCCATTGGAAGTGAAGAGGACCTGCCTGTGTGCTGTGACTCCCTCCATAAGCATATGGAGGGAGTCATGGGAGACCCTAGGTGCAGTCGTACACCTCTGTGCAGTGTTTGTCAGTGTTTGCAGCAGCTCAATGCTATCGAACACTGACAGCACAATTGTCAAACTAAATTTGCACATGATCCTGTTAAGGAAACCAGCTGATGACGTGTCATCAAATGACATCATCACACCCGCTTCCTTCAATTGGCTAGCAAACGTGCTGGGCGGGCTTAATAAGCCTAATCAAGGTAAAATAATTTCACAGAGCGGGCTGGAGCCAGCAGCGAGGTCGTGACCCACCACCAACCCCGGCCGCACCGGACCCGCAGAGGTAAGGGAAATCATGGCCTCTGCAACCTACCTCCCAACCAATAACCACCTTGTGTCATAAGGTTGCCTCCAATTCTGTGCACTTTTACTTTTGCTAATAATCTCATGTTCGCAACCTTATCAAATGCCTTTTAGAAGTTCATACAGACAACCAATTTGATTATATTAACATTTCCACTCCTAACATCCATCCCCACCCCCAACTCCCATTAAGATATGTATGAGTAGCTGAGTTTTTGCTAAAGCCATCAAAAAGGAATTAAGATTATTAAATCATAAACCAGCACTTCTTTATTAACATGAAAGGAGATGAGGAAAAGTGGAGGACAGAGAAACCCAAGGCAAAGAACAAAAAGGGCCACTGTACAGCAAAATTCTAAAAGGACAAAGGGTGTTAAAAAAAACAAGCCTGAAGGCTTTGTGTCTTAATGCAAGGAGTATCCACAATAAGGTGGATGAATTAACTGTGCAAATAGAAGTTAACAAATATGATTACGGAGACGTGGCTCCAGGATGATCAGGGCTGGGAACTCAACATCCAGGGGTATTCAACATTCAGGAAGGATAGAATAAAAGAAAAAGGAGGTGGGGTAGCATTGCTGGTTAAAGAGGAGATTAATGCAATAGTTAGGAAGGACATTAGCTTGGATGATGTGGAATCTATATGGTTAGAGCTGCAGAACACCAAAGGGCAAAAAACGTTAGTGGGAGTTGTGTACAGACCTCCAAACAGTAGTAGTGATGTTGGGGAGGGTATCAAACAGGAAATTAGGGGTGCATGCAATAAAGGTGCAGCAATTATAATGGGTGACTTTAATATGCACATAGATTGGGCGAGCCAAACTGGAAGCAATACGGTGGAGGAGGATTTCCTGGAGTGCATAAGGGATGGTTTTCTAGACCAATATGTCGAGGAACCAACTAGGGGGGAGACCATCTTAGACTGGGTGTTGTGTAATGAGAGAGGATTAATTAGCAATCTCGTTGTGCGAGGCCCCTTGGGGAAGAGTGACCATAATATGGTGGAATTCTGTATTAGGATGGAGAATGAAACAGTTAATTCAGAGACCATGGTCCAGAAATTAAAGAAGGGTAACTTTGAAGGTATGAGGCATGAATTGGCTAGGATAGATTGGCGAATGATACTTAAGGGATTGACTGTGGATGGGCAATGGCAGACATTTAGAGACCGCATGGATGAACTACAACAATTGTACATTCCTGTCTGGCGTAAAAATAAAAAAGGGAAGGTGGCTCAACCGTGGCTATCAAGGGAAATCAGGGATAGTATTAAAGCCAAGGAAGTGGCATACAAATTGGCCAGAAATAGCAGTGAACCCGGGGACTGGGAGAAATTTAGAACTCAGCAGAGGAGGACAAAGGGTTTGATTAGGGCAGGGAAAATGGAGTACGAGAAGAAGCTTGCAGGGAACATTAAGGCGGATTGCAAAAGTTTCTATAGGTATGTAAAGAGAAAAAGGTTAGTAAAGACAAACGTAGGTCCCCTGCAGTCAGAATCAGGGGAAGTCATAACGGGGAACAAAGAAATGGCAGACCAATTGAACAAGTACTTTGGTTCGGTATTCACTAAGGAGGACACCAACAACCTTCCGGATATAAAAGGGGTCAGAGGGTCTAGTAAGGAGGAGGAACTGAGAGAAATCTTTATTAGTCGGGAAATTGTGTTGGGGAAATTGATGGGATTGAAGGCCGATAAATCCCCAGGACCTGATGGACTGCATCCCAGAGTACTTAAGGAGGTGGCCTTGGAAATAGCGGATGCATTGACAGTCATTTTCCAACATTCCATTGACTCTGGATCAGTTCCTATCGAGTGGAGGGTAGCCAATGTAACCCCACTTTTTAAAAAAGGAGGGAGAGAGAAAACAGGGAATTATAGACCGGTCAGCCTGACCTCAGTAGTGGGTAAAATGATGGAATCAATTATTAAGGATGTCATAGCAGTGCATTTGGAAAATGGTGACATGATAGGTCCAAGTCAGCATGGATTTGTGAAAGGGAGATCATGCTTGACAAACCTTCTGGAATTTTTTGAGGATGTTTCCAGTAAAGTGGACAAGGGAGAACCAGTTGATGTGGTATATTTGGACTTTCAGAAGGCTTTCGACAAGGTCCCACACAAGAGATTAATGTGCAAAGTTAAAGCACATGGGATTGGGGGTAGTGTGCTGACGTGGATTGAGAACAGGTTGTCAGACAGGAAGCAAAGAGTAGGAGTAAATGGGCACTTTTCAGAATGGCAGGCAGTGACTAGTGGGGTACCGCAAGGTTCTGTGCTGGGGCCTCAGCTGTTTACATTGTACATTAATGATTTAGACGAGGGGATTAAATGTAGTATCTCCAAATTTGCAGATGACACTAAGTTGGGTGGCAGTGTGAGCTGCGAGGAGGATACTATGAGGCTGCAGAGTGACTTGGATAGGTTAGGTGAGTGGGCAAATGCATGGCAGATGAAGTATAATGTGGATAAATGTGAGGTTATCCACTTTGGTGGTAAAAACAGAGAGACAGACTATTATCTGAATGGTGACAGATTAGGAAAAGGGAAGGTGCAACGAGACCTGGGTGTCATGGTACATCAGTCATTGAAGGTTGGCATGCAGGTACAGCAGGCGGTTAAGAAAGCAAATGGCATGTTGGCCTTCATAGAGAGGGGATTTGAATACAGGGGCAGGGAGGTGTTGCTACAGTTGTACAGGGCCTTGGTGAGGCCACACCTGGAGTATTGTGTACAGTTTTGGTCTCCTAACTTGAGGAAGGACATTCTTGCTATTGAGGGAGTGCAGCGAAGATTCACCAGACTGATTCCCGGGATGGTGGGACTGACCTATCAAGAAAGACTGGATCAACTGGGCTTGTATTTACTGGAGTTCAGAAGAATGAGAGGAGACCTCATAGAAACGTTTAAAATTCTGACGGGTTTAGACAGGTTAGATGCAGGAAGAATGTTCCAGAACCAGGGGGAAGTCCAGAACCAGGGGTCACAGTCTAAGGATAAGGGGTAAGCCATTTAGGACCGAGATGAGGAGAAACTTCTTCACCCAGAGAGTGGTGAACCTGTGGAATTCTCTACCACAGAAAGTAGTTGTGGCCAATTCACTAAATATAATCAAAAGGGAGTTAGATGAAGTCCTTACTACTCGGGGGATCAAGGGGTATGGCGAGAAAGCAGGAAGGGGGTACTGAAGTGCATGTTCAGCCATGAACTCATTGAATGGCGGTGTAGGCTAGAAGGGCTGAATGACCTACTCCTGCACCTATTTTCTATGTTTCTATGTTTCTATGCTTAGATTAATACAATTAGTCATCATCAGCGACCTGGACCTTGGTGATGTCCAATAGGCATTCCCTCGTATCGAGGATGACTTGCTTCCACACCAAAAAGGGATGAGTTCACATGTGTTTCAATGAAGGACCTAATATTCCAGGTCCCAAACTACATGTTGAAGGGTGGAAGATGCCTGTGCGTGGCTTTTTTTAACATGTGGTGACCGTTGCACACCAGCCACCGCACGGGTGTGACAGAGCTAGGTCTTGGTCCAGTGGCAAGGATTAACCAAGATGACTGGAGACCAGCTCTGCTGCTCGGACCTAGTGCATATCGCAGTGTGGGCTGGCCCGTGCTGCCCTGGGCCCTCGCCTCTTCTGGGCCCCGAACTCACGCCTCTCCTGGGCCCTGATCACATCATTCCATGATCACTCGCCACTCCTGCTATACCTGCCCACGCTCCAATCAGCGATCTGAACCTTGGTGGTGTCCAATCCCGTCGTCCTCTTCACAGCCGTCACTCTCCAGCACGCGCTGTACCTTGAAGTGGTATGCTCCCTTGAAGGCCTGACAATTAGTAGCCTTTTAATGTCAAACAGTAGGGGAGTGCAAAGTGCTGAAATAGATATTATTGAACAAAAGAATTCATCTCTGAGGTTACAAAAATTGTTTAATTATATTACAGTAATCTAGGTTTGCTGGACAGGTTGATATTTTCTATCTCCAAGATTGACATAAAGTCAATAAGATTAGGTTTACTTTGACTTTGTGTACTGCTAACAAGTTAACAGCCTTAAATAACAAAGTCTCTTGGATATAAGTTTCAGCTCGAGTTGCTCCTTTTTTTTGGAGCAACTAGTTTAGTATGGAGTATCTTAGAAATCGCAATTCTCGGCATTTAGTTTGCTCCAATTCCAGTTAGTTAGAATAGTTTCATTTTAGTAGGTTTTTTTTTCAAAGAGGGGCGTTACCAGTCACTTATGCCTGTTTTGCAAGTTTAGGCAGCGAAAACTTACTCCAAACTAACTTAGAACGGAGGAAGTGTCAATTTTTGTACGCTTAGAAAAACCTTGCCTACATTTTAGAAATTAGGCACAGGGAGCGAGAGATGGGGGGGGAAGGGAAGTTAGAGGGAAGTTAGGAGATTTTACAAAGCATGAAACATGTCACTTTTCCCAATAAAGAGCCATCATCAATAATAAATGATAAATAAGTCAATAAATAAAAAATAAAATTTTCCTACCTCTCCATCGAAGCAGCGGCAGCAGGCACCGAGCTGCGATCTTTCAGCTGTTCAGCCAGGGGATGGGGCAACCTTGAAAACACTGGGAGGGTGAGCACATACAAAGGCAGCAGGCACCGAGCTGCGATCTTTCGGCCATTCGGCCAGGGGATAGGAATAGGTCTGAAAAACACCGGGAGGGCCAGCCAGCCAGCCAGCCCGCACCTTTGAAAGTTTACTTTTTACTTCAAGTATAGGTGCTGCATTATCAATGCCACGGATTATGCAATGGTTCTCCATCAATTCGCTGCATAGGAGAGAATTGATTAGAGCTCAACGCACCAGGAACGTCATGCCCGTAGGCTGATGGGCAGGAGGCCTTACCCACGTCAGCAATATCAGTCAGACATTCGTACCTGGACATGAACAAGGCTGATTGTGTCAAAAGGCTGCGTTTCCACAAAGAAGTTGTCGTTGACATCTGTGATATGCTGAAAGCAGATTTACAGCCCAGAAGCAGAACACCGACTGCCTTGTCTGCTGAAGTGAAGGTTACAGCTGCACTTTTCTTCTATGCCTCGGGATCATTTCAAGCTACAACTGGAGATGTGTGCGCCATCTCTCAACATGCAATACATGCCTGCGTTCACAGGTCACGGCTGCACTGTATGCGCGGAGGAATGACTTCCTCAAGTTCCCAATAACCGGCCAAGCAATGCATGACAGGGCTGTGGGGTTCTCAAAGATTGCTGGCTTCCCAAAGGTGCAGGGCTGCATTGATTGTACCCATATCGACTTGCGAGCACCTATGGAGGAAGCCGAGCAGTTCAGGAATAGAAAAGGTTTCCACTCCATTAATGTGCAGCTTGTGTGTGACAACATGCAGTGCATCATGTCAGCTGACCCATGATACGTTCATCCTACGCGACAACGTTACATCTGACATGTTTCAGCAGCAGCCAGAATGGAAGAGCTGGCTACTGGGAGACAAAGGGTATGGCCTCGACACCTGGCTCATGACGCCCCTACGCGTAACATGGATGAAAGCTGACCATCAGTACAACATGGCGCACATTGCAACGTGCAGCATCATTGAGAGGACCATTGGCATCTTGAAACAGTGTTTCTGATGCCTGGACCATTCCGGAGGCCACTTGCAATACTCCCCTGAGATTGTCAGTCAGTTCACTATTGTGTGCTGCATGCTGCATAACTTAGCCATCATGAGGAGCAGGAGCTGGTAGTGGAACCAGAAGACCCACATGAGGTGAGTGTGCTAGATAATAATAATTTGGAAGAGCAGGATGCGGATGATGACGACGATCAGGAAAGCATACGTGCCTGATGCCAGAGCACGACTTCGGAGGAGGGCCGTCCATCGTGCTCCTTTAACGATTACTCGAGCCCTGCACCAACAACTCATCCGTGAACGCTTCAATTACTGATGCCCGAGGGCTCAGCGACAACTGTTCCGCATGGACCTGTTTATTTTTTGGAGTTGTTCCTATGTTGTGTTGTGTTAATGGAACATGATTCAGTTTTAATGTAAAAATATTTTATTGAAAAGTTCACAATGTACTGCACGTTCGTGTAATAAAATATTTGTTGTATCAAACTTTACTTTAATATGACTCTTTAAGATCAGTTAAAAACCCTAAGTTCACTTATAAACTTGTAAAGTTACAAAAGTTACAAAACAATTTCAATGTGAAAAATCTTACACTCTTCAGATCACAAACTTCAAGATCACTTTTTAGGTGCAAAATTAAATAACTTATAAAATGTGAGAACATTTACACTCTAAGATCACTTAAAAACCCTAAGATCATTTATAAGTTGTAAAGTTACAAAACAATTTCAATTTGAAAAAAGTTACTAGTTACATCAAGAAAAAGAACAAAAGCAGCAACCATCTCTCATCCACATCTCTGTGAATGTTCACTTCTTCATGGGGGTGTCATTTGATTGGCCGGGCTGTGTGCCTTTATTGTAGCAGTTACCTCACCCAGGCCCTCCCTCATGGCCTGTGCCGTCACTTGCACTCCCTCTGACATTCCCTCCCTCATTTCCCGTGTTATTACTGCTATTTCTCCTGTCAGTACTGTTACCTCTTCAACCACCGCACTGATGCTGCCCACGAGTGATCGGGTAAGGCCATTGCTCTCCACACCCAATGCCACAACCTGAGCCACATCTGTTGCACGCTGCATCTCAGGAGAGCGTGTTTCGATTCGCCTTCTCCTCTGTCTGGGTTTGCCTCGTGGCACCACTCCAGTGGGAGGCGCAGGCTGGGACGGTGGGGCCCTGGGTGTTGCAGGCAGCACCACTCCAGTGGGAGGCGCAGGCTGGGACGGTGGGGCCCTGGGTGTTGCAGGCAGCATCACTCCAGTGGGAGGCGCAGGCTGGGACGGTGGGACCCTGGGTGTTGCAGGCAGCACCACTCCAGTGGGAGGCGAAGGCTGGGACGGTAGGACACTGGGTGTAAAATGCTGCATTACACCACCACCACCACCAGCACCACTGGGACCCGCAACTTCAGAATCTGTGAATCCATAGAATGTCGGACAAGAACCTATGCAATTGTTTGAAACACTGATGTCCGTTGATGGGGGCTGATACATATTAAGTTGAAAAGTCTCCCCTGAAGACATTTCAGTCAACCCCTGCACCCACCCTTGGTCTGGATCGTCCGCATCTGGTTCTTCTGGTTCTTCTTCTGTATCTTCAGGATCTTCAGGATTGGTATCATCTTCTGCAAAATATAACAGAAGTCAAATGGTTAGCAGCACAGGAGGGGGCAGGATGGGCGGCATGAGTAGTCTCACACATAGCAGGCCAGGCAGCACATTGATTTGAAGGGCCACGATGCATTTTCAGGATTTACCCTCTCCCTTGCGTGTGGGCCCAGCTTGTACAGTACTGATTGCTTTTCTTCATGTACGACTCATCAAAGCAGTGACCCTCTGTTCCAAGGGTTTCAGTGGATGCAGATTTGGCACACCTCCTCCTGTTCGAGTTCTTTCCCTTTTGTTGTGGGCCAAGATTAAAATATAACTTTTTACAGATTGAGTCTTTCTGCAGGGTGGGACATATACAGATGGTCACATTTACAATTGAGATTCCATTGAAAAATGAAAATATTACTTACACTAACTACTTGACCAAGGTAGTGCCATTTCTTTTTACACTGACTTCCAGATCTCCTGGTATGCACCACTGCGCAGTAATCTTCTGCAGTTAGATTCCAGCATTTCTTCATGTCTTTGGGTGGCACTTTTGTGCGACCTCTGTTGCTGGTATCCAGCTCCTGCCATCGCTGCTCAATGATATTAACTAATGTCTCCACTTCCTCATGCAAGAACTTCTTCGTTCTTGGTGGACGTTGTTCCATTGCTCTATTGAATTGACACTCAGTGATTTTTCAAAACATAGAGTCCTTATTTTGCATGCACCAATGCAGCACTTGTTCTGGAAGTTTAGCAGCAACAAACAGCACTCACTGATTCCAGCAGCTGATTTCTTCCACAGTGCTGCTAACAGCTCTCCTTCAGGCACAAAAAATCAGTCAGAAGGCTTTGCACAGCTCCACACACCTAAAAATCACTTTTCTGCATGTCCCTTTAAAGATTGCCAATGTTTGTGCGCCATTGCGCATGCGCGCATTCAAACTGACGCTGGGCCCTAGTCCCGTCCCCCTGCCGGCAGTGCTTGCTCAGAACGTTGTTTGCTCCGCTCCCAGCAGCTCCTGCTGCGCCGCGCTCAGCTGGAAACGTGCCGACAGATATCGGAGCATCTCGAGGTAAGTATTTGGCGCTTTTTGAGTTCTAGAAATTAGGCAGGCCTCTCCAAGGAGATCCGAAACTTGGGCCCATTAAGTGGTTAGTTTGCTCAGCTTACTGCTGGTAAACCCGTTACTTCAGCAAAGATTTCTGGACGTTATACGACCTTGTCCTTCAGAGTCAACACAGTAGAAATGGCTGTCTCGCCTTCTCAGGCGTTGTTCCTAGGATGCCTCTCATGATCATCAGAACATAATCTTTCATTCCCCTTTGACAAACCTGGTGCTTTTGGTTCTACTCCATCATGCAAACCAGAGGCTAACTCTCAGCGAATTCCATTTTCTCAGTGTGCGTGGCCATCTAGAGGTACCCACGGTTCTTAGTATTGACTTTATTTTCTCAGTATTCAGCAGAAATGCTCCAAACTCCATTTTAAGAACTCCTCTGAGCATTTTAGGGCATTTTGCTACATCATGAGTCATAGTCACATTTCTTCCATAACCCTGTTAGAAGTTAGGGAGTAGACAATAAATCTGTTGATACGACCATCTCTGCGTGTGTCCCTTTTATAACGTGTATGCCTGATTAGGAATACTGCAAGTGACTTTAATCATAGGAACTGTTGAGTTAGATGACTTAGATGAAGGGACCGAGTGTAATGTTGCCAAGTTTGCTGATGATATAAAAATGGGTGGGAAAGCAAGTTGTGAGGAAGACACAAAAAATCTGCAAAGGGATATAGACAGGCTAAGTGAGTGGTCAACAATTTGGCAGAGGAGTATAATGTGAGGTTATCCACTTTGGCAGAAAAAAAAGTAAAAGCAAATTATAATTTAAATGGAGAAAAATTGCAAAGTGCTGCAGTACAGAGGGACCTGGGGGTCCTTGTGCATGAAACACAAAAATTGAGTATGCAGGTACAGCAAGTAATCAGGAAGGCAAATGAAATGTTGGCCTTTATTGCAAGGGGGATAGAGTATTAAAGCAGAGAAGTCCTGCTACAACAGTACAGGATATTGGTGAGGCCACACCTGGATTACTGTGTACAGTTTTGGTCTCCGTATTTAAAGGAAGGATATTGAAGGCTGTTCAGAGAAGATTCACTAGGTTGATTCTGCAGATGAGAGGATTGACTTATGAAGATAGGTTGAGTAGGTTGGACCTATACTCAGTGGAGTTCAGAAGAATGAGAGGTGATCTTATCGAAACATATAAGATAATGAGGGGGCTAGACAAGGTGGATGCAGAGAGGATATTTCCACTCGTAGGGGAAACTACAACTAAGGGACATCGTCTCAGAATAAGGGGGCACTCATTTAAAACTGGGATGAGGAGGAATTTCTTTTTGCAGAGGGTTGTAAATCTATGGAATTCTCTGCCACAGAGAGCTGTGGAGGCTGGATCATTGAATATATTCAAAGGTGGAGATAGACAGATTTTTGAGCGATAAGGGAATAAAGGGTTATGGGGAAAGGGCAGGGAAGTGGAGCTTATCAGATCAGCCATAATCATATTAAATGATGGAGCAGGCTCGAGGGGCCAAATGGCCTACTCCTGCTCCTATTTCTTTTGTTCTTATGAAAGGAATAAGGCAGGCTCAGCTATGACTAATAGTGTATTGTGTTCTATAATCTGGAGTTAGGTCACAAATTACCCAGGATCTCATTGAATGGCGAAACAGGCTCGAGGAGCTAAATGGCCTACTCTTGTTCCTATGTTTCTATGATTGCACGGAGTGATTTTCCAACTTCATGCTGCTTGTTCAGAATTCATATCAGAAATTTAGGTGCACACTGCTAACACGTATTACTTTTTCCTAGTTTTTGATTTATTCATACTTAGTCTCTGATATTTGCTTGGTGACTTAACAAATAAGTGATTAGTTGAGCCAAACATTTTTTTTTCCTATAGCTTTGTGGCACAACACCTATGAGGTAACACTTTCACATGCAATGCCTCTGAAAGGTGTGAAGTAACAAGGCTACGGACCAAGAGCTGGAAAGTGGGATTTGGCTGGATAGTTCTTTTTTGGCTGGCGCAGACACGGTGGGCCGCATGGCCCCCTTCTGTGCCATACATTTCTATGACTCTAACATATTATCTCACAGGATGATGCAGCACAGAAGGAGGTAATTTGGCCCATCAGGTCTCTGCCTCTCCTTTAAAAGAGCTATGCAATTAGTCCAACTCTCCCTGCTCTTTCTCCAAAGCCCTGTAAATTTTTCCCCCTCAAGTATTTATCCAATTCTCTTTTGAATGTTGTCATTGAATCTGCTTCTACCACCCTCTCAGGCAGTGCATTCCAGATGATAACAACTTGCTACATAAAACAAAATCACATCTCACTTCTGGTTCTTTTGCCAATTACCTTAAATTTGTGTCCTCTGGTTACCGACCTTTCTGCCACTGGAAACAGTTTCTCCTTTTTTTACTCGAAGAAAAACCCTTCATGAGTTTGAACATCTCGACAAATATCAATACTAAATGTATAACTTTTAATTATTGAGAGAGATTATCACAAAGTGGACCAAATAGATAATTAAATACATGACAAGATCCTTGGTTTAAAGTGCATTTTGATTTTATTAACATTTATAATTTACTTGAACTTCATATCTGAGCAAAACACTTAGGGAATGCAGTTTCCTCTATATAAAAAGGTACACTGGAAACAATTGAATAAACTCTCAGCTCAGAATGATAAAAGCTCAATACCATCTGAAGCACTGAAAACATTGGCACAGATAGAATGACAAGTAGAATACTTTCACTAACGCAGGCACACACAACATAAAACACTTACGCATTTTATTTATTTAATACAATATTTATTTAAGCACTTTTTTTCATACATTTCCCTCAAAGCAACACTCTAATTTTTGAGATAAATCCACGTGGTCACCTTGGTTGAGTCACTGTAAAGATACGTAAATTAGTAAAAATAAATGTTTCGGACTTTCAAGACCTTAAGGAGTCCAAAGATAGAAAGGAAGGGGCCAAGTTTCGGCCTGAGCTGCTCCTGTTTTTTTGGAGCAACTGGTTTAGAATGGAGTATCTTAGAAATTGCAATTCTCAGCATTTAGTTTGCTCCAGTTCTAGTCAATTAGAACAGTTTCAGTTAGGAACAGATTTTTCTTTTCAAAAGGGGGCGTGTCCAGCCACTTACGCCCGTTTTAAAAGTTTAGGCAGTGAAAGCTTACTCCAAACTAACTTAGAATGGAGTAAGTGTAGATTTTTGTACGCTCCGAAAAACCTTGCCTACACTTAGAAAATCAGGCGTGGGTTACAAATCAGGCATAGGGAATGGGGGGGAGGGGTTTAAAGGGAAGTTTACAAACATTAAACACTTCAGTTTTACAAATAAAGAGCCCTCATCAATAATAAATGATAAATACATCAATAAATCAACCAATAAATCAATCCAAAAAAATTAATAATAAATTTTTTAAAAATTTAAAAATCAATAAATAAAAAAAATTCTACTCACTGACTGCAGCACCGGGAGTCCTCCAACAGCATGCTGGGCCAGGCCCCTCCCCCCCACCCCCGGGTGTGTGTCTCTCTCTCTTTCTCTCACTTGTCTGTCAGTGTCAGTGTCTCTCTCTCTGTCCGTCAGTGTCTGTGTTTCTGACAGTGGAGGGGGGGAGAGAGGAGAGGGGGGAGTGGAGGGGGGGAGAGAGAAGAGGAGAGGGGGGAGTGGAGGGGGGGAGAGGGGGGGAGAGGGGGGAGTGGAGGGGGGGAGAGGGGGGAGTGGAGGGGGGGAGAGAGGAGAGGAGGGGGGGGAGAGGGGTGGAAGAGGAGAGGGAGTGAGGAGAAGGGGGGTGGAGAGGAGAGGGGGGGAAGAGGAGAGGGAGTGAGAGAGAGGGAGGGAGGAGAGGATGAGTGGGGGAGAGGAGCAAGAGGGAGGAAAGGGGAAGGAGAGGGGGGAGGAAAGGGGAGGGAGGGAGAGGAGAGGGAGGAGGCTGAACGGACTTGGCTGACGTGAAGAAGCCAGACCCAAGTCTTCGGGCGGGGCCCGCCCCCAGCAAGATGGCGGGCAGGCCCCGCCGAAGGAGTTAAAGGTAGGTGGCCGGGGGAAGCCGGAGCTGGGGGGGGGATCGTTGGAGTGGGGGGGAGTGAAACGGGAACTGGGGGGCGGAGGGGTGTCGTCGGAGCGGGGGGAGGGGGGATCGTCGGAACGGGAGCTGGGGGGGGGGGGTCCGGGTTGGGGTGCAGCGAAGCAGGAGCTGGGGTGGGGGGTTGAGAGAGCCAGCTGGAGCCAGAGCAGGAGCTGGGCGTGGGAGGTGCAGCCTGATCCACGCTGCCCCAGTGAGCCCATTCAGCCAGGGCTAGGGGCTGCATGCTTCGGGCCCCTCCCACGCAGTTTCGGCGCCTGGAAGTCCCGGCACTGATTTAAGTGCAGGGACCTGGCTCCGCCCCCCACAGCTCGTGCTGTGCTGCGCCGAGCTGCAAAGGACCTGCAGGGAGCTGGAGAATCTGCAGATATATTTTAGGCGCACTTTCGGGTGCGAAAAACAGGCGTCCAGGAACGGCGCAGCCCGAAACTTGAGCCCAAAGAGTGCACGCAATTAAAACCATAACTCAAATGCCTCTGAGTAATGAATGGCACTGAAATCAATTCAAAATATCACCATCCGTGACATTTTCAAAATAAAATATTTTCAGAGAATGTTGATGTCTTTTGATTTACATCTGTTGAAATTTCTGACAATTCTTGTTTAGACTGAACATTTTTAAGGAGAGTGGCTGGGAGGAGTTGCTGAGCTTGACGGCATAAGAAGCTGAAGCGATGTCTGCGTAGATAGTTTTGCTTTCGTGTTTTTGTAGCTCCTTCTTATTTTCTCCACTAAACTTCCTCTAAAGACTACACATACCAGAGGCATTTCTTGCAGCTGAGGAGAACTCAGGACCTGCTCCTGATCTCTTCCACTTGCCCTGTATAGCAGGTTATTGAGAGGTACACAACAGCAGTCCTTCCATCCTTGTGGGAAATTGTGTGACTTCTGCTCAGAATATCCCCAAAAAAGAGTAGCTGAGATCAACAGCTCTGAGTCCTGCCATTGAATGGTAGATGAGATACAAGGTCAGATTTTACAAATGCATGCTCTCTTTGAGAAGTCGTGCATACCAAGGGCTCAGAAAATTACATAGAATGTCACAGCACAGAAACAGGCCATTTCGCCCAACAGGTCCAAGCCGGTGTTTATGCTTCAAACCCATCTTTACCTAACCCTATCAACATATCCTTCTATGCCTATTTCCCTCATGTACTTATCTAGCTTCCCCTTAAATGTATCAATAATATTTGCCTCAACCACTCCATGTAGTAGCGAGTTCCACATTCTCACCCCTCCTGAATTCCCAATTGGATTTACTAGGGATCTTATATTTATGGTCCCAGGTTTTGGTTTCTCCCACAAGTGGAAACATCTTATCCTATCAAATGCTTTCATAATCTTAAAGACCTCTTCATCAATTCTAATTCATCACTTGATGTTCCACTACATAGATTTTACAGCCCAGAAGGAGGCCATTTGGCCCTACTGGTCTGTGTTGGTTACACACGCATTAAAAATGTCAGCCTGCACACACTTCCTGCCTACAAATCCTTACTTCCTGTTGTGACACTTGTGTGTCAATGTTCCCACCCTGTTTGATTTCCTTCATTTACATATTTAATGAAAACTCCCTATGTAAGCGTGTCACAATGTAGTTATGCCCTCTCACCAGTGGTGGCGCTGCATTGGCGTGGCTTTGCATCTCCCAGCTCTGCAGCGTGTACTGCAAAGAAACTCCGATGCTCCAATCAACTCTGCCTCGTCAATTGCAATAAAGTTTTGTTGCTTTACTATTGTTAACTTATATCGTTGCATACAGGGGAAAGATTCCCCATAGTTTTAATATAATGACCCAGGTTGAATCAAATCGACTCATGCAACAACTTGCATTTATATAGCACCTTTAGCGTAGTAAACATTCCTAGGCACTTCACAGAAGCATTATCAAACAACATTTGACACCAAGCCACATGAGATATGAGGACAGGTGACCAAAAACTTGGTCAAAGGTAGATTTTAAGAAAAGTCATAAAGGAGGAGAGAGAGATGGACAGTAGGGGAAGTTTAGGGTAGGAATTCCAGAGCTTCAGGCCTCGACATGCTGAAGGCACGGCCTCCAAATCGATGGCGTGCAAGAGGCCAGAATTTGGAGGGGCACAGAGGTCTTGGAGGGTTGTAGGGCTGGGGGAGATTAGAGATAGGAAGGGACGAGGGATTTGAAAACAAGGCTGAGAATTTTAAAATCGAGGCATTGCCAGACTGGGAGCCAGTGTAGGTCAGCACAGTGAATGGGACTTGGTGCAAATTAGGATATGGGCAGCAGAGTATTGGAATGAAATGGCACAAGTGTTGTAGCATGCTGGGTGATTGTATCTTCATTGATGTAAATTCACTGCCTTCACCGTAAGGAGCTCAGTAACTCCTCCCAGACAGTTGTCCCAGTTTTGGGATGATTTCTTCTGTTCAACATATCTCGGGAAATTGTAAGCATGATCTGAAAGAACAAATTTATAATTGCGCTGGATTAACCAAACAAAGGAAACTTTTCATAGAATCATAAAATGATACAGCACAGAAGGAAGCCTTTCTGCCTATCATGCCAGTGCTGGCTTTTTGAAAGAGCTATCCAATTAGTCCCACTTAGCCCATCCCTATAGCCCTGCAAATCTTTCCGCTTCATGGATATATTTATAATATCGCTACACATAGTGACCTAAGGAATTATTACTCCTGTATGATCATTGTTGAACAAAAAAGGGTTTAAAAGATTAACATTATATAGAAATAAACAAAAACTGGTAACATTCATTATTTGATTTTCATAATCTAACTGCATATAATACAATAGAGAGCCCATTAGAGCACCAGTTGTATATCTACGAAGTTGCCATAGAAACTGGATGCATCCAACAGATAAAGCCACCACTGACAGACTTCACTGTGACCTTAAAAAGGACTATAGAAACACAAGGTCAAAGCAATATTGAACGGCTGACATCAGGCACTATGGAGAATGAAAAGCTTTAACTTGATCAGCATCTTTCAACTGAAGTCAGCTTGATATCAGGTGTAAAGAATGAGTAGGGATCCAAAGTTAAAAATTTCTGAATACAGCAATCTTAAAATGGATATTGAAAATTCTTAATTGCTAACAAATAACAGGAATTTCTCCCAATCAGCTGCCATTCCTTCAGCAGACGATTGGCAGAAGCTCTGATTCTGTATCAGTCCGAGGCTTTCCTTGAACGAAGTTACGACAGATTAGCGAACCCCCCAAGGAGATTCCCGGCAATATGCGATGGCCTCGCAACTGAAAGCAACTTCAGTCTCGCTATTAAAGATTCTGACCAGATTAGAAACATAGAAACATAGAAAATAGGTGCAGGAGCAGGCCATTCAGCCCTTCTAGCCTGCACCGCCATTCAATGAGTTCATGGCTGAACATTCAACTTCAGTACCCCCTTCCTGCTTTCTCGCCATAACCCTTGATCCCCCGAGCAGTAAGGACTTCATCGAATTCCCTTTTGAATATATTTAGTGAATTAGCCTCAACTACTTTCTGTGGTAGAGAATTCCACAGGTTCACCACTCTCTGGGTGAAGTTTCTCCTCATCTCGGTCCTAAATGGATTACCCCTTATCCTCAGACTGTGAGCCCTGGTTCTGGACTTCCCCAACATTGGGAACATTCTTCCTGCATCTAACCTGTCTAAATCCGTCAGAATTTTAAACGTTTCCATGAGATCCCCTCTCATTCTTCTGAACTCCAGTGAATACAAACCCAGTTGATCCAGTCTTTCTTGATAGGTCAGTCCCGCCATCCCGGGAATCAGTCTGGTGAATCTTCGCTGCACTCCCTCAATAGCAAGAATGTCCTTCCTCAAGTTAGGAGACCAAAACTGTACACAATACTCCAGGTGTGGCCTCACCAAGGCACTGTACAACTGTAGCAACACCTCCCTGCCCCTGTATTCAAATCCCCTCGCTATGAAGGCCAACATGCCATTTGCTTTCTTAACCGCCTGCTGTACCTGCATGCTAACCTTCAATGACTGATGTACCATGACACCCAGGTCTCGTTGCACCTTCCCTTTTCCTAATCTGTCACCATTCAGATAATAGTCTGTCTCTCTGTTTTTACCACCAAAGTGGAAAACCTCACATTTATCCACATTATACTTCATCTGCCATGCATTTGTCCACTCACCTAACCTATCCAAGTCACTCTGCAGCCTAATAGCATCCTCCTCGCAGCTCACACTGCCACCCAACTTAGTGTCATCCGCAAATTTGGAGATACTGCATTTAATCCCCTCGTCTAAATCATTAATGTACAATGTAAACATTTGGGGCCCCAGCACAGAACCTTGCGGCACCCCACTAGTCACTGCCTGCCATTCGGAAAAGTACCCGTTTACTCCTACTCTTTGCTTCCTGTCTGACAACCAGTTCTCAATCCACGTCAGCACACTACCCCCAATCCCATGTGCTTTAACTTTGCACATTAATCTCTTGTGTGGGACCTTGTCGAAAGCCTTCTGAAAGTCCAAATATACCACATCAAGTGGTTCTCCTTTGTCCACTTTATTGGAAACATCCTCAAAAAATTCCAGAAGATTTGTCAAGCATGATTTCCCTTTCACAAATCCATGCTGACTTGGACCTATCATGTCACCATTTTCCAGAGGCACTGCTATGACATCCTTAATAATTGATTCCATCATTTTACCCACTACTGAGGTCAGGCTGACCGGTCTATAATTCCCTGTTTTCTCTCTCCCTCCTTTTTTAAAAAGTGGGGTTACATTGGCTACCCTCCACTCCATAGGAACTGATCCAGAGTCAATGGAATGTTGGAAAATGACTGTCAATGCATCCGCTATTTCCAAGGCCACCTCCTTAAGTACTCTGGGATGCAGTCCATCAGGCCCTGGGGATTTATCGGCCTTCAATCCCATCAATTTCCCCAACACAATTTCCCGACTAATAAAGATTTCCCTCAGTTCCCCCTCCTTACTAGACCCTCTGACCCCTTTTATATCCGGAAGGTTGTTTGTATCCTCCTTAGTGAATACCGAACCAAAGTACTTGTTCAATTGGTCTGCCATTTCTTTGTTCCCCGTTATGACTTCCCCTGATTCTGACTGCAGGGGACCTACGTTTGTCTTTACTAACCTTTTTCTCTTTACATACCTATAGAAACTTTTGCAATCCACCTTAATGTTCCCTGCAAGCTTCTTCTCATACTCCATTTTCCCTGCCCTAATCAAACCCTTTGTCCTCCTCTGCTGAGTTCTAAATTTCTCCCAGTCCCCAGGTTCGCTGCTATTTCTGGCCAATTTGTATGCCACTTCCTTGGCTTTAATACTATCCCTGATTTCCCTAGATAGCCACGGTTGAGCCACCTTCCCTTTTTTATTTTTACGCCAGACAGGAATGTACAATTGTTGTAATTCATCCATGCGGTCTCTAAATGTCTGCCATTGCCCATCCACAGTCAACCCCCTAAGTATCATTCGCCAATCTATCCTAGCCAATTCACACCTCATACCTTCCAAGTTACCCTTCTTTAAGTTCTGGACCATGGTCTCTGAATTTACTGTTTCATTCTCCATCCTAACGCAGAATTCCACCATATTATGGTCACTCTTCCCCAAGGGGCCTCGCACAATGAGATTGCTAATTAATCCTCTCTCATTGCATAACACCCAGTCTAAGATGGCCTCCCCCCTAGTTGGTTCCTCAACATATTGGTCTAGAAAACCATCCCTTATGCACTCCAGGAAATCCTCCTCCACCGTATTGCTTCCAGTTTGGCTAGCCCAATCTATGTGCATAATAAAGTCACCCATTATAACTGCTACACCTTTATTGCATGCACCCCTAATTTCCTGTTTGATGCCCTCCCCAACATCCCTATTACTGTTTGGAGGTCTGTACACAACTCCTACTAACATTTTTTGCCCTTTGGTGTTCTGCAGCTCTACCCATATAGATTCCACATCATCCAAGCTAATGTCTTTCCTAACTATTGCATTAATCTCCTCTTTAACCAGCAATGCTACCCCACCTCCTTTTCCTTTTATTCTATCCTTCCTGAATGTTGAATACCCCTGAATGTTGAGTTCCCAGCCCTGATCATCCTGGAGCCACGTCTCCGTAATCCCAATCACATCATATTTGTTAACATCTATTTGCACAATTAATTCATCCACCTTATTGCGGATACTCCTTGCATTAAGACGCAAAGCCTTCAGACTTGTTTTTTTAACACCCTTTGTCCTTTTAGAATTTTGCTGTACAGTGGCCCTTTTTGTTCTTTGCCTTGGGTTTCTCTGCCCTCCACTTTTCCTCATCTCCTTTCTGTCTTTTGCTTTTGCCTCCTTTTTGTTTCCCTCTGTCTCCCTGCATTGGTTCCCATCCCGCTGCCATATTAGTTTAAATCCTCCCTAACAGCACTAGCAAACACTCCCCCTAGGACATTGGTTCCGGTCCTGCCCAGATGCAGACCGTCCGGTTTGTACTGGTCCCACCTCCCCCAGAACCGGTCCCAATGCCCCAGAAATTTGAATCCCTCCCTGCTGCACCACTGCTCAAGCCACGTATTCATCTGCGCTATCCTACGATTCCTACTCTGATTATCACGTGGCACTGGTAGCATTCTCCTCTTGTCCAATGTGCCACTGTAACTGTGGCAGGGCAAGGCTCCTTGGCTATATCACATACTCCCCATTAACCCTGGTGAATTTCCTAGAGTCACCCTAGTTTTAAACATGTTTTGTTGCGTTCAGACTGAGATTTCTTCCTGCGCTGGAAAGCCCACCACAGAAAGACCTGCAGCTGCTGCCTCCGTGAAAATGTGCCGATGGAAAAGCCCTCCTTGCTGTGTATCATGAGACGTATCTACATAAGGTGCAACCTGTGACTTCGAGCAGAAATCACCCACTCCACGTTTCAAAACACGTACACAACATTAGTGCACCGTATCATGCTAGGATATCCAAGTCACTTCCAACTGCACTTTACAAAACGACTTTGTAACTTTGCACAGTCTTTTATGAATTCGACGAGTGCATTCCATTTATTAACACTGAAATGCGCAGCGAGGAAAAGCTTGAAAAACAGAACGCGGCTACAAGTGTGCTTTTGAGATCAACAGCAGACTGATTCCTCATTCATTCGTGATCAAACAGGGTGAAAGGAAACGCTTTGTGGCATGTATAATTTGCCCCTCTACTTGGTTTAGTGAGACACGGTCTGGCCATACCCTGGCAGATTTCCTGGCGCTATTAAACATTTTGCTGAGCTACTCCCGCATTTTTTCGCTGTTTGGCCTAACATTGGGGCCTGGTGAGCGCTTCTGCCAAGCAGAATTAGGAGTTCTCCCATGAAAGGGTAGCCTGGTGACTTTAAATGGGACAGCTCGCACCATGGACTAATTCTAGTGCGCAGCTCTTCAGCACGGCAGCTGGAGTGTGATCTTTGTGGACTGTAGCCTTTGCTGTGTCCAATGTACTTAGTTGCTTTTTAATGGCACATGGAGTGAACTGAGCTAACTGAGCACAGGTGGCTATGTTGGGTGAGGACCTTGCAATTTTGAGGTAACAATGAATTGTGCCACACACTCTTCTATTTCTATTGTTTTTTTAGTACACTGGGGTCAGGGGGAACCAAGAGTGTTGGGCCCACAAAACAGAAAAATATGGTCCACCCACCCTGGGATCACCCCGTCCTCCCAGGCTCCGACTCTCAGCCAGCTCTGTGAGGGAACCAGTCGAAATCCCGCTCTCCCGAGAGCTGTAGTGAGGCAGCCGCTTGCCACCAAAAGATCCCTCCGTCTCCCTAAACCGTCTGTTCCTCTGAGTCTGGCCTTGTTGTGGATTCCTTATCTTTTTCCGACTATTGTTGCAAGAGTCTTCAGCCACCTCCGTGGTACTATCTAGAATTCCCTCCCTAAACCTCTCCGCCTCTCCCCTCCTGTAAAATCATTCCCAAAAATCCATTTCGTCAACCAGTCATCCCTCCTCATTTCGCCCTTCCTGGTTTCCACTTTCCTTTATGTCTTTGTTTTTTTGATGTCAAGAGCTCCATAAAAATGCAAGTTGCCGTCACAGTAGAAAGCCTAGCTCCTTCCAGTGGTCGAAGTAATAAGATTGCAAAAGAACTAGGCTAATCCTTTGTAAAAAAAAACAAATTGGATAACAGTAATTCTTTTTCACCTTGAATATCTTACTGCTGTAGGAACCTAAATGATTCAAAATTGTTTCTTGAAAATTTCTCTTTCAGTAGTTTCAAATTGAACAGCTCCTTCTCTCAAATTGATGCCATGTTGCGAACAGATATACTATATGCAGAACTTCTTGTTATTTGAATATCTGATCATTTGTTGTAAGATTCTTGACAGGAATAGGGTGAGTTCAACCTTCTTATCTATACCTACAGCCGGTGTTAGTCTGCAAGAAATCACTTTTAAAAAGTTTCCTTCCGTTGTTTTGACAGTCCCATCCAAATATTTCTTCTGCAGCATTAAATTTGGAATTCTGAGGTGAAGCCCTGCCTGCCCACACCAATTGGAACTGGAAACAAACTCTTCATCACCTGAGTAGGTCGATAACCAGAGGTCATAGATTTAAAATCATTGGCAAAAGCGAGCAGAGTTCTCGGGATCTGGAAAGCGCTACCTGAAAAGGGGGTGAAAGCTGATTCCTCCATAATTTTTAAAGGGAATTGGATAGGTACTTGAAGATGAGGAATTTACAAGGTTACGGACAAAAAGCGTGCATGTGCAACTAAGCATGACTGCTCTTTCAAAGACCCAGCACAACAACGATGGGCTGAATGCCCTCTTACTTTTTATGATTCTAAGCTGGCACTTACCCTCTTTACGGGGTTGCCATTTCTGGCTCGACGTATTCCTGGAGGTTTCATCACATGACCACTGTCCCCGCCCCACCCAAACCCCTGTCATTGGCCATCAGACATATCCATCAAGCTCCCTGTTCTCCCACGCCAATCGGAAAGTGAACTGACTATTCATCACCCGATTAGATGATTCTTCACTTTCAGTCAAACCGGCCTTTTCCCCTATCTCCAATACAGGGTATTACTAATAAATGAAAGTGTTCAAAGAAAATGAAAATAAACTACACCTTTTTTGTTAATACCTCTGATTTATCTCCCGGGTTCCTCGCGGCAGTGTCCAAGAGATGAATCAGTAATTCCTGGGGATTACAGGATAATTCTGGAGGGTTGCCAATCCTACCTCTTCACACTACTTTTATTTATTTTTTAACAAATTTGAGATATAAAGTGAGATACGGAGATGGCAATGGGTTATATTTTCTCCTTTTAGAAATGTTAATGTTGCCATATTATAAAACCTTAATGGCAATTTGTGAGAGTGATCCAGTACCTTTATCCAGCATGCTTTGGGAAAATAGGTCAAATTGGATAGCAAAGATTCATGGGGGTATTGAAAGCTAAAAAGTACCATCCCAACAGTTGGAACGTTGCAACTACAGCAACTTAGAGAAAAAAGGAGGTTTAGCGTGTTATCATCAGACATGGGGACCATGCAGGGGGAGTTGAGTAATGACCGCCAGACCTTTTCAGCTGATCTTGTGATAAGATAACCTGAATGCCCCAGAATGGCTTGCATCTGATGGTACATGTGGCACGATCGTGGGATGTGCAAATGCGATAGGTTGGGTGGCACAAGCAATGATTACACTTCCATTTTCTGCTGAGTGTCTTTGCTCAATTTTGTTCTTCTTAGTGCCGGCAACCTAACCAATCAGGACTCACGTGCATTAATGCAACTCTTTTTGGGGACAAAAAGTAAACATTAAACCAAGTGTCCCCGATTTGGGTGACACCCCAAACATTTCCCAAGGCCCTTTTTTGTTTTTTTTTTGTATTTTCTGAAGTTTTTTTTTGTGTTTTTTGGGGGGCTCTAAAACCATAATTTACAAGTGCCCCCTATAAAAGGGGAGGGGGACACTAAAAACCCAGCAATTAAAACAAATTAAACTTTAAAACATATAAAATCAAATTAAAATTTGGTTGCCGGGGGTGATAATGCACTCCAGTCCCTCCGGCGCCCACCATTCGTGGAAGGCCGCGAGCGTACCGGTGGACACCGCGTGCTCCATCTCTAGGGACACCCTGGTCCAGATGTAAGCACGGAAGAGAGGCAGGCAGTCAGGCTGAACGACCTCCTCGATCTCCCGCTGCCTGGACCGGCTGATGGCACCCTTGGCCGTACCCAGGAGCAGTCCTACCCAAGGAGGCCCTCGGACCTACCCGCTCCCCTCCGCACAGGGTGCCCAAAGATCAGGAGTGTGGGACTGAAGTGCAACCAGAAATAGAGGAACAGCCCCTTTAAATAATGGAACAGGGGCTGCAACCTCATGCATTTGATAAAAACATGGAAAACGGACTCTTCCAGACCGCAGAAATTGCAGGTGGCCTGGGAGCCCGTGAACCGGCTTAAAAATTTATTGCACGGGACTGCTCCGTGCACCACCCTCCAGGCCAAGTCCCCGATAAATAGTGGGAAGACTCCCGCGTAGAGTGCACTCCATCGGGGACCCCCGCCTCCTCCGGACGGCAAGATGATACGCCATGTCTTGTCCGGACGGCAGACGAGGATGGCAAGATTGAGAATGTGCAGGAGCAGCCCATACAGGAAACCCCTCCGTGCAGAACTGAAAGGCACGGAGGGGATTTCCCCGATGCGGCTCAAGTTGTGAGGCGCTGGCTCCCGAGGGAGGTTCCGGGGTTTGGCGCTGATGAAGAATTCCGTTCGGACGGGGGTCAGTTCGGATCGAATCGCCCCACGTGCTTGAGCCTCCTCGACACACCTAACAGAGTCAGGGCCCAGAGCTGTTTTTAGCAACTCAATGGCATCGGCCGCGCGACGGACGTCGGCCGAATTTAGGCACCATGCCAGCATGTCTGGCGCCATCCAGCCCACTCCTCCGAGCAGGTCCCTGACCCTGGTCACCTCGCCAGCCACAGCCCTCTCGTCTGACTACCATCTAAAACCTCGGTCGTGGAGGTACGGATTCCCGAGCAGCGGCTCCTGCAGGGCAGCCGCCACTCCAGCCGGCGGAGAGCTGCGCTTGGTGGAGACTTTGTTCCAGACCCTGGTGAGTTCCTTGTAAAAGACAGGCAGCCCCTGGACGGCGGTCATGACGCCCCCCAAGCTCACAAACAGGAGCTGCGTGTCGCTCACGTGCATTAATGCAAAATGTGCACCTTACGACAGCTGTAACTCATTGTAAGCCATGAACTCATTGAATGGCGGTGCAGGCTAGAAGGGCCGAATGGCCTACTCCTGCACCTATTTTCTATGTATGTTTTCTATGTTTCTATGTAATAGTTAACAGCCACTTAACTGTTCAAGTGGCCAGCAAGGACATTAATCCAGCTCGTGGAAGGAGGAACCTTAGAAAATGACAGAGAGCAGCAAATTTATACAGCCACAGTCAGTTGATGTGACTATTACTGGATTTTGAATGACTAATTTATATCATAAAAGATAATTTTATAAGTGTGCACTCCCAGCAGTCAAAACACTGATTTGCTTTGTAAAATGAATCCTGTAGACGTGGGAGGTTTTCATTTTTCTTATGTGCACAATGCTCCTCTGAGGAGAAAAAGAAGTAATTATGTACACTAAAATATAATTCAAGCTTTAAAAGTAATGATCTCGCTAGGAACATCAAGGTAGGCCCCTTAACCTTCTCTGCTCTAAGGAGAACAATCCCAACTTCTCTTGTCTCCATTAAAGCCCGTCATCCATGGTACTATTCTAGTAAATGTCCTCTGCACCCTCTCCAAGGCTACGATCTGCATTCAAAAATGAAATGCTTTTGTAAAGGCTACCAACTATCTATCCCCACATGAAGCCACTTTAACTTAATGAAAGCAGCTGTTCACAAGGTGTTTTTCTGGCAGTCTCTGTGACTTAGGCAAGTGTATTAGATGTTAATGTCAGTGCATGCGAATTGATGCATATAACAGGGCTTACAGAACATAATAAAGGATGTTCTTTAGCTCAGCTTTGCTGTGTTTACTAATATACAAGGTTCTTTCTTTCTATACCTTTCATCCCTTCTATTTTGCAAATTATTCATTATGAATTTAGACCCTCACAAACAGTCTCTTTATTTATTCAATGTCACTCGTGGCATGAAATCCCACTCCAGGGACTTGAGCACATAAATCTAGACTGACCCTCCAGTGCAGTGCTGAGGGAGTGCTGCACTGTCAGAGGTGCAGTCTTTCGGATGCAACGTTCACCTGAGAGAGCAGACGGAGCCTCAGTTTGACATAAAGATCCCATGGCACTATTTCGAAGAAGAGCAGGGCAGTTCTCCCGGTGTCTTGACCAATATTTGTCCCTCAGTCAACATAACAAAAATACAGATTATCTAGTCATTATCACATTGCTGTTTGTGGGAAAAAAATTGGCTGCTGCATTTCCCACATTACAACAGTGACTACATTCCAACTGTACTTCATTGTCTGTAAAGTGCTTTGAGACAGTGGTCATGAAAGGCACTATATAAATGCAAGTATCTCCATTTTTTTTTATTCGATCAAGGCTGGCATTTATTGACCATAATTGCCCTTGATAAGGTGATGGTGAGCCACCTTCTTGAACCACAGAGGGCAGTTAAGAATCAACCATATTGCTGTGGGTCTGGAGTCACATAGGGCAGACCAGGTAAGGATGGCAGATTTCCTTCCCTGAAGGATATTAGTGAACCAGATGGGTTTTTTCATGATAACTGATTCATTACTGATACTAGCTTTTTATTGAATTTAAATTCCCCAGTTGCCGTGGTGGGATTTGAACTCATGTCTCAAGATCATTAGTCCAGGCGTCTGGATTACTAGCCCAGTAACAATCACTATGCTGCCATATCCATATAAATATACATGACGCAATGCCCTAAGCTTTAGCCTTCAGGTGCAACTGAACAATTTAAAAGTCACTTCTACCTCCCTTGGTGGTTCAGTGAGATTTTCCAGTGAGTAGCAACACATAGCAAGAAGGTGCCATGTTCAATCTCTGAGCTGCGTTATAGCTAGCTGCTCCGAGCTGGGCCGTGGATCTCACTTCTGATTGTGGCGTCCCCTGCTGCAAGTGTGCACATGGTCAACAAAAGAGACAGGGTTTTAGGCCCAGCTGATAATCCCCACTCCCTCATCAAATAGCTCAGTAAAACAATCATTGTTCAAGCTTACACATTGAACAATGGTCGATTGAGTGCGATAGAGGACAACCAGTGAAAGCGGAATATTACTCCAGCATAGAATTGAAGTATTCAGCTGAGGAGCAGAAGAGAAAAAAAAACAGTGGAGCAAATATGCAAAGAGAAAAAAATTCTACTAAAAAGAAAAATCACTTATTTAATTGGAGTGATAATGGTCCTGAAATACTATTGGATATGTAATTGGGAAGGAAAAATACTTGAATTGGAAAAATTTGCAGGGCTATGGGGACAGAGGGGAGTGGGACTACCTGGACAGCTCTTTCCAAGAGACAGCACAGAATGATGGGCCGAATGGCAGCTTGCTGTGCTGTATGATTCTATAAAAGAAAGACTTCTATGATTATAATCATTATTTTGTTTTATTATGCTGCGCACTGGCGATCCATTGCATTTTTTCCAGGATTCGCATTCATGCCAACAACTTGTACCAAATTCTGAGCTCAGTTGTATTGTCACTGAGTAGAAATTAGGAAGCGTTGCCCGAGCCTGCCCCTGTAGGCCATTCACCTACATCTCTCATCATCGAGCTTAAGAGTGATATCTGCAGAGCCATGGGATCGGATAATTCGTCACAGAGCCGGGACTGAAAGACATCAAAAGGGTGAAGGAAACACAATCGGAATATTTACACCTGATTAGGCTGCGAACAGCCTCTATTTTGAGACATCAGCGTGTATCACTAAGATGCAGGAGCTTGAAAGCAATTGGCGGGCAATACTGAAAACTTTTCTTTTCACACATACAGCACAGCTACTCAGGTAATCGCAAGTTAACATTTCAGTCTAAGGGCATACACGAGAATGAATATTGAACATGTTGTGGTTTCTGTGCTAAATACTACAATGTGCCCTTTCCTTTGCTTTGGAATTCTATGTAATGCCAAATGCTGACCGCAGCAGATTGTTTCATTATGCCCACTATTCTGCTGACAGCCCCAATAAACAAGTACACACTTCTTTTCCTGTAGGTATCCTTTGATAGCCCAGTTCAACATTTGGTCTGAATCGTAGTCCCATTCTGTCCCCTATTGCCCATTTCCTGTACACTGTCACAGCGTCAGCCCATTATGCTTGCTCCTAAATATCTAACACTGCTACCCAGCAAAATCTTCTGTCTTTGGCTCTAATAAGCTAATAGCCTGTTCGCGATAATATAAAATGTTTGCGCGGTGAATATTACAATATTACCATCTCGCTGCGCCTCATCCAGTTTTCCCGCTCACACATTGGTGGAGCTAGTAGATGGCACAATGTCTGTTCGCGTTCGATACTCCTTGCATTTGTTTAAGGGGGAGGTGCTGCAGATTTTACATTTGAATACTTGCTGATAGGACTTCCTGAAATTTTCCGATAGGAAAGCGTAAATGATGGGATTGACGGATGAGTTGCTGTAAGCCAAGCAGTGTGCGGCTATCCTGAAGGCAAAGGAGGCTTCAGTGAGCGGGAAGGTACCAAACTCAGTCCACATGTTGATCACATGATTCGGCAACCAGGAAATGCAGAAAACGACAATCACCACGAACACCGTCTGGGCAGTCTAGGGAGAACAAGGAATATTTCTTTGTTACTTGACATCAGAGCTTCCTTTCATTCTTTCTCTTGTGCATCCCCTGCTTCCTTTGCTCCCTCACTGGCGGCCATGCATTCAGCTGTCCATAACAACAATTTGCTTTATATAGCGCCTTTAATCTAGTAAAACATCACAAGACGTTTCACAGGAGCATTATCAGACAAAATTTGACCACAAGTTCTGGAATTCCCTACCTAAACCTCTCCACCTCTCCACCTTTCCCTCCTCCTTTACATGGCTCATTAAAACCGACCTCTTTGGCCAAGCTTTTCGTCACCTGTTCCAATGTCTCCTTCTTTGGCTCAGTGTCAATTCTTGTATGATTACGTTCCCATGAAGCGCCTTGGGACGATTTACTACGTTAAAAGCGCTGTAAAAATGCAAGTTGTTATTGTTGTTCTCTCTCTTCCTGCTCTCTTCCACTGGTTAAAGGAATGGTCTCAAGCTAGGCTCTACTCTTCTTCTCAACTATTCATCCAAAACATTTTGCCCCATTTAAAGAACATTGCTCTAGCAATGACTCCACGAGGCAATGTGTTGTACTTGAATTGCAGTGACCTTCGTTCATTATTAGTTAACTCCAGAGTGAGGATCACACCTGGTGGCCTGCCTTTTATACTGGGCCAGGCACACCTCTACAGGTAACCTACGAGTCTCCCACTGCTGTGCCCTCTGTTGGCACACCTTGTGATAGTACCAACAGTAGCCATGTAGGATACATGACAAAGAAAGAAATAACTTGCATTTATATTGCGTCTTTCACAATCATAGGACGTCCCAAAGCGCTTCAAGTCAATGAAATACTTTGAGGTCAGTGTTGTAATGTAGGAAAATGTTATCTAATCTTTATTTCATTGAAAAACATATTTGTAGAGGGAAAAACATGCAAATTGTGCCATACAAGGGCTATTTCCCATGTCAGCATTTCCCACTGATAGCATTTAACAGAAGAGCAGAGGAGAGCCTACTGGAAGCCGAGGATAAATGACAAAATGTCACATTTCAGCTTTCAACTGTCAGAAATGGTATGTTTCAACACAAGCTTAGTACTTTTTTTTATTATTTATATTTATAACATGAGGGACATTTTTAGACAAATATTCAAAGATAAAGGCCATGGCAGGGTTTTATTCTACAATATTCCCAAGATCAAGATATTTTTATCTCACTTATATTGTATCCTGCATTCAGCACCACAAGGAGCAATTGTTGTCACAGCTTAAATGGTCAAGACCCTATATTAAGAATCATCTTTTAACCCTTCTAAATAAGGCTGTTTCAAATTACAAGTTATCAGAACACCCCCCACTCCTCCCAGGACTGAGGGAAATGTAGGATTACATCGAGCCTACAGCACAGAAACAAGCCATTTGGCCCAACCAGTCTATGCCTGTGTTTATGCTCCACATGAGCCTCCTTCTACCCCTTTTCATCTAACCCCATCTTCAACATACACTTCTATTCCTTTCTCCCTCATATGCTTATCTAGTTTCCCCTTAAATGCATCTATGCTAGTCGCCTCAATGACTCTCTGTGGTACTGAGTTCCACATTCTAACCACATTCTTCTGCCGTGATGCAATATCAGCATGCTGGAGATTCACGTGGATCTCCCCAGAAGCTGCATAACACTGGTCATTCATGGAGATGAGAGGCCCAGAATACCTGGGACAAGGGAGCCCAGCAATTCTGTCCACCAGCGATTGCCACTGCTGCCCCCAAACAGATAGGGTTGCCAACTCTCCAAGATTGACCTGGAGTACAAGGAATTGAAGATTAATATCCTACACATTGTTGCCAACAAACCAGGAGGAAATCCATTGGAGCTTTAAAAATAATGGCGTGTTTTTTTTTCATTTTCTTTGAATAACTTTGTTTTATTACTTATAAAAATTTTGGACATGGGGGGAAAAATGCACTGTCAAAAGTCCCTTAAGAATTCAGAAGATTGTACTGACTCTAGAAGCACTTTACGTAACCAAAAAAAACATTATAAACTACCAAATGTCTGCCAAACCATTGTAATGTTTTAGATTAGAGTAGGTGATCTATTTTAATAGCACTGCAATCCTCCTGCTGATGTGTACTGCCCATGGTTTGTGGGCGGGGTGAGGTAGTGTTGGTGGCAGCACTAATTGACAGGACTATGGTATTGGAGTTTCCTGCCGATGTCAGTTGACCCTTATTAGCATATTTTAATTAGGTGCCTGCTTGTTTCTAGTGGGTACGATGGCTGCCTAAATGGAGATCGCTCAAAAATCAGAACATAGGAGCAGGAGTAGGCCATTCAGACCCTCGAGCCCGATCCATCATTCATTATCATCATAGGTGGTCCCTCGAACAAGGATGACTTGCTTCCACACCAAAAGGAATGAGTTCATAGATGTTTCAATGGAGGACCCGATATTCCAATCCTGAACTCCAGGGGTGGAAGATACCAGTGCATGGATTTTTTTTAACGTGTGGTGACCGTTGCACATCAGCCACTACACGGGCTTGACTGAGCTAGGCCTTTATCCAGTGGCAAGGGTAAACCAGGATGATTGGAGACCTGCTCTGCAGCACGGACCTAGTGTACTCACATATCGCAGTGTGGGCTGGCATGTGCAGCCCCTGAGCTCTCGGCTCTTCTGGGCCCTGCACCTGCATTTGCCGCACCTCCGCCACGATCTCTCACCGCTGATCTCTCACCGCTCCTCCACCACGATCTCTTATCGCTCCTCCATCACAAAACATCCGTCATTCAATGAGATCGTGGCTGATCTGCATCTTAGCTCCATCCAGCTGCCTTGGCTCCATAAACTTTTATACCCTTGTCTAGCAAAACTCCTTTTTGTGGGAGAGAGTTCCACACTTCTACCACCCTTTGCAAGAAGACATCTTTCCTAATTTCTCTCCTGAATGACCTGGCTCAGATTTTAAGGTCATGTTCACTTTTCCCAGACTCCCCCACTCGCGGAAAAAGTTTCTCTATAGCTACCCTATCAACATCACTAAAAAAACAGATTATCTGGTCATTATCACGTTGTTGTCTGTGGGAGCTCGCTTTGTGCAAATTGGATGCTGCATTATCTACATTACAACAATGACTACACTTCAAAAGTACTTCATTGACTGTAAAGCACTTTAGGACATCCGATGCTCATGACAGACTATATCAATGCAAGTCTTTCTTTTTTTTCCTCCCTATGAGGTCGATCCATACATGAACTAGCATCATCGACTATCTTGCAGCTCCTTCTTCAATATTGGTCTGGCTCTGATCATATTTCTCAACCTCCTGAAGGTTCACTGTGAAGCAGGTGACCAAAATATGCAACATACATTTTTTCACAACAAACGACATTAACATGCGTAAAATA
This sequence comes from Pristiophorus japonicus, assembly GCF_044704955.1. NCBI lineage: Eukaryota > Metazoa > Chordata > Chondrichthyes > Pristiophoridae > Pristiophorus > Pristiophorus japonicus. Next base: position 318,595,632 of record NC_091977.1, read on the forward strand.
AAACTTTTGATGTTTTTCTGGAGTTCATTGTGAAACCATAATAGAAAGAAGGAAGAAAAATAGTGAGCATGCATATTTATTTTCCTGAAAGCGTCATTTTACAGATAAGCAGATAATGAATCTAATGAATCTACCATTGCCGCATGTACCAGGGACAAAGCAAAATTCCTGCCAGGAATGTGAAGCGTTCCACAAATTGTTTAGCACTTGCGAGGTATTGTCTTGTCTTCAATATGTTTGCTAATTAAAATAATAGATTATAAAGGTGAAAGTGAAACTGATTTTTCGTTGAAAGCGTTCATGGTACTTCCCTGAAAGTAGCAGGCCAGGTGGATAAGATGGTTAAGAAGGCATACAGAATGCTTGCCTTTATTGGCCGAGGCATAGAATATAAGAGCAGGGAGGTTATGCTTAAATTGTATAATACTTTGGTTAGGCCACAGCTGGTCGCCATATTATAGGAAGGACGTGATTGCACTCGAGAGGGTGCAGAGGAGATTTACTAGGATGCTGCCTGGAATGGAGAATCTTAGTTATGAGGACAGATTGGATAGGCTGGGTTTGTTCTCATTGGAATAGAGGAGGTTGAGAGGAGACCTCATTGAGATGTACAACATATTTAGGGGCCTGCACATAGTGGATAGTACGGGCCTATTTCCATTGGTGGAGGGGTTTAACGAGGGGGCATAGTTTTAAGGTGGTTGGTGGAAGGTTTAGAAGGAATCTGAGGGAGGGGGCTTCTTTAAGCAGAGGGTTGTGGGGATCTGGAACTCGTTGCCTGGAAGAGTGGTGGATGCAGAAACCCTCACCACTTTTAAAAGATGGTTGGATGGGCACTTAAAATGCAGTAACCTTCAGGGTTACGGACCTAGAGCTAGTAATTAAGATTAGACTGGATGACCTTTTGTTGGACGGCGCAGATATAATAGTAAGTACTGCAGGGAATAGAATACAGCCAGCGTGATGTCCTGGACTAGTTTTGATCGCCTGGATGGGTCGGAGAGGAATTTTTCCAGATTTTTTGTCTCTAAATTGGCCTGGGTTTTTATCTGGTTTTTGCGTCTCTCTGGAGATCACATGGCTCCGGTTGGGGTGTAGTGTAGAATGTTTCAGTATAAGGGGTGTCGCAGTTGTGTGAGGCGGACTGGTTGGGCTGGGTGCTCTTTGCCTTTCCGTCATTGTTCATAGGTTTATGTGTAGCCTTTAGGGCTGCTGACCAAAGGCCGTACGGCTCTTTGTCAGCCGGCGTGGACACGATGGGCTGAAATGGCCTTCTTCTGCGCTGTGAGTTTCTATGTTTCTATGTTACCAAGAGTATTTCCTTTTCATTTTAAAATAGCAAAGCCTTCACCTCCAATGTCATGAGCTGGCACATTAATACCTTACCAACGTAATTTGTAATCAAGGAAACATTACTTTTCAGTACTTCTTTTAATCCATATCATGTCGATTGCTGTGGAGAAGTCTGTGGGCCTGAAATTGATGGCTTTAGCACCCACTGCCGCCGACATTCCTCTTGAAGTTGTGCCCATATACAACTTTCCATTTGGTATGGAGTGGGCGAGAGAGGAGAACCTATCTCCTCCGGGCTGGAGAAGAACTTGGAGTGGGAGGGGGAGGATCCAGTTGTCGTGGTACACATAGGTACCAATGACATAGGTAGGACTAAGAAAGAGGTTCTGCTGAGAGATTTTGAGCAGCCAGGGACTAAATTGAAAAGCAGAACCACAAAGATAATAATCTCTGAAATATTACCTGAGCCACGAGCAAATTGCATAGGGTCAATAGAATCAGGGCGATGAATGCGTGGCTCAGAGGTTGGTGTGGGAGAAGTTGGTTTCAATTCGTGGGGCACTGGCACCAATACTCGGGAAAGAGAGAGCTGTTCCATGGGGACGGACTACACCTGAACTATACTGGGACCAGAGTTCTAGCGAACCAAATAACTATGGAGGTAGACAGGGCTTTAAACTAAATAAGGTGGGTGGGGAGGAGGGTCCCATTGGAGAGAAATCTAGAATGCTAAAGAGAAAAGAAAAGGAAGCAATGCAGGAAAGTGATTGTGGTAAAGATAACCAGATTATGTCAAGAAGGGACAGAGCACACAAACAAAAGAGTGCGCTAACAAATAGGGTCCAGGTAAGAAGCAATAAGACAAATAGGGCTATAGTACAAAATAATGTTAAGATATCTAATAATGTTAAAAAGACAAATCTAAAAGCGCTGTATCTGAATGCACGAAGCATCTGTAATAAGGTAGACAAATTAACAGCACAAATAGATGCAAACAGATGCGATACAGTTGTAATTACGGAGACATGGTTGCAGGGTGACTAAGGTTGGGAACTGAATATCCAAGGATATTCGATATTTAGGAAGGACAGGCAAAAAGGAAAAGGGGGTGGTGTGGCGTTGTTAGTAAAGGATGAAATCCGAACAATAGTGAGAAAGCATATTGGCTCAGAAAATCAAGATGTAGAATCACTCTGGGTGAATGAAGCTAAGGAGCACCAAGGGGCAGAAAACATTGGTGGGAGTTGTTTATAGGCCTCCAAACAGTAGTGGTAGTGTAGGGGACGGCATCAAACAGGAAATTAGAGATGCATGTAACAAGGGTACTACAGTAATCGTAGGTGACTTTAATCTACATATAGACTGGCCAAACCAAATTAGTAATAATACTGTGGAAGATGAATTCCTGTACGAGATCATTTTTTAGACCAGTACGTTGAGGAGCCTACTAGGGAACAAGCTATCCTAGATTGGGTATTGTGCAATGAGAAGTGGTTAATTAACAGTCTTGTTGTGCGGGGTCCTTTAGGGAAGAGCGACCATAACATGATTGAATTCTTTATTATGGTGGAAAGTGAAGTAGTCCAACCCGAAACTAGGGTCCTAAATCTAAACAAAGGAAATTACGAAGGTATGAGGAATGAATTGGCTATGATAGATTGGGAAGATTCATTAAAAGGCATGATGGTGGATAGGCAATGGCTAACATTTAAGGAACAAATGCATGAATTGCAACAGTTATATATTCCTTTCTGGCACAAAAACACACAAGGAATAGTGGCCCAACCATGGCTAACAAAAGAAATTAAGGATAGTATTAGATCCAAAGTTGCCAGAAAAAGTAGCAAGCCTGAGGTTTGGGAGCAGTTTAGAATTCAGCAAAAACGGACCAAGAGATTGATTAAAAGGGGAAAAATAGAGTATGAGAGTAAACTTGCAAGGAACATAAAAACTGACTGCAAAAGTTTCTACAAGTATGTAAAAAGAAAAAGATTAGTGAAGACAAATGTAGGTCCTTTACAGACAGAAACAGGAGAATTTATAATGCGGAACAAGGAAATAGCAGAACAATTAAATAAATACTTTGGTTCTGTCTTCATGGAAGAGGACACAAATAACGTCCCAGAAGTGCTAGGGAAACAAGGGTCTAGTGAGCAACAGGAATTAAAGGAAATGATTATTAGTAAGAAACTAGTGCTGGAGAAACTAATGGGACTGAAAGCCGATAAATCCCCAGGGCCTGATAAGCTGGATCCCAGAGTACTAAAAGAGGTAGCCATGGAAATAGTGGATGCATTGGTTGTCATCTTCCAAAATTCTATAAATTATGGAACAGTTCCTGCAGATTGGAGAGTGGGAAATGTAACCCCACTATTTAAAAAAGGAGGGAGAGAGTCATAGGGAAAATGCTAGAGTCTATAATAAAGGATGTGATAACGGGTCACTTAGATAATATCAACGGGATTAGACAAAGTCAACATGGATTTATTAAAGGAAAATCATGCTTGACAAACCTACTGGAGTTTTTTGAGAATGTAACCAATATAATAGATAAGGAAGAACCAGTGAATGTAGTGTATTTGGATTTTCAGAATGCCTTTGATAAAGTCCCACATAAGAGGTTAGTGTGCAAAATTAAAACACATAGCATTGGGGGTAAGTTACTGGCATGGATTGAAAATTGGTTAACCGACAGGAGAGTAGGAATAAATGGGTCTTTTTTGGGGTGGCAGGCAGTGACTAGTGGGGTACCACAGGGATCAGTGCTTGGGCTCCAGCTATTCACAATACATATAAATGATTTGGATGAGAGAACCAAATGTAATATTTCCAAGTTTGCAGACAACACAAAACTAGGTGGGATTGTGAATTGTGAGGAGGATACAAAGACGCTGAAAGTCGATTTAGATAGGTTGAGTGAGTGGGCAAACACATGGCAGATGCAGTATAACGTGGATAAATGTGAAGTTATACACTTTGGTAGGAAAAACATAAAGATAAAGTATTATTTAAATGGTGATAGCTTGGAAAATGTCAATGTAAAAAGGGACCTGGGTGTCCTTATACATCAGTCATTTAAAGCAAACAAGTAGATGCAGCAAGCAGTTAGGAAGGCAAATGGTATGTTGGCCTTCATTGCAAGAGGTAAGTACAGGAGTAAGGATATCTTATGACAGTTATACAGGGCTTTGGTGAGACCACACCTGGAGTATTGTGTGCAGTTTTGGTCTCCTTACCTAAGAAAGGATATACTTGCCATAGAGGGAATGCAACGAAGGTTTACCAGACAGATTCCTGGGACAGCAGGACTATTGTATGAGGAGAGATTGGGTCGACTAGGCCTGTATTCACTAGAGTTTAGAAGAATGAGAGGGGATCTCATTGAAACGTATAAAATTCTGACAGAGTTGGACAGACTGCGGGGAGGATGTTTCCCCTGGCTGGGAATGGGGTAGGAAATTTAGGACTGAGATGAGGAGAAATTTCTTCACTCAAAGAATGGTGAACCTGTGTAATTCTCTACAACAGAAGGCTGTGGAAGTCAGGTCACTGAATATATTTAAGAAGGAGATAGATAGATTTCTAGACACAAAAGGCATCAAGGGCTATGGGGAGAAAGCAGGAATATGGTGTTGAGATAGAGATCAGCCATGATCATATTGAATGGTGGTGCAGGCTCGAAGGGCCGAGTGACCTACTATTGCTTCTATTTTCTATGTTTCTATGTTTTACATCCACCTGAGAGAGTAGACGGGCCTCGGTTTAAAGTCTCATCCAAAACATGGCACCTCCGACAGTGCAGCACTCCCTCATCACTGCACTGAGAGTCAACCTAGATTTATGTGCTCAAGTCCTTGGAGTGGGACTTGAATCCACAACCTTCTGACTCAGAGACAAGTGCGCTACCCACTGAGCCACGGCTGACACAGATTAGAGTCAAATTGGATACTGAAAGAGAAATAAAGAGAAGGAAAGAAAGATTGTTGAGAGCGAGAGACAGAGAGAGAGAGAGAGAGAGAGAGAGAGAAGGGACAGAAAGGAAAAATAAGAAAAAAAAATTAAATAAAAAAATTTAAAATTTAAAAAACCTCAAGGAACAATTTATTGCCCGCAGGAATGGGACTCCACTGGTTCAATTGTTACCCTTTTGGACCGGAGTGGTTGCATGGCATTGCAGGACTATAAATCTCGTCATTAAAAGATTCCTTACATCGTGAAATATCACAAACTTTAATTCGTATATATGGCGCAAACCCAGCAATTTCCATAATACTGATGGCACAAATCGTCCAGCAACTTGTGGCAATTCACACTTCATGCTGTATCTCTTCTTCGCCACAACTTGCTGGACGATTTACACATTAATAACAGCAAATGGCATTAATCTCACCATTATTCTTGCAGAAAATTCTGGCCCTGGTATAAGCTGGGAAAGGATTTGAAGGCAATTGTTTTCATTTATAAAGTAGATAATGCAACACTGCTGCATTTGAAAGTCTGAGTATGTGTCACACACTGTAATTATTTCAGAAACCAAGCCAATTGCTGAAGATCAACTGTTTCGGATGGCCAGAATTCACATGTTGAGCGTGCCTCTTTGTGTGGTGGGAAAGGACATCTCCAAATGCGAAAGAAGATCTAATAACTACGGGTTTTGCGACCACCATGGAACCGTCTCTCTACATGGAATTCATAGTAGGCAATGTGGGTCTCATGACTTCACAGCCTCGCTATTGGCCCGTCCGCGACTTCCCTTGGTCTTGACCCCGCTGTTGGTCTACGCTGCTCCACCTCTTGGCTCCAACCTCTCCGCTCCTCCATGCCTCATCCGTCCTCTCCTCTCCGCTTCCGACCTCCGGACCTCGCCGGTCCTGACCTCCGGACCTCGCTTGTCCCGACTCTGAACCTCGCCGGTCCTGACCTCCACTCCTCGTCAGTCCCGACTTCCGCTCCTCGCTGCTTCCGCCCTCTGCTTCTCGCCGCTTCCGACCTCCGATCCTCGCTGCTTCCGACCTCTGCTCCACTCCGCTTTCAATCTCCGCTCCTCACCGCTTCCAATTTCCGCTCCTTGCCGCTTCCGCCCTCCGCTCCTCGTCGCTTCAGACCTCTGCTTCACGCCACTTCCAACTTCCACTTCTCCCGCTCCTGCTCCTGGCTCCTGAGCCCTCCACTGGGCTCCACCATGCTCCAACATATGCCACCAATCAACTACCTGGATTCTGATGACGTCTAATTTTGTCGCCTACTTTGGTTTCATTGCCCTCTTGAGACCGTTGTTGATTCTGTTGCTGCAGTGGCTAGCTTTTTTTCATTCACCCACAGGTCCAGGCTCGCGCTGTAACTGCTCTCCCAAGTGACCCATGAAGTCGAGCTTTTTTTGGTAACATTTGAGCACAGGACTAAGGAAATACTGTTTTGTTGGAGGTGCTGACTTTCAGATAGATATTAAACCTAACTGCCTGTCCAGGTGGATGTTAATACATTCCATAATACTATTTGAAAAATAGCAATGTGTTCTCCTGATTTCCCAATCAACATTCCTCCCTCAACCAACACCACCAAAATATAAATGAGTTGCTCATTCATTCACTTGCTATCTGTGGGGCCTCATTTGCAAACTGCGCATTACAATTTCCTACATAATTGTGACGAGTTTTAAAAGTAATCCAGTGGTTATGAAGTGGATGCCCTGAGGATATGGTAGGGCACTATGTAAATGAAAGTTCTTTTTTCAAGTGTGTATTTAATTCCCTCTTAAACATTATGACTGTCTCATCTTCAACATCCACTTGTGTAAAATGTTCTATGGCCTAATTACCATTTGCATGAAAATATCTATCTAATCTCCTTGTTTATTTCATTACTAATCCTGAGCTCATGCTCCCTGATTACTGATTCACCGACCAGTGAAAATAAACAATTAATTCTCTCAAATTCTATCATTATTTTGAACACTTCTATTGAAACCTCATTAACCTTGACTGCTCCAGTGAATACAGTCCTAATTTGTAATCGTCCCATAAAGTTCATCAATGCCATCCTAGTAAAGCTATACTGTATCTTTTCCATGATTCCAATATCTTTTCTATGATAATGCCCAATACTGCACACCTCTGTTGACTGTGGTCTAACCAATGTCTTCTACAGATTTACCAATCTTTGTTTCTGTATACAATGCCCCATAGATAAAACCGTCTTTATGGCTTTATTTCCACCAGCAATCCCACTTTTAGGGTATAGTTCCTTTCTCTTTTCTTATTCCAAAAATATACGACTTCACATTTATTTACATTGAACTGCTTTTGCCCCATATCTGTGCGCTACCCTGACCTGTCTCTAACCCTTGTAGCCTCAAGCATTTTTCCTTATAGCTTGCCATCCCCCTTGACTTAGTATCATCAGCTACTTCTGATATAACTTGCATCATGCCCCTGTGCAGATTATTTAATATATGGTAATTGAGAGGCACCAACACAGACATTTAGGGCATTTCACGAGCTATGTCCCGCCAATCTAGAAATATTTTACTCTTTGCTTTCAGTCTATTAGCTATCCCTTTATCCATGCTACTACTTTAGTTTAAAGACCATGGCAATTAATCTTCTCAATAGTTATCTTTTGAAAGTGTACATACATCAGTCCTCCACTCAAATTGAACTTATAGTCTCCTTATCAGTAATGTCCTTGAATTCCCTTGATCAAAAGTTTAGTAAAGCAGGACCTGTCCCTTTTAAATCCATGTTGACTAGGCTTGTATTCCCTCGAGTATAAAAGATGAAGTGGTGATCTAATTGAGGTTTTTAAGATGATTTGATAGGGTAGATAGGGAGAGTCCAGAAAAAGAGGGCATAATCTTAAAGTAAAAGCTAGACCTTTGAGGGGTGATGTCAGGAAGCACTTCTTCACACAAAGGGTACTGGAAATCTAGAACACTCTCTCTCTCAAAAAGCTGTTGAGGCCGGGGGTCAATTTAAAATTTCAAAATTGAGATGCAGAGATTTTTGTTAGGCAAATGTATCAAAGAGTTATGAAACCAAGGTGGGTAGAGTTAAGATACAGATCAGCCATGAGGGTTGAATGGCCTACTCTTGTTCCTGTATTACTTCTTATGTTCCTATGAATGTTCTTGACTAACCAATAATTTTCTCAGTGTTTACCACTATTATGACTATTTATGGTTTCTAGCTGTTTTACCAACTAGTAATATGAGGCTAACTGTGCTATAATTAGATGGGTTATTGGTTTCCTTTATTGAATAGAGGTGTAGCATTCACCACACTCTAGTCATTTGGTACAATTCTTGCTTACAAAAAAACTTCTGCTATTTCATCACAACTCTTCCTCAGGTTTCTTGAGTAGTCTTAAGTCCCATTCATCTTAATATTTTTTCTAAAAATTGCCAGGTATGGTAATCCTACCCAGTCCTCTTTCCCTAATTAAATGAATCAAAAATATATCAAAGAAAAACAGTATCTGAGGATATTGTTGCATTATTGAAAACATTTTAACCAACTATTCATCATGTATATAAGTCTTACTCACTTCAGGAATGGAAGCAAGTCTTCCTCGATTTATATAGTTTGAATTATATGCTGACTACCATCCTCCAGCAACAACAATTTGCATTTATATAGCACATTATAGAACGTCACAGGAGCATCATCAGACAAAATTTGACACTGAGCCATGTAAGGAGATATTAGGGCAGATGAGAAAAAGCTTGGTCAAACAGGTAAGTTTTAAGGAAAATCTTAAAGGAGGAGAAAGAGGTAGATAAACAGAGAGGCTAAGGGCATTGGTAACTAAAGGCACGGACTCCAGTGGTGGAGCGATGAAAATCACGGATGCGCATGAGGCCAGAATTGGAGGAGAGCAGAGATTGGAGGCCTGGAGAAGATTAACATGGTAACAGCTTACCTTCTTCTTAGATGTTTCTGACTTCTTCGACATATTGCGTAATTTTTTGTGCAAGTGTTTCAGCACCTGAAAATAATACAAGCATTATCATAAATCGACAAAAAATCTAGAAACACAGCAAGCATTTCCTTGTTGCTTATTTTTTTCCACAAAAACACAAAAAGACAAATACATTTGCAATAGAAACAGAAAATGCTGGAAATGCTCAGCAGGTCAAGCAGCATCAGTGGAAAGAGGAACAAAGCTGATGTTTCAGGTTGATGATCTTTCATCAAAACTGGAAGATCTTAGAGATTTAACAGTTTTAAGCAAGTACAAAGCCAAGGGAAGGTCTTGTCCCATTCCCACCAACATTTTGCCTCATACCATCATCCCTTTTGTCATTCAATCATTCCTGCCCTCCATCCTATCACAGACCTCCCTCATTTTTCTTTCCTCTCCACCCCTTCCCCTGGCTTGGTACTTGCTTAGAAACTATTTTTATTTCAGATTTCCAGCATCCGCCTTTGTTTAGCTGAATTTGAAAATTTGCATTAAAAATCTTGGTAATTATTTTTAACGTTTAAACTGTATGACAAGTGGAACAGGAATTGGATCAACAATTGGTAGAAAATGGGCTTAAAAAAATTACATTTGGTACATTTCCAAAACCGAACAAAGCCACCATTCTGAATGCTGCACATAGAACAGGAACCATCAGCACTATTGATTGGTGAATACAGTGTGAGATCTGTGTTTGTATCTATCTTATGCAAGTATTTAACCAAAAATACTAATGAAGATGTTAACAATAAAAATGTGATGATCACCATTTTCAGATAAAATAGCCACAGGGATCAGTGGATTTACAAGTGCCCAAAGATTGTGGTGTAATGTATAATGAGAATATTGCAATAAATATTCTGCTTTTTGGGGGGAAAAAATGTTATATATTTTGTTACATCATGACATAGAAAAAAATAATTAAATGATGCATTAAAGAAAAATTAATATATTTCATGCAAATCCTACTATGTACCAAGATTAATATTGTGGATACTGTTCTCAGTCATTTGCAAGCTGCTCTCTCCTAGCTTACACAGAGGTTTATGATTCTGAGCATAAAGTGGTGAGTTCCGATAAAGAAATTATAGATTTGTGTGCTTTTCAAAGCAATTCAATGAAATGGCGTTAGCTAGAAATCTGAAACCATTTTAGCACATGGTGTGCAGATGGACCTGGGGAGTTTAATTAACCAAGGTACAAATAAATTATTGTTACAAGCACGGTTTAACAATGGATGTACATTTATGAGGTAGGGAGCGTATGCTAATGCAGTAATTGGCATTTAAATGAAAATCTTCTGTCCATTTATTTGGAGGTGTGGAAAGCTGATGGTTGCCAATCATTCTAAAATGTGAACCTGAATCAATATCTTACTGGTTACGGTGATGGTGATCCAAGATAAGCAACAGAATATAGGTCTGAAACAAAATATGTCCACAATTCCTCTGAGGGGTTTTTGATAGAGTAGATAGGGAGAAACTGTTTCCACTGGCAGGAGTGTTGATAACCAAAGGACGCAGATTTAAAATAATTGTCAAAAATGCCTGGGAAAGATAAGGAGAAATATTTTTACACAGGGAGTTTTTATGATCTGGAGTGCATTGCTTGAAAGGATGGTGAAAGCAGGTTCTATAGTAACTTTCAAAACGGAATTGGAACTCTATTTAAAAGGTAAAGATTTGCAGGGCAATGAGGAAAGAGCAGGGGAGTGGGACTAATTGGACAGCTCTTTCAGAGATCCAGCACAGGCATGATGGGCCAAATGGCTATATTATTCTATGAAGCCAATTTAAATTCTAAAATTTCCCCCACTCAGAAAATAAAAATTGCAAACAAACTTCAAGTTAGGATGGTTCATCTGTCATTGGGCAGGTCCAATGCCTATTTCATACACATAGGCCCCAAATCCAATGGGATAGCGCTGTAGAAAACATGAGATTTATATTTTTTCTTGAATGTGATAAAAGGCTGATTACAGTAAGAACAGCTACCTCATTCAAGCAGAAAAATAAATTGTTGCACATTCCTTTCACTATCCACACTCTCTTGAAGCCCTATCCAACAACATCATCAAATCATACAGCTAGTTCCGTCTACAAATGAAATAACAAAGCATTCTAGCTAAACCCATGTATTTATTTTTTCTCCTTTTCCTGCTACTTTTCTGCTGCCTCCTCCTCGCCTGGAGACATTGATCCCTGCTGAGGTATCGTAACATTGGCACTAAGTATCTTATCTGAGTGGCATTGCTTCACATGTGACTCTAGATAGTGAACCACAGCTACGCTATACGGCTGTGGCGGGGAGGAGCGAGGGAGTAACATCGTCAAGCCTGATCTCATCTTCATTTGGTATCCACATGTGCACTCCCAGCTAGGGTTGGAGGCTAGTGATAAGCAGCAGAACCCCAAGCTGATTTCCCTCTCCCTAAGCTCGGGTGCTAAGACCAATCGCAGCACTCATAGGGGTAGATCTTGGCTTTGTGCGACAGTGTAAAGCGGGTGATAGCGAGTCGGCAACCGGTTTAACATCTCGCCCCGTTTTTATTTCCATTGAGGTCACCGAGAGAGATGTAATAACAGGCTGCCAACTCGCTATCACCCGCTTCACGCTGTCGCAGAAAGTCAAGGTCCACCCCATAACGTTATTCTGACTGAGATCAGCTAGCTCAGCATAGACCAGGGATCAAAGCGGGAAGGTTCTTGGTCTGGATGGCTCAGCTACCCATTGCCTTAACCAGCTGAGTTTCTTCATGTACTAGTACAACGTTAAAAGCTCCAGTGCTCTACAATTTATATTTCTCAAACAGGAGAGATAGTAAAATACAAAACGTTGGGATTCCTAACAAACTGTTCAACTCTATCGTTTTTCTCAAGGTTTACTAACCGGAAATCTTTTTACTTGAGGTAGATCATGGTCGTCATCAGCAAGTCACCTCAATACTGTAGAGTCAACTTAAACAGAGGAGGGTAAGAGTTCCTCAGGTAGCTCTCTATGAAATATCATGTGCTCATGAAGATCTCCTCTCTTCAGTATTTCGAATGAAATCAGAAGCACATTCTAAAAGAACTTATTTGTGATTTCACTAGAAATAATGAACACAAGGACATTTTCATAAACAGATTTATAGCGTCCCTGCACCGAGTGACCAGAGGAATTTATACCATCTGGTGAGCAATTTATCTTTAAAACATTGAAATTTAAATATATTTCGATTTTTAGGAAACTTCTGGTGCCTAGGGTCAACATCAAGTACTCCTGGATAAGTTATAGCCTGGCCGGGTAAAGCTCCCTCTGCAGCTCCTCAACCAGGAGCCATAACTTCAATTTCAAAAAAGGATCCTGGCTACACCAGTGTCAACTTTTTGCATTTTCCACACCAAGCATTCTTATGACATTCTATGAATGAAGTCCCAATTCGTTGCAATATGGGCAGCTGTTCGCTGCACCTGGATTGAGACTGATCAGGTGCATGAAACCATTGGGACCCTTTGCACAGAAAGGGGGGCGGGGAGAGACAGAAAGACTGTCATCTCTGTAGACTGGATCAATTCATTGCACCAAGGCATTTTCTATAATTCCTTACAATTTTCAAAAGAATAATTTAATTTGTGATTTTTTTCCCCCCAAGAACTGTCAATCCATGAAGTTTTTTTTCAATGAAACACCTTTTTAGATAACATCTAATTAGTCCTGCTCTTAGCTGAAACCCTAACCTTAACCCTAAATGTAACTTAAGATCTGACTGATCCACACGCCTGTGATGGGCGTAATGATGCCTTCTCACAATGCCGAACCAGGCAAATTACTCAATTCATCGTGTGTTCTTCACTGGCTAAATAAACACTGACCAGCCATCACCTCCTTCATGCTCGAGCACACACACACGCCTTTCCAACTACAACGGAACTAATGCATTCAGTGAATGGTAATCATAAGAGATCGAGACACAAGTCATACCCGGGGTTTGGGAGGGAAAGATGCAAGAAGCAATTTGGTAAATATGGACCCGAATTTTAATTTTCCTTTTCGACGGGAATAACATCTCCTCCAATGTAGGACATAGTTGGTCTAAAAGTAAGTTCAACTGGAACATTCCTTAACCTGTTGTTGGACCGAACAAATGGATTTTCACTTCATTATTTCAGCTCACCCACTTAGTAATTTGACGCCATGTGTGTGTTTTTTTAATTTACAAAATAAAAACTCAAAGACAGCGAGGAAGTGATCCAAAGATGGATTGTCTATTAGTCACGGTCATACTAGCTAGCTAGATTTTGGATGACACGGTCGAAGAGTGGAAGGTGCCTTCAAAGCGACACCTCTTTCGAGACCAGCAGCAATCGTTTCGTGTGCTTCACTTGATGGAACGGCTGGATGCAGCACTGCAAGGTTCTGGTCTGTTATCCATTAAATAATATCATTGGGATAAGTGGGACTTCTGTACTGTTTTACCATGGTAACTGAGAATGGGGATAAAGTGAAAAGATGCAAGTTCCTTGAATTACGAATATGTCTCCAATGGGATCAAATCAGTTTGATTATACGGTTTTACCAGGAAAAGAAACCAAAATAATTATCACGGTATCTCCGACAGTCTCACTGGCACTCAAAGTCCTACATTGGTGCGATGGGATCTTGCAGATTGGAAGGGGATAAATACTTTTTGCTGTTGTTAACAAACCAGCGCCAAACACAAACCGCATGCCTTACCTTAGCGTAACAGTAGCAGATCAGAATCAAAGGCAGCAGATATCCAACCACAAAAGTGGCCACTTTGTAGATTTGCCTGTGACCGAGGACACTCCAGTTCTCCCAGCAGAAGGGGCCTTGGTCCTTCTTGTGGACCAGCATGTGGTAGTAAGCCATCGGCGACGCCACGGCGAAGGAGAGGAGCCAGATGAAGATCACGCCTATCGCCGCGTTCCTGGAGACCCGAATGCAGGAGGACTTCCTGGAGTGGACGATGGCGATGTAACGATCCACGGCCATGGCCGACAGGGTGAAGCTGCTGACCAGCATCAACACGGTGAAGAAGTAGTGCACGAACTTGCAGATGAAGCTGCCGAAGATCCACCTGGGCAGGACGTAGTAGGTGGACTGGAAAGGGATGCAGAAGAGCAGGTAGGAGAGGTCGGCGATGCTCAGGTTGAGGATGAAGATGTTGGTGGTGCTGCGGGGTTTGCCTGACTTGCTTCGGGCCAGCACCGTGATGACAAGGGAGTTGCCCAGGACCCCAAGAAAGAAGATCAGGCTGAAGACGAAGAGGACGATGAAGCTATCCATGCTGATCTGATGCCCCTCTTCTGCTGCCATGGTTCCTCCAACGGTGTCATTGGTCTCCATATTGCTTTGGTTCTGGTCCATACTGATCAATAAACTGCAACAAGTAAACACATTGTTATTATTACATGAAAATTAAGGAGTTGCAACGTTGTTTTCTCGTTTAAGGCTGCTCTAAGTTACTGCGATTTAATGGCTTAGTTGGTAAGTAAACTCTTCAAATCCTGTGTAACCCCTTTAACTGTGCATCACATCCCATTTCCAGGCAAACTTAAGTGTTTCCCCTTTCTCTTGACTTGCCGTGTTGCCTCTTCACATCAAACTCACTCGCTAACTGCAGAATGATATTCAACGCCTTGTGTGTATATTTGCATGGACTCCGTTGTGATTCGTTCCTCTTCCTTACTTACTTTCAATTATGTTTTTTTTTAATTATACATATATATTACACTCTCTCTGATTTTTTTCTCTCTCTCTCCAGACTTGCACGGTTCTGTCTTGGGTTTGTGTTTGGCAGCCGCCGAGCCAAGTGGTTTTTCTTTGCACTTTCCCTTTCAACGCGGTGTCCGCGCGGCGAAGCAACCGCTGGTCTTTCACTGAACGCTGATCATCTCCCTCAGTCTCCTCTCGTTGCTCCCAACCATCTCTCAGCCTCCGCAGCAGTCAAAAAGCGCTCCTACCAGCAGCGGCCAATTGGGATGCAAGTCGGTCCTCTTGTGAAAGATAATTGAACGCTGAGATTATAACGGGGAGGGGATTAATTCCTTAATTGGAATATCATTTACAGTTTGACAAGATGAGGTCCAATAGAATTTTTTTTAACATTTTTCAAATCGAAGTCATCACTAGGTAAATTTTACAAGACCGGCTTCATTGTAAATAATATTTAGGGAACTGACATAAATATGTCTACACCATAGCAATGAGGAGTTCTATGTGAGAAATGGAATGCATTATGAGGACAAAATGGCATATCCAGGTATTTTCAAATAAAGAACTTGCATTTATTCATGCCTTTCATGACCTCGGGGCATGCCAAAGTACTTTTGAAGTGTAGTCACTGAAACAATGTTTGGAATCACAGCAGCCAATTTGCGCACAAGCAGCAATGACATAAATTACCAGATATTTTGTTTTGCTAAGGTTGGTTGAGTGATAAATATCGGCCAGGAAACCGGGGAGAACTTCCCTGCTCTTGTTTGAAAAGTGCCATGGGATCTTTTATGTCCACCCGAGAGGGCAGATAGGTCTTTGGTTCAACAACTCATCCAAAAATCGTAACCTCCAACTCGTTCAATACTGCACTGGAATGTCAGCTTGGATTATGTGCTCAAGTCTCGTGGCCACAGTCTTCTGACTCAGAGGCGAGAGTGCTACGCACAAAGCCAAGGCAGGCACCTTATTTCAGGAAAGAAAAGACCTCTAAGTTCCATGAAGCACGTCTTTCATGAAAAAAGTTATGGGTAAACGTTTTCTATTGTAAGAAAACACATATCTAAATGATATAAACTGCATGGGAAGTAGAAACATTGAAATTGATGGACCAGAGAATGCTCTTCTGGGGTTGAGTTGAAGCAACTAAAGGAACTTTGCCTGTGATCCATACTATATCTGCCCCTCCCCTCCCCACTCAAAACCCCTGGTCTCTTCCTGTGCAACAACAAAGTATCAGGAAAGCTATTGACGAGCTGCTTTGTGCACTTTTCTTTATTTTTGTCTGGCTGATGTTTCACACATCGCAAATGCTTGAAAGTCTCAAATAACTGCAGAATCCACAATTAGAATTTCTATTTGGCTGTTATAGAGGACATACACACTCCCTGTCGAACTGTCAGAGAATTTCAGCCAAGACTTATAGCCTCTCGTCATGTATGTGCGATAACCTTTGGAGTTTAACTGGCTGAAGCAGGACACAGGTCAACTTCTCACAGCTCTGTTTAATTTGAACTATCCTACTCTTTATAGTATTAGCTCGCAGAGCAATCTGGATCCAGTGGGAAGAATTCTAGCCCCCCAATCCGTGGTCTCCTTCTCTAGTTCCTCTCAATGAGACATGTTGGCTGGTCAATTATTAACACTACCTTGGAATAGGAACCTAACTGACTCAAGTATCAGATTTGATGGTGTATTCTAAATTCCCATTGACAGGCATGCCTACTTGACCCCTGCGACCCTGTTTATTTTCTCCATCCCCCAAGAGTATAGTGATGATAGGCCGTGTGCCTAATGGATGTGCATCAATAAAATTAGATTGTTCATTGACCTTCAAGACTGGTAATGGTGCATGACCAAAGGACAAGAAATGGAGAAACAAAATAACATGGAAATACAGGTGTTCATACCTTTCAAGAAATGAACTGAAAGAATGCAAAACTGTACCAATTGTACAACAGTAGTACTATTGAACAAAAAAGAAACAGCATTGAGGTACAGCTGAATGATTCTTAATATAATTGTGATTGGAGCCTGATAGGAGGATCTTAACAAAACTGAAAATAGTTTGAATAGCATTTGGAATTGTAGCCTAAAAAGGGAAACCACGCTGGGCTAGCACCAGCCCCAGTGAGATCTATTAGTACAGATTCCATTTACTATGGGGCCAACTTTCATCGCTGCCAGCAGCTGCCGAGGTCCCGCCGGAAATGGTCGTTTTCTAGGCGACTCCTCCGGTACCGCCCATCTGCCATCGAGGTTCCGCCCGGCAGGAACTTAGGGGTCAAGTTTCGGCCTGAGTTGCTCCTATTTTTTTGGAGCAACTGGTTTAGAATGGAGTATCTTAGAAATTGCAATTCTCGGCATTTAGTTTGCTCCAGTTCTAGTCAGTTAGAACAGTTTAATTTTGGAACAGATTTTTTTTTCAAAAGGGGGCATGTCCGGCCACTTACGCCTGTTTTGAAAGTTTAGGCAGTGAAAACTTACTCCAAACTAACTTAGAATGGAGTACGTGTAGATTTTTGTACGCTCAGAAAAACCTTGCCTACACTTTAGAAATCAGGCGTAGGCTACAAATCAGGTGTAGGGAATGAGTGGGGGGGAGGGGGGGAAGGGGAGGGAAGGGAAGTAATTAAATTCTACAAGCATTCAACAGTCTCGCTTATACAAATAAAGAGCCATCCTCAATAAAAAATTATAAACAAAGCAAATACAAAATGTTGAATTTCCTACCTGTGTGAAGCAGCAGCAGCCTTCGAACTGTGGTGCTTCAGGCAGGCCTTCCATGTAGGTGACAGGGGCGGCGTCAGTGACTCGAGGGCAGCCCAACAACAACGGCAGCAAGCAGCCTTCGAGCTGCGGTGCTTCAGGCAGGCCTTCCTTCCATGTAGGAGACAGGGGCAGCGTCAGTGGCTCGACGACAGCCGAAGACCCAGCAAGCGGCCTTCGAGCTGCAAGGGAAGCTGAGTCCATTTGGCCACGGGATAGGGGCGGCGGTAGTGGCTGATGGCAGCCGAAGATGCAGCAAGCGGCCTTCGAGCTGCGAAGGTAACTGATGCCATTCGACCACGGGATAGGGGCGGCAGTAGTGGCTGACGGCGGCCGAAGACACAGCAAGCAGCCTTCGAGCTGCGAAGGTAACTGATGCCATTCGACCACGGGATAGGGGCGGCAGTAGTGGCTGACGGCGGCCGAAGACACAGCAAGCAGCCTTCGAGCTGCGAGGGAGGCTGAGGCCATTTGGCCAGGGGACAGGGCGAGGCAGCCAGATAGCTAGTTCGAAACTTAAATTTGTAATTGCAGAATGGGTGCTGCATTGTCAACACCACGGGTTATGCAATGGTTCGCCATCAATTCACTGCATAGGAGAGAACTGATTAGAGCTCACCGCACCAGCAACGTCATATCCGGTAGGCTGATGGGCAGGAGACCTTACCCACGTCGGCAATATCGAGCCAGGCGCTCATACCTGGACATGAGCGAGGCTGATTGTGTCAAAAGGCTGCGTTTCCGCAGAGAAGTTGTTGCTGAGATCTGTGATATGCTGAGAGCAGATTTACAGCCCAGAAGCAGAACGCCAGCTGTCTTGTCTGTTGAAGTGAAGGTAACAGCTGCACTTGCCTTCTATGCCTTGGGATCGTTTCAGGCTACAACTGGAGATGTGTGTGCCATCTCTCAATGTGCAATACATACCTGCGTTTACCAGGTCACGGCTGCACTGTATGCGCGGAGGAATGACTTCATCAATTTCCCAATGACCGCACAAGCAATCCATGAGAGGACTGTGGGCTTCTTCAGGATTGCTGGCTTCCCAAAGGTACAGGGCTGCATTGATTGTACCCACATAGCCTTGCGAGCACCTGTGAAGGATTCCGAGCAGTACAGGAATAGAAAAGGTTTCCACTCCATCAATGTGCAGCTCGAGTGTGACGACAAGCAGCACATCATGTCAGTCGATGCGAGATACCCTGGCAGCACCCATGATGCGTTTATCCTACGCGACAGTGTTATATCTGACATGTTTGAGCAGCAGCCAGAAGGGCAGAGCTGGCTACTGGGAGACAAAGGGTACGACCTGACCACCTGGCTCATGACGCCCCTACGCGTGACACGGACAGAAGCTGACCGTCAATACAACATGGCGCACATTGCGACGCACAGCATCATTGAGAGGACCATTGGCATATTGAAACAGCGTTTCTGATGTCTGGACCATTCCGGAGGCCACTTGCAATACTCTCCTCAGCTTGTCGGTCACTTCACTGTTGTGTGCTGCATGCTCCATAACTTAGCCATCGTGAGGCACCAGGAGCTGGTAGTGGAACCAGAAGACCCACGTGAGGGTCCAGTGCATAATGACAGTATTACGGAAGAGCAGGATGTGGATGATGACGACGATCAGGAAAGCATACAAGTGCCTGATGCCGGAGCACGAGGTCGGAGGAGGGCCGTCCATCGTGCTCCTTTAACGATTGCTCGAGCCCTGCGCCAGCAGCTCATCTGTGAACGCTTCAATTACTAATGCCTGAGGGCTCTGCGACCACTGTTGCGCATGGACATGTTTATTCTTTGGAGTTGTTCCTACGTTGTGTTGTGTTAATGGAACATGATTCAGTTTTAATGAAAAAATATTTTATTGAAAAGTTAACATCACTGTAATAAAATATTTGTTGTATCAAACTTTACTTTTTAACATGACTCTTGAAGATCACTTAAAACTTTAAGATCACTTATAAACTTGTAAAGTTACAAAACAATGTCAATGTGAAAAATCTTACACTTTTAAGATCACTTAAACTTCAAGATCACTTTTTAGGTGCAAAATTAAATAAGTTACAAAAAATGGGAGCATTTACACTATAAGATCACTTAAAAACCCTAAGATCACTTATAAGTTGTAAAGTTACAAAACTTACAAAACAATTTCAATTTGAAAAACGTTACTACAGCTACATCAAGAACAAGAACAAAAGCAGCAAAGAAAGGCTGCAACCATCTCTCATCCACATCTCAGTGAATGTTCACTTCTTCATGGGGGTGTCATTTGATTGGCGGGGCTGTGTGCCCTTATTGCAGCAGCTATCTCCATGAGGGCCTGTGCCGACACTTGCATGCCCTCCCTGACAGCCTGTGCCATCGATTGCACTCCCTCGGACATTCCCTCCCTAAGTTCCCATGTCATTACTGCTATTTCTCCCATCAGGACCGTTACCTCTTCACCCACTGCACTGACGCTACCGATGAGTGATCGGGTAAGCTCATTGGTCTCCATACCCAATGCCACAACCTGAGCCGCATCTGTTGCACGCTGCATCTCAGGAGAGCGTGTCTCCAATCTCCTTCTCCTCTGCCTGGGTCTGTCTCGTGGCACAACTGCACTGGGACACACGGGCATGGACGATGGGACGCTCGGTGTTCCAAACGGCACCACTACACAGGGAGACGCGGGCTGGGACGGTGGGGCGCTCAGTGTTGCAGACGGCAGTACTAGAGAGAGAGGCACGGGCTGGGACAGTGGGGTGGTCAGTGTTCCAGACAGCAGTACTAGAGAGAGAGGCCCGGGCTGGGATGGTGGGACGCTCTGTGTTCCAGACGGCAGCACTAGAGAGAGAGGCGCGGGCTGGGACAGTGGGGCGCTCGGTGTTCCAGACAGCAGCACTCGAGTGCGAGCCGTGGGCTGGAATGGTGGGTGAATGGGTGTAAACTGCTCTGTTATATCACCAGCATCACTGGGACCCGCAACGCCAGAATCAAAACTATGGAAGGTGGAACCAGAACCTATGCAAGGGGTTGAAACTCTGATGCCCCTTAATGGGGGCTCATAAACATTAATTTGGAAGCTCTCCCCTGTAGACATTTCAGTCATCGACCCTATCATCTAGTCTGGATCGTCCGCATCTGGTTGTACTGGTTCTTGTTCTGTATCTTCAGGATCCTCAGGGTTGGCAGCATCATCATCATCATCATCATCATCATCATCATCATCATCATGCTCTGCAAAATACATCAAAACAGTCAAATGTTGAACAGCAAGGGAGGGGACAGGATGGGTGGCATGAGTACTCTCACACATAGCAGGCCAGGCAGCAGGTTGATTTGAAGGGCCATGGTGCATTTTCAGGACTTACCCTCTTCCTCACATGCAGGCCCAGCTTGTGCTGTACTGATTGCTTTTCTCCATGTACGACTCATCATAGCAGCTACCCTCTCTTCCAAGGGTGTCAGTGGATGCAGATTGGGCGTGCCTCCTCCTGTTCGAGTTGCTTCCCTTTTGTTGTTGGCCAATTTCTTCTGCAAAGAGTAAAATATAACTTTTTACTGAGTGCGTCTTTCTGCAGGGTGGGACATACACATAGTCACATTTACAATTACGATTCCATTAAAAAATGAAAATATTACTTACACTAACTACTTGACCAAGGTCGTGCCATTTCTTTTTACACTGGCTTCCAGATCTCATGGTATGCACCACTGCGCGGTAATCTTCTGCAACTTGCTTCCAGCGTTTCTTCATTTCTTTAGGTGGCACTTTTATGCGACCTCTGTTGCTGGTATCTAGCTCCTGCCATCTCTGCTCAATGACATTGACTAATATCTCCACTTCCTCATGCAAGAAATTCTTTGCTCTTGGTGGACGTTGTTCCATTGCTGTATTGAATTGACACTCTTATTTTTCAAAATACACAGTCCTTATTTTGCATGCACCTATGCAGCACCTGTTCTGGAAGTTTAGCAGTGAAAAGCTGCACTCACTGATTTCAGCAGGTGATTTCTTCAACAGTGCTGCTAAAAGCACTCCTTCAGACACCAAAAAATCACCAAGATTCAATCCCAAGCCTTTCCAGAGGTCCACGAGACAAATCAGCACTTTTCTTCAAGTTCCTTTAAAAATGGTCGAGTGCACGCTCCAATGCACACACACAGGGCTGCCGGCACGACGTTCTCTCATTTGACTTAGTCCCGCCCCCCTGCATTTGCAGAATCGCCGTGACTCTGTGGCTCCGTCCTGTTGCTGATGTCTGCACGCCGCGCCGAGCTCCGAGGGACCTGCAGGGAGCCCGAGAATTTCAAGATACATTTTTGTCATGCTTTTAGGCGCGAAAAACAGGCGTCCATGTCAGGGCTGCGCCGTTCTAGGCGTGGCCTGAAACTTGACCCCTTGGTGTGGAAGGGTTCCGCTCATGTCACATCATCCCACCCGCCCATGCCGGATGTCTGTAAACGACTATTTTGTTATTTTTTCCTGGCCTCCCATCGACCTGCTACCCGCCAGAAGGACCGCTCTGGAATAGCAGGTCTGAGCTGGGCGGCAGTTGGCCAACACTCGCAGATCGGGTGGGAGGGAGAGAGACAGAGATGGAGTGCAATGGAGCAGCTCTGGCACATCGGCTTGGAGGGACAGCACGGCAGCCAGTTGGATTCTGCACCATATCAGTGGGACTGCTGGAAAGACGTTAGATCAATGTTGCATTACTTTATTGTTGATGGTGATGTCATAAAACCGACTGTATTGTCTCTAAGCTAATGGAAGCTTTTTTGTTGTACATTGTTGAAAATCCTTCATTGAGAAGGCTAATGGCGAAGGGAAAATTATTATGAATGACTGAAAAGAGTTCAGCATCTCACATTTTGTACATCCAAGCTGATTCATTAATTGTCTCACACAATGTACTGCAATGTAACTGATGACCATGTCATCTCAAGGGTGACACTCCCCCATGTTTGGCCTCGCAAAAAGAGGGTTGAAGTGCAAGCCTTAAGATTTGCCCTGCAACTTGGTAAACTAGAGTAATTGTATGGCAGCCTTCCTGCATTCATTGATGAAGCAGGTGACCTGAGGGACAGATGTGTGTTTCGTGCAATGCACCAAACATGACATTAAAATGACACACCACAAACAGAGGGTCAACAATGTGAGTGTATTTACAAGTGCACAATGACAAACGTTACATAATATTATGATATATACATACATTTAGACAAGGAAGCAACACCCACCCCTCTACCCGGCACCACTACCTCTCTTTTCCCCCTTGCAGCCATGCCCATTTCCTCTTCCTCCCCACGCCTACATGATGGAGTGGCCCTCCCCTGCCCCTCACTGCCTCTGGTTCAGGAGGTTGTGCAGGAGGGCAGCGTGATGTGTGTTGACGTGTGCGTCTTGGCGGGACTGAAGGTGCCGGGATCTCCTGTTCCTCCGCGTCTGTGTGCCTTGAGGGTGTGGGGTCAGGGGCTTGCAACACACGTGCAGAAATAATCTCCTGCCATATGGCCTCGACGCTTTCTGTTGTGCGCTCCAACACTGTGAGGAGGCGCTCCATCCTTTGATCGTGCTGCTGGGTGAATGTGGCGATGCTGCCAGCTATCCCAGCCATGGTCTGCTGCATCTCGCGACCTACCCCCACGCTGGTGGTTGAGAGTTGCACCATCTGGCTCAATAGAGCGAGCCGTCCTGCATCCGCAGGTGGTTGCTCGCTACTGCTGGGTGCTGGGGCCTTGCTTCCCTTTGGGCCACGGACTCTGCGCTTGCTTGAGCTTACTTGAGTGACGTCTGTTGGAAACCCCAGGAAATCTGAGCCAGACGCGGAGGTTCTGCGGACACTTGGCTGACTTGTCAGGGGGCTGATGTCAGCCGCTTCTGGCTCCTCCAGGTGAAGGGGCACAAAGATGGGCCCTTCTCCCTCCTCTTCTTCCTGGCCCTGGGTGGCGGAGGTGGGACCAGTGGACATGGGTGATGTGGGCTGGGGGTGCAGGAAGGAGTGCGTGGAGAGGCGGGAGTTCTGGGGTCGGAGCGTCGGCAGGCCTACAAAAGGCCCAGAGTGTGAGCAGAGTCGGAGAGTGCATGGAGAGGCGGGAGTTCCGGGGTCGGAGCGTCGGCAGGCCTACAAAAGGCCCAGAGTGCGAGCAGAGTCGGAGAATGCGTGGAGAGGCGGGAGTTCCGGGGTCGGAGAGTCGGCAGGTCTACAAAAGGCCCAGAGTGCGAGCAGAGTCGGAGAGTGCATGGAGAGGCGAGCCGGTGCAGCTGCAGAGGGGAGTCAAAAAAGAAGTAGAAAGAAATCTAAAGGTGACGTCACAGCCAAGGGGGTAAGTGATTGGCTGGTGATTGGTAAGTATCTTTACTTTTTCTTTCCTATTTCAGTAAGTTACCTTTAGCATTGTTGTTGCCAAATTAAGTTAATCTAGGGGTTAAGTCATGGCAGGAGAGCTCGGACACGTGTTATGCTCCTCCTGTACTATGTGGGAAATTAGGGACGCCTCTGGTGTCCCTGATGACTACGTGTGCGGGAAGTATATCCACCTCCAGCTCCTGACCAACTGCGTTGCGGAACTGGAGCTGCGGGTGGATTCACTCTGGAGCATGCACGATGCTGAGAATGATGTGAATAGCACATTTAGTGAGCAGGTAAAAGGTACACAGCCAGATAGGAAATGGAAGAACAACAGGAAGAGCAGTGCAAGGAAGGTAGTGCAGGGGTCCCCTGCGGTCATCCCCCTGCAAAACAGATACACCACTTTGGGAACTGTTGAGGGGGATGACTCATCAGGGGAGAGCAGGTGCAGCCAGGTTCATGGCACCATGGCGGGCTCTGCTGCACAGGAGGGCAGGAAAAAGAGTGGGAGAGTGATAATGATAGGGGATTCAATTGTAAGGGGAATAGATAGGCGTTTCTGTGGCCAGAGCGCTGGCCATCCTAGACTGGGTGATGTGTAATAGAAACATAGAAACATAGAAAATAGGTGCAGGAGTAGGCCATTCGGCCCTTCTAGCCTGTACCGCCATTCAATGAGTTCATGGCTGAACATGCAACTTCAGTACCCCATTCCTGCTTTCTAGCCATACCCCTTGATCCCCCTAGTAGTAAGGACTACATCTAACTCGTTTTTGAATATATTTAGTGAATTGGCCTCAACAACTTTCTGTGGTAGAGAATTCAACAGGTTCACCACTCTCTGGGTGAAGAAGTTTCTCCTCATCTCGGTCCTAAATGGCTTACCCCTTATCCTTAGACTGTGACCCCTGGTTCTGGACTTCCCCAACATTGGGAAATTATTCCTGCATCTAACCTGTCTAAACCCATCAGAATTTTAAACGTTTCTATGAGGTCCCCTCTCATTCTTCTGAACTTCAGTGAATACAAGCCCAGTTGATCCAGTCTTTCTTGATAGGTCAGTCCCGCCATCCCGGGAATCAGTCTGGTGAACCTTCGCTGCACTCCCTCAATAGCAAGAATGTCCTTCCTCAGGTTAGGAGACCAAAACTGTACACAATACTCCAGGTGTGGCCTCACCAAGGCCCTGTACAGCTGTAGCAACAGCTCCCTGCCCCTGTACTCAAATCCCCTCGCTATGAAGGCCAACATGCCATTTGCTTTCTTAACCGCCTGCTGTACCTGCATGCCAACCTTCAATGACTGATGTACCATGACACCCAGGTCTCATTGCACCTCCCCTTTTCCTAATCTGTCACCATTCAGATAATAGTCTGTCTCTCTGTTTTTACCACCAAAGTGGATAACCTCACATTTATCCACATTATACTTCATCTGCCATGCATTTGCCCACTCACCTAACCTATCCAAGTCGCTCTGCAGCCTCATAGCATCCTCCTCGCAGCTCACACTGCCACCCAACTTAGTGTCATCCGCAAATTTGGAGATACTACATTTAATCCCCTCGTCTAAATCATTAATGGACAGTGTAAACAGCTGAGGCCCCAGCAGAGAACCTTGCGGTACCCCACTAGTCACCGCCTGCCATTCTGAAAAGTACCCATTTACTCCTACTCTTTGCTTCCTGTCTGACAACCAGTTCTCAATCCATGTCAGCACACTACCCTCAATCCCATGTGCTTTAACTTTGCACATTAATCTCTTGTGTGGGACCTTGTCGAAAGCCTTCTGAAAGTCCAAATATACCACATCAACTGGTTCTCTCGTGTCCACTCTACTGGAAACATCCTCAAAAAATTCCAGAAGATTTGTCAAGCATGATTTCCCTTTCACAAATCCATGCTGACTTGGACCTATCATGTTACCTCTTTCCAAATGCGCTGCTATGACATCCTTAATAATTGATTCCATCATCTTACCCACTACCGATGTCAGGCTGACCGGTCTATAATTCCCTGTTTTCTCTCTCCCTCCTTTTTTAAAAAGTGGGGTTACATTGGCTACCCTCCACTTGATAGGAACTGATCCAGAGTCAATGAGAAGGGACTAATTAGAAATCTTGTTGTGCGAGGCTCGTTGGGGAAGAGTGACCATAATATGGTAGAATTCTTTATTAAGATGGAGAGTGACAAAGTTAATTCAGAAACTAGGGTCTTGAACTTAAGGAAAGGTAACTTTGATGGTATGAGGTGCGAATTGGCTAGATTAAACTGGCAAATGATACTTAAAGGGTTGATGGTGGATAGGCAATGGCAAATCTTTAAAGATCATATGGACGAACTTCAACAATTGTACAATCCTGTCTGGAGTAAAAATAAAACGGGAAAGGTGGCTCAACCGTGGCTAACAAGGGAAATTCAGGATGGTGTTAAATCCAAGGAAGAGGCATACAAATTAGCAAGAAAAAGTAGCAAACCGGAGGACTGGGAGAAATTTAGAATACAGCAGAGGAGGACAAAGGGTTTAATTAAGAGGGGGAAAATAGAGTACGAGAGGAAGCTTGCCGGAAACATCAAAAATGACTGCAAAAGCTTCTATAGGTATGTGAAGAGAAAAAGATTAGTGAAGACGAGCGTTGCTCCCTTGCAGACGTATTCAGGTGAATCTATAATGGGGAACAAAGAAATGGCAGACCAATTGAACTTTGGTTCTGTCTTCACAAAGGAAGACACAAATAACCTTCCCGAAGTACTAGGGGGTCCGAAGGACTAGTGAGAAGGAGGAACTGAAGGATATCCTTATGAGGCGGGAAATTGTGTTCGGGAAATTGACGGGGTTGAAGGCCGATAAATCCCCAGGGCCTGATAGTCTATATCCCAGAGTACTTAAGGAAGTGACCCTAGAAATAGTGGATGCATTGGTGATCATTTTCCAACAGTCTATCGACTCTGGATCAGTTCCTATGGACTGGAGGGTTGCTAATGTAACACCACTTTTTAAAAAAGGAGGGAGAGAGAATATGGGTAATTACAGACCAATTAGCCTGACATCGGTGGTGGGGAAAATGTTGGAATCGATCATTAAGGATGAAATAGCAGCGCATTTAGAGAGCAGTGATAGGATTGGTCCAAGTCAGCATGGATTTATGAAAGGGAAATCATGCTTGACAAATCTTCTGGAATTTTTTGAGGATGTAACTAGTAGGGTGGACAAGAGAGAACCAGTGGATATGGTGTATTTGGACTTTCAAAAGGCTTTTAACAAGGTCCCACACAAGAGACTGGTGTGCAAAATCAAAGCACATGGTATTGGGGGTAATATACTGACGTGGATAGAGAACTGGTTGGCAGACAGGAAGCAGAGAGTCAGGATTAATGGGTCCTTTTCAGAATGGCAGGCAGTGACTAGTGGAGTGCCACAGGGCTCAGTGCTGCGACCCCAGCTCTTTACAATATATATATTAATGATTTAGATGATGGAATTGAGAGTAATATCTCCAAGTTTGCAGATAACACTAAACTGGGTGGCGGTGTGATCTGTGAGGAGGACACTAAGAGGCTGCAGGATGACTTGGACAGGTTAGGTGAGTGGGCAAATGCATGGCAGATGCAGTATAATGAGGATAAATGTGAGGTTATCCACTTTGGGGGCAAAAACACAAAGGCAGAATATTATCTGAATGGCGGAAGATTAGGAAAAGGGGAGGTGCAGCGAGACCTGGGTGTCATGGTTCATCAGTCATTGAAAGTTGGCATGCAGGTACAGCAGGCGGTGAAGAAGGCAAATGGTATGTTGGCCTTCATAGCAAGGGGATTTGAGGATAGGAGCAGGGAAGTCTTGCTGCAGTTGTACAGGGCCTTGGTGAGGCCCCACCTGGAATATTGTGTTCAGTTTTGGTCTCTTAATCTGAGGAAGGACGTTCTGGCTATTGAGGGAGTGCAGCGAAGGTTCACCAGACTGATTCCAAGGATGGATGGGCTCTCATATGAGGAGAGACTGGATCAACTGGGCCTTTATTCACTGGAGTTTAGAAGGATGAGAGGGGATCTCATAGAAACATATAAGATTCTGACTGGACTAGACAGGTTAGATGCGGGAAGAATGTTCCCGATGTTGGGGAAGTACAGAACCAGGGGACGCAGTCTAAGGATAAGGGGCAGGCCGTTTAGGACTGAGATGAGGAGAAACTTCTTCACTCAGAGAGTTGTTAACCTGTGGAATTCCCTGCCGCAGAGTTGTTGATGCCAGTTCATTGGCTATATTCAAGAGGGAGTTAGATATGGCCCTTACGGTTAAGGGGATCAAGGGGTGTGGAGAGAAAGCAGGAAAGGGGTACTGAAGGAATGATCAGCCATGATCTTATTGAATGACGGTGCAGGCTCGAAGGGCCAAATGGCCTACTCCTGCACCTATTTTCTATGTTTCTATGTTTCTATCCAGTGTCCTCGGGAGTGGAGAACATCGGGATGGGAGATGCTGGGGTATGAAGGCTTCAGTGAAGGCCAGAGGTCGATGGTCTCTCTAGATCCGTGGTGTCCGACTCAGCATCTGCAAGTAGAGGGCAAAATTGTGTGTGTTGGGAACGGGGTGGGGGGGGGGGCAGGGGCGGGGAGCGGTTGGTGGTGGTGACAATGAGATGTGAGCCGTTCCATCTCACATTATGCCAGCAAGGAGTCCCCTCTCTACATGTCCACACCAATAATGGGCGACAAAGTGTGCGTTTAACCGCGAGTACATTAACATTGCATGTACTTTTATGCCATGAGCGTCGCTGCCACCAGAGGTGAGTGTGGCCTTACCCTGCGGTAGCACCGGATCTGCAGAAACGTTTGTGCTTGGAATGCGACGATGACCCACCAATGCCAAGGCACGCTCCTCCAGCCTGGTCAATTGGACCATATTTTCTGGGCCCCCTTCAGTCGCACACAGGCTTGCTTGTTTGGCTGCTTGTTTTCTCTGTGCAAAGAAACGTTGCAGACTATACCTCCTTTGCTCATGTCCCCCACACACACTCACACACACACACGCACACACACTGCGCGCACAACCTTTTTGGCTTTGGACAGGAGGGGGCAAATAAATTTGTGCTCATTTTAGCTGCAGCCACCAAATCGTTCCAACGTTTGCGGCATTGTTCCCCATCCCGCTCCATGTTTCCCGTTGCACTGACAATCTGACCTATGTCCATCCAAAGACGTCGGTAATGGGCTGGTGGAGGCTTGCCATCCCCATCCCGGGTGAGTTCGCTGTACCTGCGCTCCATCTCTGTCACTAGCTCCTCCAACTCCTGCTCATTGAATCATGGAACTCTGGGCCTGGTTCTGCCAGTCTTCATTGACGATTTCTGCTCACTCATCCTCTATAATGAGAGGAATGGCTGCTCAAGAGTCTGGGTATAAATTTGTCACACTGCCCCCTCTGCAACTCAGACTGCCCCTTCTCCAATGCCACCTCTGCTCTCTAACCTTCAACTCTCTCCTCTCATCTCCTCTCTCTTCTCTCTCTCTCCCCTCTCTCCCCTCTCTCTTCTCTCCCCTCTCTCTCCTCTCTTCTCTCTCTCCTCTCTCTTCTCTCCCTTCTCTCTTCTCTCCCTCCTCTCTCCTCTTTCTCCTCTCTTCTCTATCTCCTCTTTCCTCTCTTTCCTCTCTCCTCTCCCCTCGCAGATGCAATTAAGTGCTCTTTTATGACCATGAGCATTTCCTCAATTAGTCTGCAAGGGCCACAAAAGGACTACAGGTACCATCAACAAAACTACCAAAAACAACACTGCCGAAATACCGTGCATGCGCGGTGGAGGCTCTCTGAAAATGCCCAAGTGGAGAAGCCTCCACCTGATGCACTCTAATGACGTTTGCCGCCGAGTCCCGCTCCCGCTGCCGCCCAAACAACGGCGCCGAAATCAGCTCCCGACGGCAGTGGGCGCCAAAAACGGACCTCCCGCCCAGTGGCCGAGAAATGGGCGGTCACCAAAGTCTCTCTGTTACCGCATATTACAAAACAAAACATTCTTTAATATATATAAAAACTTTATGTTTCCATCTCTCAGGCTGCCCTGAGAACGATTTCAACTCATGATTAGAGCATAATGATAGACTCATTCAGCACTAAAATCCATCATGTTCCTTAGCACAAAAACAATTTTTTATGTCAAAACATCCTTAAAGGTGAATATTTTTGCATTAAAATTTTATCCATGATCATTTAAAACTCAGTTAAATTAATTACTCTTCTGTGTGTTAATAAACTGTCATTTAATTACATAAATTATCTTCATCATTATAAATTAATTTATACATTTACCACAAGAAAATGCCTGGTGGCTTCTTCTATTACTTTATAATGCGGGCCGAAATTGGTTGTCCACCCATTTCTCAGCAGTATGCTGGTGGTATGTCGTTGCATCAGTTCTTTCTCAGCGGTATGCTCAGCGGAGTGCAGCGGGCGGTGTGCGGGCAGTGAATCCTTTTCACTCGTGAATCTTCGGATCCCGAGTTCTGCATATGTGCATGCTACTGCAAAACTCCGTCCCCCGAGAGACCAGAATCGACAGAGACTGCCGGCCTGAGAGCGCTGTGCAGGGATGTGGGGGGCAGCAGGGGGGGGGGGGTTCGTTTCTTGGGGGGGAGATTGCTTCGGACGAAGATTGCTATTTGGGGAGGGAGAGATCGCTACTTGAGGGTAATCGCTTCTTGGGGGGGGGGGGATTGATTCTTGGGGTGAGATCGCTATTTGGGGGGGAGATCTCTGTGGGGGTGTGGAACAGATTGCTGTGGGGCGGGGGGAAGAGACTGGGGGGTGGGAGCAACTGGGGGGTGACAGATAAAAAAAGTTTCACAGGTGAAGATGCATACTGCTGACTGAAGATCGCCTTAAAACCACCTTTTCCAGGGCACTCTGCAGGGTCGACAGTATGTCGGTGGTAAGTCATCAATTTGGCAATTTTGGGCGGTATGTCGGCAGTCCGTGGGCGGTATGCAGCGGTATGTCGACCCCCCAAGTTTGGGACCAGTGTTATGACAAGAAGGAAGTTAAAGACCATGGAGAGCCTTCTTGCAGAGTGTTTTGATAGCAGTGTTTGTTCAGTATCGATTAGCTAGCACTATGGGGTCGCAATTCGTTATCGCAAATTACGAGGCGGTGACACCGCCTTGTGGGTGTTTTTACCACCAAGCGGTAATTACCGCAACCAACTACGAAATTCAGTTTCTCCGCCTGACCAGGGGGATTGGAGTGGTAAATCAGGCGTTACACGCTACTCTCAAGGCAGTAAACGGTGGAAAGTGGGGCGATGACATCCAGGCGGTAATCAGCATTTGTAACTGCGGCACAGACATACTGGCGCCATCTGGAATCAATTCAGGCAGTGATAGGGCGCAGCACCACCTCGTGCTTATATTCGCTTTCTACGCACTTCCTCAGAGGGGGAAGATGGCAGATGCGGCAGTTCGTCAGCGTGCACAACGCTTCTCAGACGCCGCCATGGATGCACTCTTTGATGCTCTGGAGAGGCGGCGGAAGTTGCTGCGGATCGCGACTAGCAGGAGGCCACAGACACAGACCTTTCGTCGGCTTTGGAGGGAAGTCGCTCAAAGCGTGTCAACAACAAACACAGTGCCCAGGACAGCCACCCCATGTGGGAAGAAGTGGAAGGACATGACTCGGTTGCTGAGACTGAGTATATTTTACATTAACCTGAGCTCAATGTGCAGTCTCTGCTCAATCAGATTGTGTCAGACCCCATGCTTTTCGTGGGTGAGCCCAGATGCAATGTTGATATTTGCAGCCTCACCCCTCCAAGGGTCTGCATGCGCAGTTAACCTTCCTCCTCCGTTGTTGAGACCCACCCTCATTTTGTTACCTCTTCAGTCTTCATATGCGTGTGAAAGATGGTAGCCTCACCGTGACTGTTCGGTGCTTGCCCCCGAATTCCAACATTGCCACACTAAGTGGACGCAGCTATTCGAAATTACATCGATCTGTGAAGACTTTCATACAGTAACATATACTCAACTATGTGTTGGGGAAGCTAAAAGTATATAGGGCTAAAGTTAAAAGTAAGCTAAAGGTATATAGGGTTAAACTGAACATATTCTAGTTCAACAATATAGTGCAAAACAACCTTTAGTCATACTAGTATGGCAGAAGCAGGATGCACGTACACAGGATATCACAGCTCAAGATAAGGGTGGACAGCGGCCTAGCTTTTTCAAGGAACCAGCTGCTCAACCCGTGACAGTGGTCTGATGGACTCCCCAGTTCCAAGGACACCTTGTTGGACAGCACCTAGCTTTTTCACTCAAAACTTAGTTTGTGCACACAGTCAATCGGAACGTGCCCAAATATGGTATGGGAAATGTACAATGTAATCTCTGTAAGAATGATGCTCTAATTGTATTTGATTGAGATGGTGAAGGCAGACAGCCATACCATTCCCCTGTTAGTTTATAATAAAGGTCGGTTCATTTGGACTCAACATCTGACTCTGAGTGGTGAATTCCCACAACATATGTAAGGCACTTCGGACAGACTGATAAAAGGGCAATAACTGTGACGTTCTCTTTAATGTTGCAGACGAAGCTGGTGCATAATCGAAGGGAGCAAATGAGGACCGGATGAGGGGACCCTGATCTGCAACCCCTTACTGCATTGGAGAAACGCGTCTCAGCCCTGATGGTGCGGTGGCGGTTGGTGAGGCCGAGCCCCCTCAGGACAGTGAGAGTATGTTGAGGACCCTTGCATCCTCTATCAGACCATTTAGCCCTGACACCACAATCCTTCCCCACTTTTCATGTGACTGGCATTTCAGAACATCTTTCGAGTCCTGGGCCCCTCTCCTGCAGGTAACCACTCTTCCCTGGCTTTGTGCTTTCAGATAATGAACCAGACGTCAGATGTCCAGTGCCAGCGATGGTGAGAGGAGGAGAAGAAGAAAGAACAAAAGGGAAGGTTGGTGATAGGTTGGAAGACAGGAGAGATTAGAGAAACAAATGGGATGATGGCCCAAATTCAAATGGTAATGCCAGGAGTTAGAAAAACATTAGTCAAGTTAGAGATCCTGGTGCCAATGTCAGATTCGAGGTTTGTCTGCAGGAGTTGGCAGAGCTCCATGACCACCTCCTAGCTGAACCGCAGCCTTCTTATGCACTGCTCTCAGGCATATCAAGGTAAGAGTAATGCGCACGGTAAACTCTGTGTGTGTAAGTGCTCCTGCCCCAACGTCTGCCGCCTCTCCTCTGGCGTGGACCCATATTGGCCATAACACGTCTGTGCAGCCAGTGTCTTTGAAGTCTTCGCCACAGGACGACGTGGTGTGCCATCACTGCCCCTGTTACGCTCATAATAAAGTAATACAACTAAGTACTGTATGCAATGAGTAAGTGTGACCTTAGCTCCATTAATTAAACTCCAGTGTGTTGGTACAGCATGGGAGGCCTGCTTACATACAGTGCTCCCAAGGGATGCTGGGATCCCTTGGGATTCCAAAAGGTAGGCCCTCTGGTGGTGGTATGACACAGGTTGCCAAGGGTTACATACATAACATCACTCGCTCCCAAAGTCAATAGTACACTTATTTACAGGGTGAGACGATCTGGGGCTTTTCGCTCCCTTGTCGATCATCTCAGTACAAATGCAGGTGTGAGTGAATTAGTTGGTTCTTCGCTGGGCTGCTGGGAAGCTGGCCTTGCCGGCTGCTGGGGATGGTGAGTTCAGCTTTGTGGTCAACCGTGATGTTGGTTGCCACTTGTGTGTGTGTTGGGGGGTCGAGGTTGGTGGTGTCCTCTATGGGTTGCTTGTGGCTGTATGTGAATCGCAATTTGATATGGTTCAAATGCTTTCTGCATGTTAGTCTATTGGCCAGTTTGACCTGAAACACCCTACTCCCTTCTTTGGCTATGACCGTGCCAGCAAGCTATTTGGGACCATGTTCATAGTTGAGTACAAATACAGGTGACTTCAATAGCGCGTGACAAGTTTGCACAATCATGGTACATGCTTTGTTGATGCCACCTGCCCTCGATGTGATCATGGAGATCAGGGTGGACAAGAGAGAGCCTTGTTTTGAGTGCCCTTTTCATGAGCAACTCGGCTGGGGGAATCCCGGTGAGCGAGTGGGGTCTGGTGCGGTAGCTGAGCAGGACTCGGGACAGATGGGTCTGCAGGGAGCCTTCCAACACATGTTTCAAGCTTTGCTTGACGGGTTGGACTGCCCGTTCTGCCTGACCATTGGATGTGGGCTTCAACGGGGCAGATGTGATGTGCTTGATCCCATTGCGGGTCATGAATTCCTTGAATTCAGCATTGGTGAAACACAGCCCATTGTCGCTGACAAGGACATCAGGCAGGTTGTGTGTGGCAAACATGGCTCGTAGGCTTTTGATGGTGGCACTGGACGTGCTCACAGACATTATTACACATTCAATCCATTTTGAATAAGCATCCACAACAACCAAGAACATTTTGCCGAGGAATGGGCCCGCAAAGTCAACATGGATCCTGGACCACGGTTTGGAGGGCCATGACCACAAACTTAGCGGTGCCTCTCTGGGTGCATTGATCAGTTGAGAGCAAGTGTTGCATTAATGCACGCATGACTCTAAGTCTGAGTCAATGCTGGACCACCACACACGGGATCTGGTTATAGCTTTCATCATTACTCTGTCTGGGTGGGTACTGTGTAGGTCGCGTATGAACGTTTCCCTGCCTTTCTTAGGCAAAACCACGCGATTACCCCACAAAAGACAGTCCGCCTGTATCGACATTTCATCTTTGCGCCGCTGGAACAGCTTGATCTCTTCATGCATCTCCGCTGGGACGCTGGACCAGCTCCCATGGAGGACACAGTTTTTTACCAGGGACAGTAAAGGATCCAGGTCCTGATCTGGCGGGACGTAACAGGTGACTTTTCGTTTTCGAATGCATCATCAGCAAGAGCAAGTCTGCAGGCTGTGCCATTTCCACCCCGGTGGTGGACAATGGTAGCCAACTGAGAGCATCAGCGCAGTTGTATGTGTCTGATCTGTGGTGGATTACATAGTTGTATGCAGACAGCGGCAGTGCCCATCTTTGGATGCGGGCAGAGGCATTGGTGTTAATCCCTTTGCTCTCTGAGAATAGTGATATGAGTGGCTTATGGTCAGTTTCTAGCTCAAACTTGAGACCAAACAGATAGTGGTGCATTTTTTTCACCCTGTAAATGCACGCCAGAGCTTCTTTTTCAATCATGCTGTAGGCCCTTTCAGCCTTGGACAAACTCCTGGACGCATAGGTGACCAGTTGCAATGTTCCCAATCGTTATCCTGTTGTAACACACACCCGACCCCGTATGACGACGCATCGCAAGTTAGCACTAATCGATTACATGGGTTATATAGAACAAGCAGTTTGTTGCAACATAACAGATTTCTGGCTTTCTCAAAAGCAGCCTCTTGTAATTTTCCCCATGCCCAGTCATGTCCCTTGTGCAGCAGCACATGTAGGGGTTCTAGCAAGGTGTTTAGCCTGGGTAGGAAATGATCAAAATAGTTAAGGAGTCCCAGGAACGACCGCAGCTCCATCACATTCTGTGATCTCGGCGCGTTCTTGATGGCCTCCGTCTTGGCGTCAGTGAGTCTGATGCCGTCTGCCGCGATTCTTCTCCCTAAGAACTCGACCTCTGTCGCCAGGAAAACACACCTTGAGCATTTCAACCTGAGTCCCACGCGATCTAGCCAACTTAGAACCTCTTCCAGGTTCTGCAAGTGTTCAACGGTGTCCCGACCTGTGACAAGTATGTCGTCCTGGAAGACCACAGTGCGCGGAACCGACTTTAGCAGGCTCTCCATGTTCCATTGGAAAATTGCCGCGGCCGAACGAATCCCAAACGGGCATCTGTTGTGGATGAATGGACCTTTGTGGCGTATTAATGCAGGTGAGGCCTTTCGAAGATTCCTCCAGCTCCTGCGTCATGTAGGCCGAGGTCTGGTCCAACTTGGTGAATGTCTTTCCTCCAGCCAGGGTCGCAAATAGGTCGTCTGCCTTGGGTAGCAGGTATTGGTCCTGTCACGAAAAATGATTAATCGTTACTTTATAGTCCCCACAAATTCTGACCGTACCGTCGCCTTTGAGAACCGGAACAATCAGACTGGCCCACTCATTGAACTTCACCAGCGCAATGATGCCTTCTCGCTACAGCCAGTCCAGTTCAATTTCTACTTTCTCTTGCATCATATATGGCACCGCCCATGCCTTGTGGTGGAGGGGCCGTGTACCGGGAACCAAGTGGATCTGCAGCTTCGCCCCCGAGAAACTTCCAATGCCTGGCTCAAACAACGACGGGAACCTGCTCAGAACCTGGGCACATGAGGCATCGTCGACAGACAAAAGCGCTCAGATGACGTCGCAGTTCCAGCAGATTTTTCCCAGCCAACATCTGCCGAAAAGTGTGGGGCCATCTCCTGGCACAATCCATAGTGGGAGTGTTATATATGTAAACTTGTATTTACTCTGAACAGCCACCAGAGGACTCATCCCCTGCAGTCCCAAGGAATCCCATAATCCCACTGGGAGCACAGGTATTTAAGGAGGCTTCATAGGTTGGAGAGGCACTCTGGAGACCTGCAATAAAAAACTAAGGTCACACTTTACTTTGAGCTCACAGTGTTCAGTCTGACTCTTTCTCCATACATAACAACTGGCGAAGAGATACAGATAGCGAACCCAAAGATGCAAAGAACAGTGGGCATCCTGGAGAAATTCTCGGATGGAGATGATTGGTAAACTTTTGTGGAGCAACTCAACCAATACTTTGTGGCCAACAAGCTAGATTGGGAAGAGAACGCTACAAAACGAAAGGCGATCCTCCTCACCTCTGTGGGGCACCAACGTATGGCCTCATGAAGAATCTGCTCACTCCAGCGAAACCCACAGAGAAATCATACGATGACTTGTGTACACTGGTCCGAGAGCATTTGAACCTGAAGAAAAACGTTCTGATGTTGAGGTACTGGTTCTACACCAACAAAAGGTCTGAAAGCCAGGAAGTGGTGAGTTATGTCGCCGAGCTGAGACGCCTTGCAGCACATTGCGAATTTGAAGGACATTTGGAGCACATGCTCAGAGACTTTTTCATACTTGGCATTGGCTACGAAACCATACTTCGAAAACTTTTGACTGTAGAGACCACAACCTTGAGTAAGGCCATAGCGATAGCCCAGGCGTTCATTGCCACCAGTGACAATACTAAGTAAATCTCTCAGCACACAAGTGTTGCTACAAATACCATGAACAAAGTGACGTTGTTTTCAAATCGTAACATACAGTCAGGTCACACATACCTGCAGCTGCTCGTCCGCAGATGTCTCAGAGTCTACCATCAGGGGTGATGAATGCAAGGCCATTAACACCTTGTTGGCGCTGCGAGGGTGATCATCGTTTCCATTCATGCCGATTCAAAGGGTACGTTAGCAAGGGCTGTAGAACAATGGGACACCTCCAATATATCTGCAGGTGAGCTGCAAATCCTGCTAAACCTGCAAACCACCATGTTGCACAGGAGGACAGATCCATGGAGGATCACGACGAACCAGAGCCTCAGACCGAGGAGGTAGAGGTACATGGGGTGCACACATTCACCATGAATTGTCCCCAATAATGCTGAATGTTGAACTAAATGGGCTCTCGGTGTCAATGGAGCTGGACACGGGCGCGAGCCAGTCCATCATGGGCAAAAAGACTTTCGAAACGTTGTGGTTCAAAAAGGCCTCAAGGCCAGTCTTAACTCCAGTTTGTACGAAACTAAGAACTTACATAAAAGAAATGATTCCTGTAATCGGCAGTGCTACCATAAAGGTCTCCTACAATGAAGCGGTGCACAAGCTACCACTCTGGGTGCTACCGGGCGATGGTCCCACGCTGCTTGGCAGGAGCTGGCTGGGAAAGATATGCTGGAACTGGAACGATGTCCGAGTGCTATCACCCATTGACGACACTTC
The DNA here is from genome assembly GCF_044704955.1 of Pristiophorus japonicus. NCBI lineage: Eukaryota > Metazoa > Chordata > Chondrichthyes > Pristiophoridae > Pristiophorus > Pristiophorus japonicus. The sequence goes on from NC_091977.1 coordinate 318,633,682, forward strand.
ATGTGCCCAGGTCTTAAATAAATTTCCTTCACTGTTCAAATCAGACATCGGGAAATTCCAAGGAGCAAAAGTGCAGATCCACCTAATTCCGGGGGCACGACCCATCCATCACAACGCGAGAGCAGCACCGTAGATGATGAGAGAAAGGGTAGAGATCGAGCTAGACTGGCTGAAAAGAGAGGGCATAATTTCACCGATCGAGTTCAACGAATGGGCCTGTCCTATCGTCCCAGTCCTCAAGGGAGACGGCACCGTCGGAATCTTTAGCGATTACAAAGTAACGATCAATCATTTCTCCCTGCAGGATCAATAATCACTACCAAAGGCCGACAACCTCTTTGCAACACTGGCGGGAGGAAAGACGTTCACAAAGCTGGATCTGACCTTATCCTACATGTAGCAGGAACTGGAAGAATCATCGAAGGGCCTCACCTGTATCAACACGCACAAAGGCCTTTTTATTTATAACAGATGCTCGTTTGGAATTCGATCAGCAGCGGCGACATTCCAGAGTAACAAGGAAAGCTTACTGAAGTTAGTCCCGCACACCGTGGTTTTCCAGGACGACATCTTGGTCACAGGTCAGAATACAGTCGAGCATCTGCAAAACCTGGATGAGGTTCTTAGTTGAATCAAGCGCATGGGGCTCAGGTTCAAACGCTCGAAGTGCATTTTCCTGGCACTTGAAGTGGAGTTCTTGGGAAGGAGGATTGCAGCGGACGGCATCGGGCCCACCAATGCGAAGACGGAGGAAATCGAGAATGCACCGAGGCCACAGAACGTGATGGAGCTGCGGTCGTTTCTCGGACTCCTGAACTTCTTTGGTAACTTCTTACCAGGTCTCAGCACACTGTTAGAACCACTGCATGTCTTACTATGAAAAGGAGATGAATTGGTTTGGGGCAAAAGCCAAGAAAGTGCCTTTGTAAAAGCGAGAAAATTGTTATGCTCAAACAAATTGCTTGTGTTGTATGATACATGTAAGCGTTTGGTACAAGCATGTGATGCGTCGTCATATGGCGTTGGGTGTGTATTGCAACAAGCTAATGATTTCGGGAAACTGCAACCGGTTGCTTATGCATCCAGAAGTCTGTCCAAGGCTGAGAGAGCCTACAGCATGATTGAGAAAGAAGCATTAGCGTGTGTCTATGGTGTAAAGAAAATGCATCAATACCTGTTTGGGCTTAAATTCGAATTGGAAACTGACTATAAGCCACTCATATCCCTGTTTTCCGAGAGTAAAGGGATAAATACCAGTGCATCGGCCCGCATCCAGCAATGGACGCTCACATTGTCCTCATATAACCACGCCATCCACCACAGGCCAAGCACAGAAAATTGCGCCAATGCTCTCAGTAGGTTGCCATTGCCCACCACAGGGGTGCAAATGGTGCAGCCCACAGATTTAGCCATGGTTATGGAAGCATTTCAGGGTGAGCAATCACCCATCATTGCCCGGCAGATCAAAACCTGGACGAGCCAGGACTCCTTACTGTCCCTAGTAAAAAACTGTGTGCTTCACGGGAACTGGTCCAGTGTCCCAGTGGAAATGCAGGAAGAGATAAAGCCGTTCCAGCAGCGCAAAGATGAAATGTCTATACAGGCAGACTGCCTTCTGTGGGGCAATTGAGTAATGGTTTCCAAGAAGGGCAGAGACACCTTCATCAATGAGCTCCACAGTACCCACCCAGGCATCGTAATGATGAAAGCGATAGCCAGATCCCACGTGTGGTGGCCCGGTATCGATGCGGACTTCGAGTCCTGCATTCACAGATGTAATACATGCTCGCAGTTAAGCAAGCAATGTACCCAGGGAGGCGCCGCTAAGTTTATGGTCTTGGCCCTCCAAACCGTGATCTAGGGTACACGTCGACTATGCAGGCCCGTTTTTGGTAAAATGTTCCTTGTGGTTGTAGATGCGTACTCCAAGTGGATTGAATGTGAGATAATGTCGGCTAGCATGTCCGCCGCCACCACTGAAAGCCTGCGGGCCATGTTTGCCACACACGGCCTGACCGATGTCCTGGCGAGCGACAACGAGCCATGTTTTACCAGTGCTGAGATCAAAGAATTCATGACCCGTAACGGGATCAAACATGTCACATCTGCCCCATTTAAACCAGCGTCCAATGGTCAGGCAGAGAGAGCAGTGCAAACCCATCAAGCAAGGTTTGAAGAGGGTAACTGAAGGCTCACTGCAGACTCGCCTATCCCGAATCCTGCTTAGCTACCGCACAAGACCCCACTCGCTCACTGGGATCCCACCTGCTGAACTGCTCATGAAAAGAGCACTAAGACAAGGCTCTTGTCGTTCACCCTGATCTACATGAACAGGTAGCGAGCATCCGGCTTCAACAAAGTACATACCATGATAGCGCAAATGTGTCACGCGAGATTGAAATCAATGATTCTGTATTTGTATTGAATTATGGGCAAGGCCCAAGTGGCTTCCCAGCACTGTCATGGCTAAAGAGGGGAGCAGGATGTTTCAGATCAAACTTTCAAATGGACTCATTCACCAGAAACATTTGGACCAAATCAAACTCAGATTCACGGACTATCCTCAGCAACCCACCTTGGCCCCTACCTTCTTTGATCCCCCAACATACACACCAGTGGCAACTGGCACCATGGTTGACCACGAAGCAGAACCCATCATCCACAGCAGCCCAGCAGGACCCAACACACCAGGCAGCCCAGCAAGGCCAGCTGCACAGCAGACCAGCGAAGGCCCAACAAATGATTCAACAATACCAGCTTTCACACTGAGACAATCAACCAGGGCAAGAAGGGTTCCAGATGGACTCACATTGTAAATAGTTACACTATTGACTTTGGGGGGGAGTGTTGTTATATATGTAAACTTGTACTTACTCTGTACATCCACCAGAGGGCTCATCCCCTGGAGTCCCAAAGGATCCCATAATCCCTTGGGAGCACAGATATTTAAGGAGGCCTCACAGGTTTAAGAAGTACTCTGAAGATCTGCAATAAAATACTCAGGTCACACTTTACTTTGAGCTCACAGTGTTCAGTCTGACTCCTTTTCCATACATAACAGGGAGTTCGTGCACTGCTCCATCATAGGAGACTTTTACTTCTGCGCTGCCAATAACAGGGATCGGCTCTTTGGTGTAAGTTCTTAGCTTGGTGTGAATGGGGCTAACCTTGGGCCTGTGCGTCTTGTTGCACCACAGCCTATCGAAGGCCTTTTTGCTCATGATAGACTGACTCGCACCTGTGTCCAGTTCCATGGATACTGGAATTCCATTCAGTTCAACTTTTAACATGATTGGTGGACATGTTGTGGTGAAGATGTGTACCCCTTCTGCCTCCTCGGTTCAATTCTCTAGTTCAGCCTGATCCACCATGAATCAATCTTCCTCTGCAACGTGGTGGTTTGCAGGGTTTGCAGCTCGTCTGCACATTCACTGGAGGTGTCCCATTGCTCCACAGCCTTTGTGCGCATAGTGTTTGAAGCAGCATTGATGGGCTCGATGATCACCTCCACAGCACCAACAACGTGTTAATTGCCTCGCATTAACAATTGATGGCGGACTCTGGGTCATCTGGGGTCATGCAGCTGTCGACGTGTACGTTCTGCCATATGCATTTCTGCCTGAAAACGACGTTACTTTGTGTACAGTACTAGCCGAAACCTCTTTATGCTATGAAATGTGTTTGGTGTTATCGCTGGTGAACATAAATGCCTGGGCTATCGTTATGGCTTTGCTTAGATTCGGTGTTTCAACAGTCAATAGTTTGCGAAGGATAACCTCATGGCCAATGCCAAGCACAAAAAAGTCTCTTAGCATTTGCTCAAGGAATCCTGCAAATTCGCAATGTCCTGCAAGGTGCCTTAGTTCAGCGACGTAGCTCGCCACTTCCTGGCCTTCAGACCGTTGACACGTGTAGAACCGATACCTTGCCATCAAAACGCTTTCCTTCGGATTTAGGTGCTCCCGGACCAGCGTACACAGTTCTTCATATGATTTGGTTGTTGGTTTCACCCGAGCTCGAAGATTCTTCATGAGGCCATAGGTTAATACCCCATAGACGGTGAGGAGGATCACCCTTTGTTTGGCAGCATTCTCATCCTCTTCCAGCTTGTTGGCCAAGTATTGGTTGAATCACTCCATGAAGGTCTCCCAATCGTCCCATTCTGAGAATTTCTCCAGGATACCAACAGTTCTTTGCACTTTCGCATGGTTGTTCGTTATCTCGTCGCCAATTGTTACACTCATAATAAAGTGATACTGCTGAGTACTGTATGCAATGAGTAAGTGTGACCTTAGCGCCTTTAATTCAATACCAGAGCATTGGTACAACATGGGAGGCCTGCTTATATACAGTGCTCCCAAGGTTTTCTGGGATCCCTTGGGACTCCAACAGGCAGGCCCTCTGGTGGTTGTATGATACAGGTTGCCAAGGGTTACATACATAACAGCTCCCATTAAGTTGCCAAAGGTAACAACAAAATGCTACACGGCAATGGATCCGACCTGGAAGCCAGCAATGTTGCCAAAATGGTTGTAGTCAAGCTGAGTACTCAGCAGCCGCAGCACGCCAACACCTATGCACTCTGCTAGGAGAATACATAGCACTCACCGCGACCTTTATGCCCCGGTTGCTACTCACGTTATATACCGCCCTGGCATTGTCACCTCGACTTGTGTATGCCTACTTTTTGTGGCGCATTCCCCGCCAGCCAGTAAGTGAGGCGGCAAAACGGAATTTGGCATGACCGGCACCAGCAAGGCATTGCACGCGTACTGACGTCATGATTTCCGCAGCAGTAGTCAGCGAAGCGGTACATCTTTCCACCGCTGGAAAAACTCAACCGAATTTTGAAGCAGGTAGCAACAATGCCTAACGCCGGCGCCCAGCCATTACTACCCAGGTACCGCCTTTCCTCAGTGGTATCAGCTGGCGGTAACAACCAAATTTCAGCCCCTATGTGCTTTGAAATGTTTTTATGGCATAATAATGTTGCATCCAATGACTCTACAGAATACTAATGTTGTATCTCCCTCGCAATACTTCTGGTGATATGAGCTATAGCTTTGCCTCCAGTACTGTAAGGTAAATGGCATTGACGGTTCTGAGAACCACCCACAGATTTTTTTAATGTTAATGCCTCCGGAGGAATTGGCACACCGGCAGCAATATAAACATTGATGCAGAAGGCATTGTCACTTAGCTTTTTCTGGCCAAAGGAGCATGGCCTATACATACAGGTAGCAACATGAATGTTTGCTTCTTGATCAGTCAATGTTGAAAGCCAGAAACCAAATCATGAATTGTTCCTTTAATCATGCGTAACCCTGCACTAGCACATGCCTCACCCCTCCCTATCTCTATAACCTCCTCCAGCCCTACAACCTTCTGAGATCTCTGACCTCCAATTCTGGCATCTTGTGCATCCTCGATTTCCTTTGCTCCACCTTTGGAGGCTGTGCCTTCAGCTGCCTAGGCTCCAAGTACTGGCATTCCCTCCCTGAATTTCTCTGCCTCTCTACCTTTCTCTCTTCCTTTCAGTCATTCCTTAAAACCTACCCCTTCGATCAAACTTTTGGTTACCTGTCGTAATATCTCTTTATATGACTTGGTGTCAAAATTTGTCTGATAATGCTTCTGTGAAATGCCTTGGGTCATTTTATTACGTTAAAGGTGTTTATATAAATGTAAGTTGTTGTTGTTTTCCCCATTTTCCTAACAGTTGTGGAATTCACTGTGTAATATAAATGGAACTGAATCCACAGCACTGGAACCATTAAGCATAAATCCATCCACAAGTGAGCAAGAGGATGAAAATATGGTACAAGCTAGTTTAAATTCTAACTGTAAAAACCACAGGAAATCTGTTAAGATAAAATCCTGCCTATACAGTACAACGTGGGAATAAGCCGAAACAGAACTTGCCTTGATAAATAGAATTAATTTAAGATTACCGAACTGAAATTGTTCTTTCTGCAAAAGAGAACAATTCCCCTGTCCTTCAAATTGTCCATCATTGGAGAATTGGATGGCACAGTAGGTTAGATACTATTTTATTTCTGGTACCTTGGCTCAAATCCAGGTCAGACTAATGGAATTAAAGTCCTCTCTATCTACTCTCGTATGTGCAATGATTTTAGGTGTGTCTCAATGGATTGCCAGTGGGTGTAAGCTTACAGCACAGAACTGACACAAACCGGATGGTTGGTGTCAGACATGGAAAAAATGCCATACTGGTTCACTAGGGGAAATCATTAGACTTTGGGGCTGGAACTGAGACACACTGTTGGGGTAGAGGAGAGGGAGGTGTTAAAGTGCATCGAGCTGTGCTGTATCTGACCTGGGATGGAAGCTTGATATTGAAACTAGTGTTCCATTTCCCAAAACTAAACATCCCTTGGTCTTTTTCAAAATAGTGCCATGGGTCCTTTTACATGCAAATGAGAGGGCAGATGGGCAGATGGTTTAAGATCTCATCCGAAAGACTGCACCTCCGACAGTGCAGCACTCCCTCAGTACTGGAGTGTCAACCTAGATTTTTAGGCATGGAATCAACTTTTCTATCTGTGCTGATGACACTTAGCTCTATCTGTCCACCATCCTCAAAACACCCCATCAAAGCCTAGTGCTTCAACCTTATCTTTGGTCACCTCCACTAAACCTTCTCTTACTACTGTTGGGGTAAAAAGGAGGCTTCTCTCCCTCAAGGTGGACTAACTGATATAGTTAATTGACACCTCGCCCAGCTTTCCACTGTATAACGACCACGGAAGTAAACAAACAAAACCTCAGGTTTACCGGTTTTATTACGAGCAATGCACGGGAAGGTTCAGTCGTGGAATCTCCGAAATACAAGAGGTTTCAAGTACAATTTATACAGGTTTTGGAGAGGAGCACCCTCCTACAAAATCCTCGACAGGTCTAATTCTATCAACGAAGTTACATTGATTTGTCTACTCTTATCAAACTGTCTCTGAGTGGTATATGCAATTGCCCATCTTCTATGGTGTTGTTCCATGACTTGCACTTTGCCACAGTATAATAGATGCTTAAACTGACTTCCTTATCTCTTCCTCAGAGACTTCTGATCAACATCTGCTGATTTTGCTGTTTAAGTATTACAGAGGTTATGGATTCAGCTTAATGCGTTATACATTTGTGCTATACCTACATAAGCAAGTGTTACATACATAGGCAATTATACAGACCCTCCTAATACTGATAAGTTCACTACCTTCAGTATAATTCCGACCACCTATTTGCAACTTTTACAATTTATCCCTTACACTACCATCAGCTGTGACTCAGTTGGTAGCACTCTTGGCTACTGTTCAGATTCTGGTGTTGTCCCTGTGAAGTGCCTTGGGACATTTCACTGTGTTGAAGGTTCTATATAAATGTGAGTTGCTATTATGATCTGTTTAAATATTAAATGCATCATTACTGTGGTGTCATTAATTTATTCTGAAGTTCCCTCTAAACAAGAAGAATTATTCAGATACCTGAAATGCCAAAATAAACCTATCCTTCAAAAGAAATCCCTCAGTGGCATGAACAAAATGACTGCAGTTTCTTATTAAGTTACGAACACAAAATAAATTATAAAGCAAGCTTGTCAACCACCCAATTATGGACTGAACAATCTGCTTTTTCACTGGTCTGTCCGGACACTTTCAGGGCTAGAAATGCAATAGCACCCACGAATGGGCATGCGGGAGTGGGGCACGTTCTGCATGCGCCTACTGGGAATTTGTGCTGCCAGCTGATTATACTGAATCATGGGTGCAGGCAGCATACCCGTGCTCTTCATTGGCAGAAAATCAGGTGTTACTGAGACCATTTAAAGGCAGCTTGCACTTGTTAAAGGGGAGCAGCATGTGGCTGCAGGCAGCAGGAGGTGATTTGAAACTGGGCAACATGGCTGGAATAGCTACGGCGAGGTCTCCTAGATTTACAGATTCATCCATGGAGGCCCTTCTCAGCAGAGGGAGGGAGACCCTTTTCCCCCTGGAGGGACAGAAGGCCCTCCAGGAAACATATATGTAGACATTACGAAGAGGAGGCACAGGAGATCAATTCCAGAGATTAGCTTCAATAACCTGGCTGTAACATCGAAAGACGTTTAATGACCTCAGCAAAATGTCACAGTCTCACTCTCGGCTTATCCACTCTCTGCTCACAGCAGCACCACCTGTAGCTCCACTACTCACAAGCCTCCCCACTCGTGCTTCCCTTCACTCTCGTACCATCGCTGCACCACGCTTCACTCCATCACTTTCAGCTACTATTCATGCATTTCCTACTCTCAGCACTATTGGAACCCGTTCTTCCCCCACACCTAACATCTTGCACATAACATCCGCATGATTCGACTCCGACAGGCACATTTTCAAAACAGCTCACAAGGCTACCATTAACACACTGACTTTTTTCTTGCAGGAGAAGATGGCATACAACGTGAGAGAGCAGCCAGCAACTGGCGGAGGGCGAGGTCATTTACACATCCTGTTGCCAATTGGAGGAGCAAGTGCTGGACATGATGAGCGAGGGTGAGGGGCCTGAGTCACCCCCATGGTGACTGACACTGCTGAAGAAGACATTCTATGGGGTTTCTTCACGCTATTTTATTTTTCCCTTCTCACTTCTATCTCACGCTACACATGCTACAGCCATTGAGGTCTCTCTGCTCTCCCTTCACCCTAAAAGCTAACCCATGTCCCTCTTTTGTATTTCAGGCACAGAGAATGTAAAGGCCACGGCGGCAGTTGAGGATGTGGGCAGCAACCTTCGCTAGATGCAGCCTCTCGCGACCTGACCATAGCAAACAGCAGCTGAGAGACTGGTACCAAGTGCACGCTACAGGGTAGACTAGAGGAGGGGTCTTCACTTGATGAATCACTGAAAAAAAGAAAGACTTGCATTTGTTTAGTGCCTTTCATGACCTCATATTGTCCCAAAGCGCTTTAGAACCAATGAAGTACATTTGAAGTGTGGTCACTGTTGTAATGTAGGAAACGCAACAGCCAATTTGCACCGCAGCAAGCGCCCACAAACAGCAATGTGATAATGACCAGTTAATATGTTTTTGTTATGTTTATTGAGGGATAAATATTGGCCAGAACACCAGGGAGAATTTCCCTGCTCTTCTTTGAAATAATGCCATGGGTCCTTTTATATCCACCTGAGAGGGAAAACGGGGCCTCGGTTTAACGTCTCATCCGAATGAAGGCACCTCCAACAGTGCAGCACTCCTTCAGTACTGGAGTGTCAGCCTAGATTTGGAGGAATCAACTTCTCCATTTGTGCTGATGACACTTGGCTCTATCTGTCCACCACCCTCAAGGCACCCCATCAAAGCCAAGTGCTTCATCCTTGCCTTTGGTCACCTCCACTAAACCTTCTCTTACTACTGTCAGCCGTGACTCAGTTGGTAGCACTCTCGACCACTGTTCAGATTCTGGTGTTGTCCCTATGAAGTGCCTTGGGACATGTTATTATGTTGAAGGTTCTATATAAACATGAGTTGTTCTATATAAATGTGAGTTGCTATTATGATCTGTTTAAATATTAAATGCATCATTACTGTGGTGTCATTAATTTGTTCTGAAGTTCCCTCTAAACAAAGAGAATTATTCCGATACCTGAAATGCCAAAATAAACCTCTCCTTCAAATTAAATCCCTTATGAGCAAATTGACTACAGTTTCTTTTTAAGTTACTAACACAAAATGAATTATAAAGCAAGCTTGTTAACCACCCAGTTATGGACTGAACAATTTTCTTTTTCACTGACCTGACCGGGCCTAGAAATTCAATCTCATCCATGAATGGTTGTCCGGTGATGGGGTGTGCGCTGCTTATGTGGTCGCAGGGACCACGGGAAACTTATGCTGCCAACTCATTATACATTACATATGGAGTTAGGTCACAGGTCAGCCATGAGCTCATTGAATGGCGCAACAGGCTCAGGGTGGCTAAATGGCCTACTTCTGTTCCTATGAGCCAGGAGTACAGTCAGAACTCTGCCGCTCTTCTTCGAATAGTGCCATGAGTTCTTTCATGTTCACCTGAGAGAGCAGACGAGGCCTGGTTTAAAGTCTCATCCAAAAGACAGTGCAGCACTCCCTCAGTACTGCACTGGGAGTATCAGCCTGAATTTTGTACACAGCTGACAGTCCCAAATAACACTGCTGGCTGCAAGTCCTGTTTACCTCATGCCTATTTTAGGCTCCCTCTGCTAAATTGAATATCACAAGAGCTAGGCCTAGGAGTCTTTTGAAGAAAGGAAGAAAAGTGGATAGGCAAAGTGATTTTATTTCAACAGTTCAAGAAGGCAGGGATGTAATGGAGATACAGTAACATAGTGGTTATCTTGCTGGAATAGTGATCCAGAGGCCTAGACTAATGATCTGGAGATACGGGGCTCGTTTTTTCCTACTGGGTCGGGAGAAAGGCAGGCGACGTCCAAGGCCCCATGTCAGCTCCCCCCACGACTTTCCCCTGATTGGGCTTGTTAAGCCCGGCTTGCGAAGTTCCCAGCCAATTAAAAGGAAGCTGGTCTGATGACGTCATTTGATGATGTGCCGTCAGAGATTTCCTTAAAGGGGCCATGCCCACATTGATTTTGACAGTTGTGCTGTCAGTGTTCTGCAGCATTGAGGTGCTGCAAACACTAACAAGCACTGCACAAAGGCTGCACCCAGGCTTTCTCATGACTCCTTCCATATGCTTATGGAGGGAGTCACAGCACGCAGGGAGGTTCTCTTATTTTCCAATGGGTGGAAGAGGACACCAACATAGGCTGGTTGCACATTGTTCAGGAGGACACAAACAGGGATGTCATCAGGAGGACCTCGCTGCAGTGACACAAACCTTTCAATTATCTCAGAAGATCATGAAACATTATTGCAAAGCCACACTCAACCTCTTCATGCTGTGCCACTGATCACATCCCCATCACTCTGCCTTCCCTACCCTACTCCTGCACATCATTACTCACACCAACTTACCTTGCATCTCCACCATCCCTCTCTATCTACATAATCACTTCCTCATCTGACTAGTAACCCCTCACACTCACCCTCATACTAGTGCAATCATACAAACTAACAACACACACGAGTAGGCACTTGGGTCTTTTCGCCAATGTTCATGTAAACTTTATGTTGATAGGTTGTCAAACATTGAAATCTTTATTTTCAACACTTTTTCTTCTTGGACAGATCTGTGTGTACATTTGGAAGTGGCCTAGTGAAACATAACACTACCCCCCATGCCACACCCCGCACCGCCCAATGGTGAAAGGAATGGCTTGGGCAATGTAGGGATGCTTTAAGGTGTTGTTGTGGGGTGATGACAACCTGGAGCATCATGTGGCAGCCAGGGTGTACAGCGTCAAGTGAAGTCAATCTGGCCATGATGAGGCCATCCCTGGCTTCCCGGGCAGCAATGTGGTCAGGTGTTGTGTGTCCTGTGCAGCATCAGGTGATTGCGGAGAAGTTTGGTGCTGTTGTTGGTGCTGCTGGTGTGCCTGGTAATGCTGGTGTGCCTGGTGATTTTGGTGTTGGGGCTGATCATTGTGGGATTCTGAGGATCAAGGTGAGATTTTTTTCAAGAGCACCGATGATGATGGAATAGATGGCATGTGAAGTTGAGATGACAGACGCAATCTGTCAATGGTGAGAGAGCTTGCTCCAAGGAGGTGACATTGGATAAAGAGTTCACTCCAAACACTTCAAACCTCCAAAAAGCTGAAAAGTGTATTCCAAATCCTGAAGGCTCCAGCTTCTAAGATTGGAAAATTAACAGTTGTGAAATGGTAGTTTTTACAGCACTTTTGCAGCTGTCAATTATTCACAGCAATGGAGTAATTGAGAACCCGACACATTATCTGATGTGATCCCCGAGCACCAGGAACCTCATTAAAAATGGTAAGTACCTGATAAAATGCTTTTTAAATACCTTTAAACAAGCTGATAATGATTTGAATTGGCTCCCCCTGCCGGTTGGTGTTGGGTCTGTGAAGCGCAGGCAGACCCGAGCACTTGGGAAACTGACATGGAGGCAAGCTGAAAGCGGACTTCCACCCCACTGTCAAACACTGCCATTTTGACAGCTGACCCACCTCCAAACTTGCACTCGCAGCGCCGGTAAAATTACGGCCATGAGTTCAAATCCCACAACAGCTGGGGAATTTAAATTCAATTAATCAAATAAATCTGGAATAAAAAGTGAGTATCAGTAATGGTGACCAGGAAACTGCTGGATTGTCATAAAAACCCATCTGGTTCCCTTTAGGGAAGGAAATCTGCTGTCCTTACCCAGTCTGGCCTCCAGACCCACAGAAATGTGGTTCACTCTTAACTGGCCCCTGAGATGGCCTAGAAAGTCACCCAGTTGTACCAAACTGCTACAAAAAGTGACTGAAAGATCAGGGCCTGACGGTTAAGCCAAACAATGAGGGGTAGCAAACAATAATCCAACGTCAGAGAAGGAGCAGAGTGCACAGGGTGGGATGTATGGCTGGACAAGTGTCCCTAAAATAGGGTTGGGCAGGGCTTTGGAAGTGAAGATGATAATTTTGGACATACTTTTCATCTTCAGCACTCCCATTAAAATGAGTGGATGGAAAATTATGAGGCCACATGCACAATGACAAAAATGATCCCCAAGTTGTTTCACGGGCACAGGGAGTGAGTGGGGAAGAATGTGGACAGGGCTTGATGGGTGTGCAATAGTTTATAAAGAAGAGTGTTCAGGCTGCAGAATTCTGATTTGTGAAGGGTAGAGGTAGGGAGGCCAGCGAGGCGAGCATTTGAGAAATTGATCCTAGAAGTGACAGCAACATTGTTGACAGCAACCGTGAAAGAGCTTTGAGGTCGGGCCTAAATGGGCACAATTACAGAAGGTGGTCTTCGCAATGGTTGGGATGTGAAACAGAAAACTCCATTCAGGGTCAAAGAGGTAACAGAAGTTTGAAGGAGTCGACAGCAGAAGCATGTTAATGCTGAAGAGAATTTGCTGACCATGACCTGTATGAAGTTTTGACTCATCCACGGCTTGATGTCCAAACAGTAGTGGTAGTGATGAAGAGATGGAGGGGGTGAAAGTGGTCTTTGATGAAAGCATGAAACAGGCGATAGTGAATCGGCAGCTCATTTTACACCGAGCGCGATTTATTTTCCTTCGAAGTCAGTGAATTTTTACAGTTGGTTGAGGAGACAATGTTGGCCAGGACACTGGGAGTACTTGCTGCTCTTCATTGCCCTGGAATCTTTTGCATGCATCTGAGCTAGCAGGTAAGAAGTGCGTTTAACAATTGATGGGGTTAGATGAAGAAGAGTAGGTTGTGTGGAGCATATACACAGTATGAAGGAACTCCGAGCTCCTTCATGGCAAACGAGCCAAAGATGGGCAGCGAAAATGCTACAAGGACACCCTCAAAGCCTCCCTGATAAAGTGCAACATCCCCACTGACACCTAGGAATCCCTGGCCCACGACCGCCTAAGTGGAGGAAGTGCATCCGAGAGGGCGCTGAGCACCTCGTGTCTCAATGCCGAGAGCATGCAGAAATCAAGCGCAGGCAGTGGAAAGAGCATGCGGCAAACCAGTCCCACCCACCCTTCCCTCAACGACTATCTGTCCCACCTGTGACAGAGTCCGTGGCTCTCGTATTGGACTGTTCAGCCACCAAAGAACTCACTTCAGGAATGGAAGCAAGTCTTCCTCGATTCTGAGGGACTGCCTATGATGATGATGATGATACACAGCATGGACCTGTTGGGCTGAATGTCCTATTTCTGTGCTGTAAATACTTTGTAATACTTTGTAGCATGTCATCAGAAAGACAGCAACTGTGACAATACAGCACTCCCATCAATCGAGATTCTATGCTCGAGTCCAGAGTGGAGCTTGAACTCACAACCTTCTAACTCAGGCAAGAGTTATACCAACTGAGCTAAGCTGGCACGGTTGATGTTCTACTATACTGGTCTTCTACCTCAACTCTACTTTCCCACACTATTCCCATAGTCCTTGATTCCCTTAATATCCAAAAATCTATTGATTTTACTATCGAATATACTCAACAACTGAACTTCCACAGCTCGCTGGGGTAGAGACTTTCCAAAGATTCACAACCCTCTGAGTGAAGAAATTTCTCCTCATCTTAGTCCTAAATGGCCGACCTTTTATTCTTAGTTTTTTATTCGTTCCTGGGATGTGGGCATCGCTGGCAAAGCCAGCATTTATTGCCCATCCTTAATTGCCCTTGAGAAGATGGTGGTGAGTCGCCTTCTTGAACCGCTGTAGTCCTTGTGATGAAAGTACTCCCACAGTGTTGTTAGGGAGGGAGTTCCAGGATTTTGACCCAGCGACAATGAAGGAACAGCTATATAATTCCAAGTCAGGATGGTGCGTAACTTGGAGGTGAATTGCAGGTGATGGTGTTCCCATGCACCTGATGCCCTTGTCCTTCTAGGTGATAGAGGTCGCAGGTTTGGGAAGTGCTGCCAAATAAGCCTTGGTGAGTTGCTGCAGTGCATCTTTTGGATGGTACACACTGGAGCCACGCTACGCCCGTGGCTGTGGGAATGAATGTTGAAGGTGGTGGATGAGGTGCCAATCAAGCAGGCTGCTTTGTCCCGTTTGGTGTTGAGCTTCTTGAGTGCTGTTGGAGTGGAGGGTATTCCATCACACTCCTGACATCTGCCTTGTAGATGGTGGAAAGGCTCTGGGGAATCAGGAGGTGAGACACTCGCCACAGAATATCTAGCCTGTCTATATCCCCTTGAAGCTTCTTTGCATCCTCCTCACAACTTACATTCCCATCTAGCTTTGTATCATCAGCAAACTTAGATATATTACACTTGGTCCCCTCATCCAAATCATTGATATATATTGTGAATAGCTGAGGCCCAAGCTTCAATCCTTGCGATACCCCTCTAATTACAGGCTGCCAACCCAAAAATGACCTGTTCATTCCAACTCTCTGTTTTCTGTCCATTAACCAATCCTCAATCCATGCTAGTATATTACCCCCAATCCCATAAGCCCTAATTTTGTTGAATAACCTTTACAAGAGTAATGAAGCAGTGTACCAAACATTGATTAGACCACAGTTAGTGAGCTTGTGGGCAGTTTCAGGTATTCCATTAAAGTCATAGCAAGCATGGAGCATCTATTCAACAGGACATTCCAGGGATGGAAACTCTTTGAGAAGATAGCTGAGAGACTGGAACTATTTCCACTGGAGCAGAGAAGGCCAAGATTTAGCAGAGGCTTAAAAAAATTATCAAGGATGAATAGGAAAGAATGGGATGGAAATTCATGAAAAACCGCTACCACCGGTTTGCTGCCTGTGATATAGAGGCAGAAGATTCATGAAAAAATAGGAAAAAATCTATCCAGCGGGAAAAATCGATGTTGCATGAGGATTTGCGGCGATCCTCGCCAACTTTAGTCCAAGGCCGACTATCGCTGTGAGTTGGGCCTAGGGAGGGGGGCGAAACACAAAAAATATTTTTCCAAAAAACAGAAAATAAATAATCACAAAACATTTGCAAGACTCTTTTCTAGTGAATCACTGCAAAGGAATTTTAAAATAAACTTTAACTTACCTTTTGTGCAGGTTTTCATACCTACCGCCGTTTCAAAGGGCTGCACCGACAGGTTTTCCTCTGTGTTTTTTTTACCCTATCTACGGGTCACCGATGTGACCAAACTTGGGCGAAAGCGCTTTTTCTAGTTTTGCACGCCGGCGGTCCACTCCCCAGTGGTATTTCAAAACCGCCGGCAGAAGACTTTGTTGAATTTCCCGCCGCACCATTTTCCACCCAAAATGACGAAACACCGCCAAAAAACGCGGCAGCAGGTTGCTGAATTTCCAGCCCCATATTTCCTTTGGATTAAGTGTCAGTGACAAGGAGCCATCAATTTAAATTTGTCACTAAAAGAGTGAGGAGAGGGGTTAGGAAAAATGTCTTCACACAAAGAGTTGTTGGAACATGGAATGCTTTGCCAAAGGGAATGGACGAGGCAGAGGTCATTGTATTCTTAACAAAAAATAATTGGTGACTATTTAAAGCAGATAAAGATGCAAGGCTATTAGGAGAGAGCAGGGTAATGGAACTTGTTTTGGATTGCTCTAACAAAGACATGATGGGCTGAGTGGCCTCCTTCTGTTCTGTAAATCTCCATGGTTCTCCGGTTAATGAGTCATGCCATAGGTATAAGGGAAGTGTTATCATTAAAGGGCTGGGGCGGGTCTGTGGTTACACATCTTCAACTCAAAGCGGACAAGTTCTTTACACCTGCCTTTTTCAGGTAAAAAGATGAGTCTTTGCAATGAAACTCACCACTTTTTAAGCAAATACATTACAATAAAAAACATTATACGGAATTTACAGAAGCCATGCTAGCCGCAAATCAACTTACAAAAAAGCAAGTTCTTTGAAAATTAGTCCCATTGTTGGGATAGTGTAGGTATTGCCTCACCTTATCTGTAAGCTATGTTAAATGCTCAATATTGTTATAAGATGGAAAGGGTGAGAGAAAAGTTCTATTCCAAAACGTAAGCAAGTTTCATAAGCAAAGTAATTTTCTTAGCTGAACGTTTCATTGCCATTTATTGTGTTTGTATCCATATGGATGCAATGATAGGGTACATAAAGGAGTTTATCATGTAGGCATGATTTGTACTGCATTATTAAATTATCCTATTCAAATCCCTTTCATATAAGTTAAATGCATGGCTCGAAAAGCTGAATGGTGCCATTTTATAGAAAAAAAGAACCGTTGTACTTTGCTTAAATTGCTTAAAATAGCAGGAAACATAATTGTCTTTTTTATAAATAAAAAATAGCACTGCCATGTTGCTCCCTGGACAAGAGGCATTGAGTTATCAGGGAAATCTCTTAACAATTAATTCAACTTGCATATGCAAACTAGATACTAATACTAAACTTCAGTATCCTCCTTGTAAAGTCCTTGCTCTACAGTATGAAATCACATGAGGCACATTCTGGGGACAAGGTCACTCTGTGACCTTAACTCTTTATTCACAGGACTCCAAAGCCGATGACCCTGCGTGGGACCTCCCTTTTTATACCTGTGTGATCAGGTAAGGAGTGTCTCCCACAAGTTCACCCCTTGTGGTCAAGGTGTGCATCTATACAGTAATACAGTGGTGTTACATTGTGGTTACATACATGACATCACCTCCCCTCCCGCCCCCCCCAAAGTCTTATTGGGATCATAGGTTTAGTCTTTCAAGTGGTCTACGCTCCCTCGTGGACCGCCGCAGTTGGGGCTCTGGTTGTTGGACACTGACGTGAGTGTCTGTCCCCTGTGGTGATTCCGGCCTGTCCGGGCTGACCGCAGGGACTGTGCATTCTTCTGATTGCTCTTGTTGCTCGTTCACTAGCGGTGTTGTGAGCTCCATCTCATGGTCTTCTTCAGGTTCCTCCGTGTCAATGCTGAACCTTTTTTTCACTTGGTCCAGATGCTTACGGCATATCTGACCATTGTTGAGTTTTACCACAATGACCCTATTCCTCTCTTTGTCAATTACAGTACACTCAAGCCATTTGGACCCCATGGCGTGATTGAGGACGAATACAGGATCATTTATTTCTATACATCTCCCCCTCGAATTACGGTCATGGTACTTGTTTTGTGACTTGCGCTTGCCCTCAACTATGTCAGTCAGGACTGGATGAATGAGGGACAGCCGAGTTTTGAGTGTCCGTTTCATTAGTAGCTCTGCGGGCGGGACCCCCGTGAGTGAGTGCGGTCGAGATCTATAGGCCAGCAGGAGATGCGATAGGCGGCAATGTAGGGAGGGTCCTTGAATATTGAGCATACTTGCTTAATGATTTGGACCGCACATTCCGCCTGGCCATTGGAGGCTGGCTTGAATGGCGCAGTCCTGACGTGGTTGATGCCATTGCCCAACATAAACTCTCGGAATTCGTAGCTTGTGAAACATGGGCCATTATCACTAACCAGGATGTCCGGCAAGCCATGGGTTGCAAAGATCGCATGTAGGCTTTCCACGGTGGTGGATGACATGCATGAATTCAGAATGATGCACTTGATCCATTTCAAGTATGCATCTACCACAATAAGGAACATCTTTCCCATCAACGGGCCCGCGTAGTCAACATGAATGCGTGACCATGGCCTTGTGGGCCAGGGCCACGGGCTGAGCGGGGCCTCCCTGGGAGCATTACACAGCTGGGCACACGTCATGCACCTGCGAACACAGTGTTCCAGGTCTGAATCAATTCCAGGCCACCAAACATGTGACCGGGCAATGGCCTTCATCAGCACAATGTCTGAGTGCTCGCTGTGGAGTACCCTGATGAATGCCTCCCTGCCCTTCTGGGGCATAACTACCCGGCTGCCCCATAGTAGGCAGTCGGCTTGGATGGAGAGCTCATCCATCCATCTGTGGAACGGTCTGACCTCCTCAGGGCATGCTCCGTGTGCAGGTGCCCAATCCCCAGTCAGGACACATTTCTTAATCAGGGATCGGAGGGGATCTCTGTTTGTCCAAATTTTGATCTGGCGGGCTGTGATGGGGGAGCCTGCGCTGTCAAAGGCATCGACAGCCATGTCCATCTCGGCGCTTTGCTCCGCTGCCCCCTCAGTGGTGGCCAGTGGAAGCCTGCTGAGCGCGTCAGCGCAATTTTCAGTGCCGGGCCAGTGCTGGATGGAGTAGTCATAAGCAGCCAGCGTGAGAGCCCATCGCTGTATGCGAGCTAATGCGTTGGCATTGATAGCCTTGCTGTCTGACAACAGCGATGTTAATGGCTTGTGGTCCGTCTCAAATTCAAACTTCCTACCAAAGAGGTACTGGTGCATTTTTTTTACACCATAGGCACGACCATCCCATATCCCCGTTCTGCTTGAGAGAGCGACCTGGAGGCATAAGCCACAGGTTGTAGTTGACCCTCAGCATTGCCCTGCTGCAACACGCACCCAACCCCATAGGACGATGCATCACATGTCAGAACCAATTTTTTACAGGGGTCGTACAGGGTCAACAACTTGTTTGAACAAAGTAGGTTTCGCGCCCGATCAAAAGCCCATTCCTGACAGTCCCCCCAAAACCAATCGCAACCCTTACGCAGGAGCATGTGTAGCGGTTCCAACAACGTGCTCAAGTTCGGCAGAAAGTTCCCGAAATCGTTCAACTGTCCCAGGAATGAACGCAGCTCCGATGTGTTGCAGGGTCTAGGTGCTCGTCGAATCGCCTCTGTTTTGGATTCGGTGGGCCGAATCCCATCTGCAGCAACCCTCCTGCCCAGAAACTCAACCTCAGGAGCTAAGAACACACATTTAGACTTCTTGAGTCACAGGCCTACCCGGTCCAGTCAGCGTAGCACCTCTTCCAGGTTGTAGAGGTGTTCCTCGGTGTCTCGACCCGTGATGGAATACAATCGTCCTGGAATACAATCGTTTCAGGAATGGATTTAAGCAGGCTTTCCATGTTTCGTTGAAAAATCGCGGCCGCTGATCGAATGCCAAACGGGCACCTGTTATAAACGAATAGTCCCTTGTGCGTGTTGATGGTGGTCAGTAGTTTAGATTCGTCGGCCAGTTCCTGGGTCATATAGACTGAAGTGAGGCCCAACTTGGTGAACAGCTTGCCGCCTGCCAGCGTGGTGAAGAGGTCCTCCGTTCTCGGGAGCGGGTATTGATCTTGTAGGGACACCCGATTGATGGTGGCCTTGTAGTCGCCACAGATCCTGACAGAGCCATCCACTTTTAGGACGGGAACGATGGGGCTCACCCAGTCGCTGAATTAAACAGGCGAGATGATGCCCTCTCTCAGCAGCCGGTCCAATTCGCTCTCGATCTTTTCCCGCATCACATACGGCACCGCTCTGGCTTTGTGATGCACTGGTCTGGCATCCGGGGTGATGTGTATTACTACTTGGGTGCCTTTGAAAGTCCCGACGCCAGGTTGGAATAGTGAATCGAATTGTTGTAGGACATGTGAGCACGAACTTCGCTCCACAGATGACATTGCGTGAACATCCCCCCATTTCCAGTTCATCTCGGCTAACCAGCTCCTCCCCAACAGTGCGGGACCATTGCCCGGGACAGTCCAGAGCGGCAGCCGATTCACTAACCCATTGTATGACAGCCAATATTGCACTGCCTAGCACCGGAATGATTTCATTAGTGTAATCCGTAATTGTGTCTCAATACGTGCTAATTTGGGTCTACTGGCTTTAAGTGACCATAGCTTCTCAAATTGCTGAACGCCCATGAGTGACAGGCTGGCCCCAGTGTCCAGCGCATTGCATTCTGGGATACCATTTAATAAAACCCTTATCATCATTGGTGGCGTTCTGGTGTATGAACTGTGAATATTCGCCACATGGACCCGCTGAATCTCGGCGTCCATCGATTTGCCCCAAAAGTCATCCAGCCTCAAAGAACCCTCTTCTGGTCCATCTGCCTCATCTATTAGTCTGGTTGCAGAATTCCTGCACATTCGAGCTAAATGGCCACTCAGATTGCAGTTCCTGCAGACAAACTGTTGAAATCTGCAAGATCTAGCTGAGTGTTTTCCCCCACACCTCCAACATGAGTTAAAGTTTCCATTGTTGGGAACAAAGGGACTATGGCCAGGCATTTCGCGCTGACTGTCCCTTTGACTGCTCTTAAGTATCCTATTAGTGGGTGTCAGTGGCCCCATCCCGGGCCGTATTGTCCACTGTGATGGCGTGAATGTCCGTTCAGCCTGCCATTGTCTCTGTTGAAGTCCTACTCTGGGCTCTCTTGCTGCCTGGGGAGTGTCGGACTGTCCCTGCCTGCCTGCGGGGTTCTGAGTCGCATTGATGATGTTGACTTCCTGATCCATTGCCGTGTTAGAGGCAGAATTGCGCGCGTATATTATTTTCGTCTCTTCCTCCCCCGCCATGAAAGTTTGAGCTATCAACGCCGCCGCTTCCAAGGTCAAATCCTTGGTCTCAATTAATTTGCGGAAAATTCCTGCATGACCGATGCCTTCGATAAAGAAGTCCCTTAGCATCTACCCCCTGCAGGCATCTGTGAACTTACAGAGGCTGGCCAAATGCTGGAGGTCCGCTATGAAGTCCGGTATACTCTGCCCTTCACGACGTTGGTGGATGTAGAATCTGTCGGACGATATGTATGCTACTCGCCGGTTTGAGGTGCTCCCCGATCAATTTGCTAAGTTCTTCAAAGGTATTGTCCGCCGGCTTTTCGGGTGCTAGTAAGTCCTTCATGAGCGCGTAAGTCTTTGGTCCGCAGCTGGTCAAAAGATGAGCCCTTCGCTTGTCGGCCGCTGCATCCCCCAGCCAGTCTTTCGTAACAAAGCTTTGCTGAAGCCTCTCAACAAAATCGTCCCAGTCTTCCCCAACACAGTACCATTCCTCTGTGCTACCGGTGGCCATTCTCGTGGGTCGTGAATTCCCGTTTCTCGTCTTCAATGTAAAGTCCTTACTCTGCAGTATGAAACCACACGAGGCACATTCTGGGGACAAGGTCACTCTGTGACCTTAACTCTTTATTCACAGGACTCCAAAGACCATGACCCTTTTTATACCTGTGTGATCAGGTAAGGAGTGTCTCCCACAAGTTCACCCCTTGTGGTCAAGGTGTGCATCTAGGTTGAGTGTATACAGTAATACAGTGGTGTTACATTGTGGTTACATACATGACACTCCCTTTTAACATAGCATTGATTCCCTTCATGTTTCATAAGGACGCAAGACCTTTCCTCTTCTCCACTATGGCATTGGCAAATGTGGACACAAGTGAATGCTCAACACATGGACAAAACAATGTGAAATTATTTTTATCTGATGCTTAGCCATTGCATGGAATTAGAGTGCAGCAGTCACATTTCCTCTTCTATAAATTCCGAATTTAATGTATGTGGAACAAGTCTGTTCCATATTTTCACTGGTCACATATATCACCTATAAAAATAAGATCACCAAATATTATTAATACATGGTGCACAGGCATTTCAAATTTGAACATGCCTCCCTGTATCTTTCTCATTTAAAGCAAGGCAAACTTTAGCATCGTACAGCACAGAAGGAGGCCATTCGGCCCATCATGGCTGTGCCGGTTCTTTGAAAGAGCAATCCCATTAGCCCTACACCCACCGCCCCCCCCCCACACCCCACTCATTCTTTCCCCATAGCCCTGCAAATTTCTCCCCTTCAAGTATTTATCTAATTCCCTTTTGAGAGTTACTAATGAATCTGCTTCCCTTTCAGGCAGTGCATTTCAGATCATAACAACTCGCTGCGTAAAAGAAAATTCACCTTGTCTCCCCTCTGGTTGTTTTGCCAATTACCTTAAATCTGTGTCCTCTGGTTACCAACCCTCCTGCCTCTGGAAACAGAAGGGGTCCATTCTCAGATCCATAATGCCAGCAATGATTAATTTTGGTTAATTCTTCATCCATAAGTACCGTCAGTTGCATCTGTTTACGGTCTAATGGAAATTGTGAGCCAGGAAACATCACAAGACTAGAACAAAGATTTGATACAAAATATTATTTCAAAAATTCAGACTCCCATCTTAATCCCAAAGGTTCTTTATTGGCAGAGAATTAGCAGTTCTTGATCACAAACTATGCTGCCATTAAAGTTATGAAAACAAATCAAAGTTAAGAATTTGGAATCCATCCTGAAATTTGGTCAAAGCCGCTTAATGCATTGTTAAATAATTTATTGATACTCTTCATTCTCCAGTCTTTAGAAATAACTCACTTCTTTCCAATTGTAATTGCTAGACCATTCTGCAGTGAGGGCACTATGAAATATAGGGACACAGTTCTTATCAACTCACTCTGTTGAATATGTGTTACATTTGTATTTGAATAATCCGAGCCGTTCGACTCAAAATTTATTAATGAGCAGCAGAACCAGACTTTCTAACACAGTTCCATTTTCTCAACTGTTCTTTTCTAAAGAAAGAAAGACTTGCATTTATATAGCACCTTTCATGACCACTAGATGTCTCAAAGCACTTTACAGTCAATGAAGTACTTTTGAAATATAGTCACTGTTGTAATGTGGGAAACACGGCAGCTAATTTTGCACACAGCAAATGCCCACAAACAGCAATGTGATAATGACCGGATAAGCTGTTTTTGTTATGTAGATTGAGAGATAAATATTGGCCAGGACTCCAGGGATAACACCCCTGCTCTTCTTCGAAATAGTGCCATGGGATTCTTTTACATCCACCTGAGAGAGCAGGTTTAACATCGCATCCAAAAGATGGCACCTCCGACAATGCAGTATTCCCTCAGCACTGCACTGGAATGTCAGCCTGGATTTATGTGTTCACAACCTTCTGACTCAGAGGCAAGAGTGTGATACCTACTGAGCCACAGCTGATACTAAGAGGCAATTACCTTCAATATGCAGGTGCCTTAGGTAGTCTATGTGTAAGCTTAGTTTTCTTTGATTTACCGTGGCAAACTTAGTATTTTTTAACATTTATTCATTCGTGGGAAGTGGGCATCACTGCAAGGCCAGCATTTATTGCCCATACCTAATTGCCCTTGAGAAGGTGGTGGTGAGCCACCTTCTTGAACCACTGCAGTCCGTGTGGTGAAGGTGCTCCCACAGTGCTGTTTGGGAGGGAGTTCCAGGATTTTGACCCAGCGATGATGAAGGAATGGTGATATATTTCCAAGTCAGGATGGTGTGTTACTTGGAGGGGAATTTGCAGGTGATGGTGTTCCCATGCGTCTGCTGCCCTTATCCTCTAGGTGGTGAAGGTCGCTGGTTTAGGAGGTGCTGTTGAAGAAGCCTTGGTGAGTATATAGCTTATCAAATCTACCAAAGTTCTATGGTTGTATTAATACAGAGCTGTGTTTTGCTATAAGTAATGTTCTCAATCTGCTGACATCTTGATCCCAGGGTAGGGTTGCTGGGTGTATTTCTGGAGCTTTCACATAACCTCAGACCTCGACACATTCCTCCATTGGTCCATCCCCCAGGCACACTGCCTTCCCACGGCCAATTGGAAAATGAACAGACTCTTTGTTGCCCAATTGGGTTAACCTTGACAGTTAGTGAAACAGACTTTATAGCCCCCATCTCCAATATTTGTATAACTAATAAATTAAAATGTTCAAAGAAAATGTAAAAAAAACACAATTTTTTTAATGCCACTATGGTTTTTGCTCGCAGCAATATCCTGGAGATTAATCTTCAGTTCCTGGAGACTCCAGGACAATCCTAGAGGGTTGGCAACCCGAGTATCAGGGATTCCTTATCCTTCCCTTCTCCTTGCCCTGACATAATATACTTGCCATTGGTAGCTAATTTCTAAATCACCTTGAAATGACCAACTCCATATTACGAGATATCCCTTTTAAAAGCTCAGGGCACAAAAGAATACAGGGTGTAATTTCCGTGGGGGATGGGGCGGGAGGTTCTCCCAGTTAGCCATTCTAAATTCGTCAAAAGTCCAGAGAAATGGTTGCTCTTATGAACACAATCTGCCCACTATATAATGCCCAAAATAAAGGTGTAGAATCATAGAATCATACAGCACAGAAGGAGGCCATTTGGCCCATCGTGTCTGTGCCGGCTCTTTGAAAGAGCTGTCCAATTAGTCCCATTCCCCCCTGCCCCCACCCTTTCCCCACAGCCCTGCAATATATTTAGAACCTTATAACAACAATCATTTCTGTAAAGACATCTGAAAGGATGGCAACTTTATTCAACCTCATAGGTAAGTTCTGTATAAAAGCCCTGACTTTAAAATGTTTTTTTACTGAAATGTTCTGCTGAAGTATACTACGCGTTATTGCTATGCTGTTTGGTAAAGAAAGATTGCCAATAATAAAAGGTCAAAGTAAAAATCTATATATTTCTTGGCCTTTGCAATAGAAGCCATATTCAACATGGAGATTTATTGATGTAGCCATGATACGTATTTATTTACAATAACAACTTGCATTTATATGGTGTCTTTAACATCATAAAACATCCCAAGGTACTTCACCGGAGCATTATCAAATAAAATTTGACACCGAGCCACTTATGGAGATATTGTGACAGGTGATCAAAAGCTTGGTCAAAGAGGTAGATTTTAAGGAGTGTCTTAAAGGAGGAGAGAGAGGTGGAGAGGTTTAGGGAGGGAATTCCAGAGCTTAGGGCCGAGGCAACTGAAGGCATGGCCGCCAGTGGCAGAGCGATGACAATCTGGGATGTGCAAGAGACCAGAATTGGAGAAGCTCAGAGATCTCAGAGGTTACAGAGATAGGGCTCAATTTTCCCAAACACCTTTTCTGGCGTATTGCCAGAGTTACGCCCGTTTTTCTAGGCCAGAAATACGGCAAAAATATTTTGCCAAAGTTTCCCCGATGTATAGTTCGAAATTGGCGGCAAGCAGCATATCCAATCGCCTCGGGGGGTGGAGCCTGCTGTCGGCACCGATAAATGAAGCTGCACTTTCTGCGCGTGCGCGGAAAAAAAAGTTACGTTTTTAACGTCGTTCCAATGGACGCGCATGCTCAATACAGCTCGGATTTGGCAATCAGTCATTTTTAAAGAGCCAGTTGTGTGTGTGAGAAGGAGTGCTGTGAGAGCATTGGAAAAAATCATGGTGGAGCAATACAAGATGCAATGCAGTGCAAGGACCCAAGAATTTCTTACAGGAAGAAGAGGAGACACTAGTTACTGTGATTGAGAACAGATGGCAGGAGCTGGACACCAGCAGAGGTCACATAAAAGTTTCACCCAAAGAAATGAAGAAATGCTGGAACCAAGTTGCAGAAGATTACTGCGCGGTCATGGGGAACTTTATGAAGTCATTCCTACGCGCGTACAGTGCAGCCGTGACCTGGCAAATGGAGACATGTGTTGCATGTTGAGAGATGGCACACACATCCCCAGTTGTAGCTTGAAACGATCCGGAGGCATAGAATGAAAGTGCAGCTGTAACCTTCACTTCAACTGACAAAGCAGTCCTCCTGATGCTTCTAGGTTGCAGGCTTTGACCAATTCACAGATCTCAGTTACAACTTCTTTGCAGAAACGCAGCCTTCTGACACAGTCTGCATCACTCAGGTGGAGGTATGAATGCCTGCCTTGATATATCCGAGGTGGGTAAGACCTCCTGCCCAGCACCCTACTGGCTCTGATGTTCCTGATGCAATGAAGTCGAATCAATTGTCTCCTATGTAGCACCATGATGCAGAAGGCTCGCAAAAGGTATGGCATTGTCAGTATTGCCCCCATACTTACATTTAACCTTTGAAAGAAGCTCAAAATGGCAGGAAAGCTGGCAGGCAGCAGTTGTATCTCTCCAGGTCTGTATGGATGGACCACACCCAAAGGTCTTGTGACTTCTCCTCTCTCCCTCACCCCACTCTCTCCCTCTCCCTCCCCGGGCTCCAAGCCTTCCGATCAGCACCTCTCCTCTCCTCTCCTCTCCCCCCGCACCCCTCCCTCCCCCCGCCACCCCCCCGCTAGCCTTTACTAATTGGAGTCTTGTGACTTCATTCTCTCTCTCTCCCTCCCCTTCCCCGCACTCTAAGCCTTCCGATCGGCACTTCGCTCTCTCTCTCTCTCCTCCACTCCCTGGCCCCCCCCGCCCCCCCCGTGGCTTGTTTTATAGCCAAGCCCCGAACCCCTGTGCCCGGGTGCAGGGCCGATTCTGCTGGCCAAACCTACGACCCTCCAGCCCTGCTTCAAGACGTTTGCTGGTGGCGTGTGAGTGGGAAAAAAAAAAGAGAAAACTTCTGAAATCCAACAAATTTACACTTCTACATTGACAGGTAAAAAAAAGTTGAACTTTATTATTGATTTTGACAGTGTTCTTGACTCACTCCAAAATCTTTGATTTAAAAACAATGGTGTCTTTCAGCGCAGATTTGTGAACGTGTGCTAGTTTTCTTAACTCACCAGAGGGTTTTTCGAAGTGGCCAGAAATGCCAACCTAAGAAAAAAAACTGCTGGCCAAGCTGCGAACAATTGAAAAGAACTGTGCAGACATGAGGGAATGCCTGTGACGTCAAAAAAACTGGCCTAGAAAAATCGTAACAATGTCAGTTACGCCAACGCAGATTGCAGGGGGACACTTTGAAAAAAATAAATATGCCAAAAAAACGGCGCAAATGACCGGGGAAGGGGCGAGGTCATGGAGGGATTTGAAAACAATTTTGAGAATTTTTAAATTGAGGTATTGCCAGACAGGAAGCCAATATAGGTCAGCGAGCACAGGGAGGATGGGTGAATGGAACTTGGTGCAAGTTAGGATATGAACAGCAGAAATTTGGATGAGCTCCAAGTTTATGGAGGGTGGAAGATGGGAGGCCGGCCAGGAGAGCGTTGACATGGTCGCGTCTGGAGGTAACAAAGGCATGGATGAGAGACAAATTAACCATTTGTCTGCAAGTTGATAAGAAAAATACTATTCACCTTCCAGGAACAATTCCAAAAATGCCTACTTTACTATCTCTGGAGACATTTCTTACAAGCTTAGCTCTTTTCATGGATGTATTTCCCCAACCCCACACCCATACTCGATTCCTGCCACCTCACCTCTGCTCCTCCTCTCCTCCAAACAGCGTAACCTCTGACTCATTGTGAGCAATGTAATGAGAGAAGTGTAATGATATTATAGAAAGATCTGTGTCTGTTTCAGAAATAATAAGGTTCTTTTTATTCATGAGTCATATCCAGGGTTGCAAGTCATAAAATATTATGGGATTTTTTAAATCATAAAATAAAAAATTTTTATAACTCATACACGAAGAGGCCACAAAGTAATAATATATGTTCATTTGAGTGCCAGCAGCAAGCCACAATCTCCAAGCTACCAACATAAGCAGTAAAATTGTGCCTTGCTGATATTGAAAGGCACTGGCACCAATCACTGAATATTTAACAGTTGTCTTCTGCTGTTAGTTATTGTACGTCTGTGACTATTTTTTAAAGGAAAGATATTATATCATGAATAAATACTTAATATTGGCTGCTTTGATTTAAAATTGAAAATGAGACCTCCAAGTCATTCCAATAATTCTGTATTTACTCCTGTGTGGAAACTGGCACCATTCGGATGCCCCAAAAAGTACGTCACCATCCTCCGCCTACTCCACAACGACATGCAAGCCGTGATCCTTACCAACAGGTCCATCACAGACACAATTCACGTCCGGACTGGGATCAAGCAGGGCTGCATCATCGCCCTAACCCTCTTCTCAATCTTCTTCACTGCCATGCTCCACCTCACAGTTGATAAGCTCCCCGCTGGAGTGGAACAAAACTACAGAACCAGTGGCAAGCTGTTCAACCTTTGCCGTCTCCAGGCCAGGTCCAAGACCACTCTAACCTCTGTCGTCGAGCTACAGTACACGGATGACGCCTGTGTCTGTGCACACACAGAGGCTGAACTCCAGGAGATAGTCAACGTATTTACCGAGGCGTATGAAAGCATGGGCCTCACGCTAAACATTAGTAAGACAAAGGTCCTCCACCAACCTGTCCTCGTCGCAGAGCACCGACCCACAGACATCAAGATCCACGGCGTGGCCCTGGACAACGTGGACCACTTCCCCTATCTCGGGAGCCTCCTATCAACAAGAGCAGGCATTGAAGATGAGATCCAACACCGCCTCCAGCGCGCCAGTGCAGCCTTCGGCCACCTGAGGAAGAGTGTTTGAAGACTAGTCCCTCAAAACTATCACCAAGCTCATGGTCTACAGGACCGTAGTAATACGCGCCCTCCTGTATGGCTCAGGGATGTGGACCATGTACAGTAGACACCTCAAGTCGCTGGAGAAATACCACCAGCGATATCTCCGCAAGATCATGTAAATCCCCTGGGAGGACAGACACACAAACATTAGCGTTCTCGTCCAGGCCAATATCCCCAGCATTGAAGCACTGACCACACTTGATCAGCTCCTCTGGGCAGGCCATACAGTTCGCATGCCAGACACGAGACTTCCAAAGCAAGCGCTCTACTCGGAACTCGTCCACAGCAAACGAGCCAAAGGTGGGCAGAGGAAACGTTACAAGGACACCTTCAAAGCCTCCCTGATAAAGTGCGACATCCCCCTGACACCTGGGAGTCCCTCGCCATAGACCGCGCTAAGTGGAGGAAGTGCATTCGGGAGGGCACTGAGCTCCTCGGGTATCGTCGCCGAGAGCATGCAGAAATCAAGCGCAGGCAGTGGAAGGAGTGTGCGGCAAACCAGGCTCCCCGCCCACCCTTTCCCTCAACAACCATCTGTCCAACCTGTGACAGAGACTGTGGTTCTCATATTGGACTGTACAGCCACCTAAGAACTCATGCTAAGAGTGGAAGCAAGTCTTCCTCGATTCTGAGGGACTGCCTATGATGATGATGATGATTTTTTACAATATACAGATGCAGCGTCGAGAATTCGGAGTTCCGGAATCTGGAAGGTTCCAGAATCCGGGCTCCGGACCCATTGATGGCAGGGTCGTCCGGAATCCGTAAAATGTTCCAGAATCTGGACCCGACGACCTTGCCGACCTCGGGGCCGCGCCGCTGCTCAACCTCGGGTCTTGCCTCCCCGCTACCCGCCACACCCACCGCCGCTGCCCTTACTTCGGGGCCTCCTGCCGGCCGGCCCGACAAATCTTCGCTGGGGCCGGCCCGACAACATCCTCACCGGGGCCGGCCCAACGACATCTTCCTCGGCGTGTTCGCACGGCCCAACAACCTCCTTGGCAGGGTCTGCCCGACGACATTCTCCTTAGCGGAGCCGAACAACTTTTCGGCGGGAATTCCGCCCCCCCCACCCTTTCTGATGTTCCGAAATCCAGAAATACCCAAACCTGGGCTCGGGTGTTTCCGGATTTGTGACGTCAGAAAACAAACAAAAATCTGGAAAAGTCCGGAATCCGGAATGGCCTCGGTCCCGAGGGTTCCGGATTTTAGGCGCTGCACCTGTAGTACTAAAGTAAAATATTGAGGAAATCAAGCGAATTCTAAAGTCGGAAACCAATTAGAGTTCAGATGACGTCACAAAACTGTTACAGCAAAGATCAAGTGGTTTGGGAACATCCTGGCTCTTTGTGCAATCACGCATTATCAGTGGAGAAATCACATTTGAAAAAAGAAAGACTTGCATTTCTATTGCGGCTTTCATGACCTGAGGACATCACTTTTGAGTCCTGTTGAAGAGTAGTCGCTATTGTAATGTAGGAAATGCGGCAGCTAATTTGGGCACAGCAAGGTCCCACAAGTAGCAATGTGATAATGACCAGATAATCTGTTTTAGTGATGTTGGTTGAAGGATAGATATTGACCAGGATGCTGGGGAGAACTACCCCCTTGTTCTTCATAATAGTGATATAGGATCTTTTACATTCACCTGAGAGGGCAGGCGAGGCCTCGATTTAATGGGCTTGAAATCCCGGTTGTGGACTTCCCGTGGGCGTTCGCCTGAAAATAAGAAAAAAGATCCACAACCTACCTTTTGCTCCTGCGCCCTCCAGCGATTCCGGTCAGAGGCCTCCTCTTCCTGCGCATCGGAGTGCGTTCACATCTTCTCAATGCGGAGGGAGAAGCTGGCATCATGTGGCACTGGACAGCCAATGAAGGTACAGTACTCTCATTCATAATAATGGGAACTCTGTAAGTAGTTCTCATTATTATGAATGAGAACCCCCACCCCCCCACCACCCCCAATCACAAATAAAAAATAAAAAAACACCTCACATATTAATTGAAATTAAAGTTAATGACTTGTGTTAGAAAAAAAAAATTCTGATTTTTTTTAAGTATTGTAATTCGGGTTTAAAATAAGCTTACCTTAGTGGACAGGGTTGTTAACATAAAAATGTGTTTTTAAATTTTATTTTGATATATTTTTAATAGGTTTTAAAGCTCTTATGCTGGTAAAAGTAGGCTATGCACCTGTTTTTACCAGGCGCAAGAGTTTTAAGGACATTCGCTGGGCAAGAGTTGGGTAAATAGCGCAATCTTGCCTATGTGAATGTCCTGGCTGTGGGGATGCATTGGATCTGACAAGCTAAAACTAGGCAGATCGGAAAAGCCGGTTTTCAGCGCATGCACATCGCTTTTGCGGGGCCTCACCAGGTCCGTACGTATTTCATACAGACCCGGCGAGGCCAGAATTTCAGGCCCAATATCTCATCTGAAAGACAGCACTCCCTCAGTGCTGCACTGAAGTGTCAGCCTAGATTTTGAACTCAAGTCCTTGGAGTGGGTCTTGAACACATGGGGGCCGAAATTCAGGCCCGCCAGAAAGCTGGCGCACCTACCTTTTTCTAGATGTTTTTACCATCGGGTCCGATGAGGTGGACTTTTGATCCATTTTCACCTCTTTGGCAATTTTTTTGGAGCAGACCAGAAGTTGATCATAATGGGGGCAGAAGTGCGGCGGTAAGTGCTGGTGCGGGGCGAAAGTGGGGGCGGGATAGAGTATCCGCCGCTGTCACTCAGCGGTGGAGCGGTGATGACATCAGTGCGCACGTGTGCCACCACGTCTCTCCCCTCATTTAAAGGTGAGAGAAGCAGCGATTTTTTTAGGTTTGGCCACTGGGCCACCAGGGAGGGCTTCGGCTGGGCCAGCAGCCTGGCACCCAAGAGGGCGTGCCAAGCTGCCCGTTGGTGGCCCGGCTGAACCCGGGGCCATAATTGTCCGGCCGATCGGGAAGTTGGCTGGCAAAAAAAAACATGGCGGTCGCGGCAGTACATCCTTCCCATGAAGGGCCGCCGCGATACCGTGGCTCACACACAGTAAAGAAGGTGCACCGACAGAAAAGCTGTGGATCATGGATTTTTTTCAGGTAAATTTCGCGCGGAGCAGGATGAAGGTGCAGGAGAGAGGCGGTGCGCGCATTGATTACATGCTTGGGACGGTCGGCAGCAGCAGGGGACCACCCAGAAAATCCGCGAGGTGAATTTGAATCGTGGCGGCCAATTGACTGCAACGCGGCGGCCGCAAAATGGCGGTAATGGGCGTTATCCGGACCCTGCATTTCAGCCCTATGGCCTTCTGACTCAGTAGTGAGACTGCTACCCACTGAGCAATGGCTGACCCCAGAAGGGATTGGAAATAGATCTACAACATTAAGGTGTACATTTTTGTCTCATAACACTCCTGTGAAGTGCCTTGGGATGTTTCTTCTGTATTAAAGTTGTTATATAAGTGCAGGTTATTGTTGATTATGGATTCTGTTTATTTTATGACTTCTTCTGTGTAGCTCGATGCTTTTCCGATTGGCGCTGCTAGGTGGCGCATGTGCTGCAGAAACTGTTCAGTCACACATGTTAAATAGTATTTAAAATTAATTCTCGTGAAATATATTGTCCAGTCCACATAAGCTCAAGCCCCAAATAAATATTGTCAGCTTTCTATTGTGCAGTTTAGCTGATGTAATATAGTGTCAGATTTTTGTGGAGCAAGGTTAAATATGCCAAATAAAATTTACAATAGAAAAATCCCATAAATGGTATTACAGGTACTTCCGCTGCCGTATATAAAAGAAAGAAGGACTTGCATTTATGTAGCACCTTTTATGACGTCCCAAAGCGCTTTACAGCCATGAAGTACCTTTGAAGTGTAACGTAGACAATGCGGCAGCCAATTTGCGCACAGCAAGCTCCCACAAACAACAATGTGATCATGACCAGATAATCTGTTATGGTGATGTTGGTTGATGGATAAATATCGGTTATGACACCGGGGAGAAGTCCCCTGCTCTTCTTCGAAATAGTGCCACGGGATCTTTTATGTCCACCTGAGAGAGCAGACATGCCTCGGTTTTAACGTCTCATCTAAAAGACGGCACATTCGACAATGCAGCACTCTCTCAGTACTGCATTGGAGTATCAGCCTAAAGTTTGTGCTCAAGTGTCTGGATTGGGTCTTGAACCGACAGTATAACCACTGAGCCAAGATTGACACATACATAGGGAGCAGTAAACGCCAAAAGCAGCAACAAGAAGATGCTAAAGGGACACTGTTTGAAAACAACAATACTTTCAGGGGTCGTGCCACATTGGAAACTAAGAGAAACGGCAATGATGTTGAGACGTGGCCTCATTAACATCGGTCATCAAGCTTAAGGGTCGGCAGTTCTGATTGGATGTATTCCGAAATATTTTGTAACCTGGCCCCCCCACACACCTGCAATTGGTCGCCTGACACATCCATCCTCGCGGAGTCCCGCCTTCCCACAACAATTGGAAAGACTCTTCATTGCCCAATTGGATGATTCCTGGCTGTCTATTATACAGCCCTTTTCCCTGCCCCCCCCCCGCCTACCCCGCCCACAGCTGCAATATTTTTCGACCTAATAAACAAAAGTGTTCAACGAGAGTGAAAGGAAAAGACACCTTTCTTTTTTACTTATTTTTCTCTCAGGTCATTTGCTCACAGCAGTGTCCTGGAGATTAATCTTCAATTCCTGGAGCCTCCAGGCCAATCCTGGAGGGTTGGCAATCCCAAGACGAGCTGCGTGGTGCTAAACAGGTGTCCTGATTGCAACTCGCCAGCCATTATTGAGTCACCACAGCCGGCAGAAAGGTAAGCGCGTATTGGTGATCCAGGGATCAGCTTATCTCAACCAAGTCCTCAGTGGCCAGGATGCCCTCATCCACTTTGAGAACAACAGGAGATGGTAGTCATGAATTTTTGAAGAGGTTCATCCAAATTTCCCACCATACCTTCAGCAGGAATTGCTGTTTTTCTTTACAGCATAGAAGGAGACCATTCGGCTCGAAATGCCTGTGCCAGCTCTTTGAAAAAGCTGTCCAATTTAGTCCCACACCCCAGCTTTATCCCCATAACCCCGCAAATTAGTCCTCTTTAAAGTACATGTCCAATTGCCTTTTGAAAGTTCGTGTGGAATCTGATTCCATCATCCTTTCAGGTACTGTGTTCCAGATCATAACAACTCTCTGTGTGAAGAAATTTCTCCTCATTTCCTCTCTAGTTCTTTTGCCAATTATTTTAAATCTATGACCTGTGGTTACCGATCCACTTGTCAGTGAAAACAATTCCTGCCTACTTTCTCCATCAAAACGCCTCATAATTTTAAAATATCTCCATTAGATCTCCCCATAATCTTCTCTGCTCAAAGGAAAACAATTCCAGCTTCTCCAATTTCTCCACATAACTTAAGTCCCTTATCCCTGGTATCATTTTGGTAAACCTCCTCTGTACCCTCTTCCTAATTTGAGGTGCCCAGAATTCTACACAATACTCCAGCTGAGACCTAACCAGTGATTTGTAAAAGTTTAAATAATAAAACAAAACAAAATCAATCACACTTACCTCAGGTAGTCTATCTTTCCCTCACGACCACTGAAACAGCTCGGACCGCCCGCTTTCCCAGGTGATCCCACTACAACGCACTTTGAGGCGCGACTGGTCCCATTCGAAACAAATTTCACCCCACTGTCGCAACCAGGAACGTTGCACACCGGCTCGACGCTTTCAGGCGGTACTGTTCAGCACCCTTGCAAAACCGACACCAAATTTCCCGGTGGGGCGCTGGAGGCTGGCCACCCTGCCAGAACTCATTTGCATACAAATTACTGCCCCTCCGGGGCACCAATAGAGAAACAAGCTCGATGAAAATCCAGCCCAAAAGGTAATGCCAAAAAGAAATGTCAGGTCAACAGATGTGGTTTATTATTTTTCGAAGAGGCAAGTGAGATTGAAGTCAGCAAGATTTGCTTTGACTGTTAATCTGTGCATTCACTTGCTTGATGCAAAATAGTTTGCCGATGTAAAGATTACACAAGTGCATGTGAGGGAATGTACGAAGCAACAACAAATGCAACTTGCATTTACGTAACAAAACTGGAGGGCAGAGAAACCCAAGGCAAAAATCAAAAAGGGCCACATTACAGCAAAAGTCTAAAGGGACAAAGTGTGTTAAAAAGACAAGCTTGAAGGCTCTGTGCCTCAACTGCGCAGTTAATTCATCCAATAAGGCTCCATGGAGACATGGCTCCAGGGTGAACAAGGCTGGAAACTCAACATCCAGGGGTATTCAACATTCAGGAAGGATAGACAGAAAGGAAAAGGAGGTGGGGTAGCGTTGCCGGTTAAAGAGGAAATTAACTCAATAGTAAGGAAGGACATTAGCCTGGATGATGTGGAATTTGTATGGGTAGAGCTGCGGAATACCAAAGGGCATAAAAGGCTAGTGGGAGTTGTGCACAGACCATCAAACAGCAGTAGAGGTTGGGGACAGCATCAAACAAGAAATGAGGGATGCGTGCTGTACTATATGTGAACTTGTATTGACTCTGTACAGCCACCAGAGGGCTCATTCCCTGGAGTCCCAAGGGATCCCATAATCCCTTGGGAACACAGGTATTTAAGGAGGCCACACAGTTTGGAGAGGCACTCTGGAGACCTGCAATAAAAGACTACGGTCACATTTTACTCTGAGCTCACAATGTTCAGTCTGACTCTTTCCCCATACACAACAACTGGCGATGAGATACAGATAGCGAACCCAAAGATGCAGAGAACAGTGGGCAACTTGGAGAAATTCTCGGAGGAAGATGATTGGGAAACTTTTGTGGAGCGACTCGACCAATACTTCTTGGCCAATGAGCTAGATGGGAAAGAGAGCGCGGCCAAACATAGAGCAATCCTCCTCACCGCCTGTGTGGCACAAACGTATGGCCTCATGAAGAATCTGCTCACTCCAGCGAAACCCACGGAGAAATCATACGACGATTTGTGCACACTGGTCCGAGAGCATTTGAATCCGAAGTAAAGCATTCTGATGGCGAGGTACCGGTTCTATACCTACAAAAGGATTGAAGGCCAGGAAGTGGCTAATTATGTCGTGGAGTTAAGACGCCTTGCAGGACATTGCGAATTTGAAGGATATTTGGAGCACATGCTCAGGGACTTCTTCGTACTTGGCATTGGCCATGAAGTGGTACTTCGCAAACTTTTGACTTAGAGACCCCAACCTTGTGTAAAGCCAAAGCAATAACCTAGGCGTTCATTGCCACCAGTGACAATACTAAGCAAATCTCTCAGCACACTCGTGCTGCTACAAGTACTGTGAACAAAGTGATGTTGTTTTCAAATCGTAACGTACAGGGCAGGTCACACATACCTGCAGCTACACGTCTGCAGATGTCTCAGAGTCCACCATCAAGGGTGATGAATGCAAGGCCATTAACACCTTGTTGGCGCTGCGGGGGTGATCATCGTTTCCATTCATGCCGATTTAAAGAGTACATTTGCAAGGGCTGTGGAACAATGGGACACATCCAACGAGTGTGCAGACGAGGCTGCAAATCCTATTAAACCTGCAAACCATCATGTTGCAGAGGGGGACAGATCCACGGAAGATCACGACAAACCAGTGCTCAGAACGAGAAGGCAGAGGTACATGGGGTGCACACATTCACCACGAATTGGTACCCCAATAATGCTGAATGTTGAACTAAATGGTGTCAATGGAGCTGGACACAGGCACGAGCCAGTCCATCATGGGCAAAAAGACTTTCGAAAGGTTGTGGTGCAACAAGGTCTCAAAGCCAGTCTTAACTCCAGTTCGCACAAAACTAAGAACTTACACAAAAGAACTGATTCCTGTAATCAGCAGTGCTCCAATAAAGGTCTCCGACGATGGAGCGGTGCACAAGCTACCACT
Organism: Pristiophorus japonicus; assembly: GCF_044704955.1. Lineage (NCBI taxonomy): Eukaryota > Metazoa > Chordata > Chondrichthyes > Pristiophoridae > Pristiophorus > Pristiophorus japonicus. The sequence goes on from NC_091977.1 coordinate 318,670,335, forward strand.
CTGGGTGGTACCGGGCGATGGTAGATTAAAGTCGCCCATGGTAACTTCTGTACCTTTATTGCACGTGTTATGTATGGAGAAAAAGTCAGACTGAACACTGTGAGCTCAAAGTAAAGTGTGTCCTTACTCTTTTACTGCAGGTCTCCAGAGTGTCTCTCCAACCTGTGGGGCCCCCTTAAATACCTGTGCTCCCAAGGGATTATGGAATCCCTTGGGACTCCAGGGGATGAACCCTCTGGTGGATGTACAGAGCAAATATAAGTCCACATATATAACAACATACCCCCCCAAAGTCAATAGTGTAACTATTTACAATGTGAGTTGATCTGAGGCCCTTCTTGCCCTGGTTGATTGTCTCGGTGTGAAAGCTGGTGTTGTTGAATCATTTGTTGGGCCCTCACTGGGCTGCTGTGCAGCTGGCCTTGCTGGGCTGCCTGGTGTGTTGGGCCCTGATGGGCTACTGTGGATAATGGCTTCTGCTTCGTGGTCAAACATGGTGTCGGTTGCCACTGGTGTGTGTGTTGGGGGATCAAAAAAGGTAGGATCCAAGGTGGGTTGCTCAGGGTAGTCCATGAATCTGAGTTTGACTTGGTCCAAATGTTTCCGGTAAATGAGTCCATTTGAAAGTTTGACCCGAAATACCCTGCTCCCCTCTTTGGTCACGACAGTGCCGGGAAGACACTTGGCACCTTGTCCATAATTAATACAAATACAGGATCATTGACCTCAATCTCGCGCGACACATTTGCGCTATCATGATATGCACTTTGTTGAAGCCACCTGCTCTCTACCTATTCATGTAGATCAGGGTGAACTGACGAGAGCCTTGTCTTTAGTGCTCTTTTCATGAACAGTTCAGCAGGTGGGATCCCAGTGAGTGAGTGTGGTCTTGTGCGGTAGCTAAGCAGGACTCGGGATAGGCGAGTCTGCAGTGAGCCTTCAGTTACCTTCTTCAAGCCTTGCTTCATGGTTTGCACTGCTCTCTCTGCCTGACCATTGGACGCTGGTTTAAATGGGGCAGATGTGACATGTTTGATCCCGTTACGGGTCATGAATTCTTTGAACTCAGCACTGGTAAAACATGGCCCGTTGTTGCTCACCAGGACATCAGGTAAGCCATGTGTGGCAAACATGGCCCGCAGGCTTTCAGTGGTGGCAGCGGACATGCTAGCCAACATTATCTCACATTCAATCCACTTAGAGTATGCATCTACAACCACAAGGAATATTTTACCCAAGAACAGGCCTGCATAGTCGACGTGTACCCTCGACCACGGTTTGGAGGGCCAAGACCATAAACTTAGCGGCGCCTCCCTGGGTGCACTGTTTAACTGCGAGCATATATTACATCTGTGAACGCAGGACTCTAAGTCTGCATCGATACCAGGCCACCACACGTGGGATCTGGTTATCGCTTTCATCATTACAATGCCTGGGTGGGTACTGTGGAGGTCATTGATGAAGGTGCCTCTGCCCTTCTTGGGGACCGCTACTCGATTGCCCCACAGAAGGCAGTCTGCTTGTATCGACATTTCATCTTTGCGCAGCTGGAACGGCTTTATCTCTTCCTGCATTTCCACTGTGACACTGGACAGCTCCTGTGAAGCGCACAGCTTTTGACTAGAGATAATAAGGGGTCCTGGCTTGTCCAGGTTTTGATCTGCCGGGCAGTGATGGGTGATTGCTCACTCTCAAATGCTTCCATAACCATGGCTAGATCTGCGGGGTGCATCATTTCCACCCTCATAGTGGGCAATGGCAGCCTACTGAGAGCATCGGCGCAGTTTTCTGTGCCTGGCCTGTGGCGGATGGCGTAGTTGTTTGCGGACAACGTGAGTGCCCATCCCTGGATGCGGGCCGATGCATTGGTATTTATCCCTTTACTCTCGGAAAACAGGGATATAAGTGGCTTATGGTCAGTTTCCAATTCGAATTTTAGCCCAAACAGGTATTGATGCATTTTCTTTATCCCATAGACACACTCTAACACCTCTTTTTCAATCATGCTGTAGACTCTCTCGGCCTTCGACGGACTCCTGGATGCATAAGCAATCGGTTGCAGTTTCCCAAAATCATTAGCTTGTTGCAATACACACCCAACACCATATGACGACGCATCACATGCTAGTTCCAAACACTTACACAAGCAATTTGTTTGAGCATAACAATTTTCTCGCTTTTACAAAGTCATTTTCTTGGCTTTTGCCCCAAACACATTCGCCATCTTTTCGTAGTAAGACATGCAGTGGTTCTAGCAGGGTGCTGAGACCCGTTAAGAAGTTACCAAAGTAGTTCAAGAGTCCCAGAAACGACCGCAGCTCCGTCACGTTTTGTGGCTTTGGTGCATTCTCGATTGTCTGCGTTTCGCGTTGGTGGGCCTGATGCCCTCCTCCGCAATCCTCCTTCCCAGGAACTCCACTTCAGGCGCCAGGAAAACGCACTTCGAGCGTTTTAACCTGAGCCCCACGTGGTTGGGTCGACTAAAAACCTCCTCCACGTTCTGCTGGTGCTCGACTGTGTTCCGACCTGTGACCAAGATGTCGTTCCTGGAAGACTACGGTATGCGGGACCAACTTTAGTAAACTTTCCATGTTTCTCTGGAATATCGCCGCCGCTGATCGGATTCCAAACGGGCATCTGTTATAAACAAAAAGATCTTTGTGCGTGTTGATGCAGGTAAGGGCCTTCGCTGATTCCTCCAGTTCCTGCGTCATGTAGGCTGAAGTCAGATCCTGTTTCGTGAATGTCTTTCCTTCCGCCAGCGTTGCAAAGAGATCATCGGCCTTTGGTAGTGGGTATTGGTCCTGCAGGGAGAAACGATTGATAGTTACTTTGTAATTGCCATAGATTCTGACAGTGCCGTCTCCCTTGAGGACTGGGACAATAGGACTGGCCTACTCGCTGAACTCGATCGGTGAAATGATGTCCTCTCGTTGCAGCCGGTCTAGCTTGATACCTACCCTTCCTCTCATCATGTATGGTACTACTCTCGCCTTGTGATGGATGGGTCGCGCCCCCGGAATTAGGTGGATCTGCACTTTTGCTCCTTGGAATTTCCCGATGCCTGATTCGAACAGCGAAGGAAATTTGTTTAAGACCTGGGCACACGAAGTGTCATCAGCGGGCGATAGCGCTCGGACATCATCCCAGTTCCAGCGTAGTTTTCCCAGCCAGCTCCTGCCGAGCAGCGTGAGACCATCGCCTGGTACCACCCAGAGTGGTAGCTTGTGCACCGTTCCTTCCTATTAGACCTTTACGGTAGCACTGCCGATTACAGGAATCAGTTCTTTGTGTAAGTTCTTAGTATCGTGCAAACTGGAGTTAAGACTGGTCTTGAGGCCTTGTTGCATCACAACCTTTCGAAAGTCTTTTTGCCCATGATGGACTGGCTCTCACCCGTGTCTAGCTCCATTGACACCAGGAGTCCATTTAGTTCAACATTCAGCATTACTGGGGGACAATTCGTGGTGAATGTGTGCACCCCATGTACCGCTGCCTCCTCTATCTGAGGCTCTGGTTCGTAATGATCCTCCGTGGATCTGTCCTCCTCTGCAACTTGGTGGTTTGCAGGTTTAACAGGCTTAGCAGCTCGCCTGCACACTCGTTGGAGGTGTCCCATTGTTCCACAGCCCTGTAAACGTATCCTTTGAATCGGCATGAATGGAAACGATGATCACCTCCGCAGCGCCAACAAGGTGCTAATGGCTTTGCATTCATCACCCTTGATGGTGGACTTGAGACATCTGCGAACGTGTAGCTGCAGGTATGTGTGACCTGCCCTGTACTTTACAATTCGAAAACGACATCACTTTGTTCACAGTACTTGTAGCAGCACTTGTGTGCTGAGAGATTTGCTTAGTATTATCACTGGTGGCAATGAACGCCTGGGCTATCACTATGGCCTTACTCAAGGCTGGGGTCTCTACAGTCAAAAGCTTACGAAGTATGGTTTTGTGGCCAATGCCAAGTACGAAGAAGTCCCTGAGCATGTGTTCCAAATGTCCTTCAAATTCACAATGTCCTGTAAGGCGTCTCAGCTCGGCAACATAACTCGCCACTTCCTGGCCTTCAGACCTTTTGTAGGTGTAGAACCGGTACCTTGCCATCAGAACACTTTCCTTGGGGTTCAAATGCTCTCGGACCAGTATGCACAAATCGTCGTATGATTTCTCCGTGGATTTCGCTGGAGTGAGAAGATTCTTCATGAGGCCATACGTTTGTGCCACACAGGCGGTGAGGAAGATCGCTCTATGTTTGGCCGCGCTCTCTTTCCCATCTAGCTCATTGGCCAAGAAATATTGGTCGAGTCGCTCCACAAAAGTTTCCCAATCATCTCCCTCCAAAAATTTCTCCAGCATGCCACTGTTCTCTGCATCTTTGGGCTCTCTATCTGTATCTCGTTGCCAGTTGTTGAGTATGGAGAAAAAGTCAGACTGAACACTGTGAGCTCAAAGTAAAGTGTGACCTTAGTCTTTTATTGCAGGCCTCCAGAGTGCCTCTCCAACCTGTGAAGCCTTCTTAAATACCTGTGCTCCCAAGGGATTATGGGATCCCTTAGGACTCCGGGGAATGAGCCTTCTGGTGCCTGTACAGAGTAAATACAAGTACACATATATAACACTATGTTTCTATGTTAACATAGTAAAGCCGTCACGAGGAACTTTACAGGAGCATTATCAGATAAAATTTGACTCCGAGCCACAAAGACACAATGAACTAGATTTTACTGGAGCGGGGCATCTCGAGGTGGCCCTGTTGGTTCAACTTGTCTGTGCATGTTTAAGATTTTCAATTTTTTGCCTGTAAAGTTGCTGGAAGTGCGAGCTTGTAATGGCGCGTTGAGGACAACAGGTCATCTGGACCCTGGTGAATGACAGGACCAACTGTCTATCTCCTTAACCAATGAGGTTAAAGGATTGAAAACTAAACAGAGGACTGAGAAGGAGCGTGAATTAGAGTGGGTGAATTCAATGACAAATCAGGTTCAGAACGAGAAATAAAGAGAGGGAAAGAAAGATTAATTACGAGAGAAAGAAAAAAGAGACAGGATGGAAAAGTTAGAAAAAAATAGAAAAATTTTAAATTTGACATTTTTAAAATCTTCTGCAACAATTCACAACCTGAAGGAATGAGACTCCACACATTTAATTGTTCACATTCTTGGCCAGAGAGGTTGATTAACAATTATCACATTGTTAAAAGGGTACTTACACTGATAATTACTAGCCCTAACTTTCTGTGGCGAGTTTAATTAGTAATTAATGCGCAAATACAGCAATTTCCTGAAACACACGTGGAAATTGAGAATGAGCTGCCGTTTTCATAAGGCTAATGGCAGGGCAGTGCAAATCATCCAGCAACTTATGGCAGTTCGCGATTCACGGGTTATCTCTTCCTCGCCACAAGTTGCTGGCCGAGTTGCGCATTAATTGAAAGAAAAAAGAAAGAAAGAAAAACTTGGATTTTTTAGCGCCTTTCATGACTGCCAGACATCGCAAAGCACCTTACAGCCATAGAAGTACTTTTTTTAAAGCATAGTTACTGTTGTAATGTAAGAAACGCAGCAGCCAATTTGCACACAAGCAAGCTCTCACAAAGAGCAATGTGATAATGACCAGATAATCTGTTTTTTGTTATGTTGATTGAGGGATAAATATTGGCCAGGACACCAGGGATAACTCCCCTGCTCTTCTTCGAAATAGTGTCATGGGATCTTTTACGTCCACTTGAGAGAGCAGACGGGGCCTTGGTTTAACGTCTCATCCGAAAGATGGCACCTCCAACAGTGCAGCACTCCCTCAGCACTGCACTGGCATGTCAGCCTGGATTTTTTTGTGCTTGTCACTGGAGTGAATCTTCTGACTCAGAGGCAAGAGTGCTACCCACTGAGCCACAGCTGACACTAATAACAGCATTTGTCATTCACACACCATTATATTTTCATCAAATTCTGAGCCATAAGCTAGTCCACATAACAAACGCGCCCTATGTTACACTCCTGGGTTACACTATTGTATAGTTGGATATCGAGCTGTGCAGCTACACTCCTGAATGAAGATGATTATGAGAATGAACCTCACTGTACCTAAGAAAATCCATTGGGCTGGATTTTCGGCTTTTTGCGATTTTGCCCGTTTCCAAGTGCAAATCATGGTGAAATCAACATTTTAGCGCAGGGTTAGCATTTGCAACTTTCGCCAAATGAAAGTTCACGATGTGCGTTAACGCTATCTCCAGTGTTGCATGACCGAATTTGTGCGCCGGTGCCGAAAGTTCTGACCATGAAAATATCGGCCATTCTGCGCATGCATAATAACATTTTTTTTCTGTGCTTCTGGTCTGCTGTCCGATCGCAAATACTAATGCAGGGCACGATGATTTTTAAAAGAATCTGGAGGGAGATTGCTGACGAGGTCTCTGCCTCAGATACAGTAATAAGGACTGCCACACAGTGCCGGAAAAAGTTCAATGATCTTTCGAGGGTCATTAGAGTGAGTACAATTTTTATTCATGCACTCCTTTATTACTTAAATTATAAATCTGACACACTATTTGTTCTCATGCTGTTGCTGTCTCTGAGCATTCTTGTGGGTGGCCTCCTAAAATACATGACACATAGGTAGGCTTAGTGTGGCACCCTATTTGCCATGAATGATCTTTACACATTATTGCGATTGCTTTCTGAGATCTCATAAGATGTTTCCGCACTTCGATGTCCTCCTGATGAACTACGTGCAACTTCCAAGGCCATTAAACAGAAGACTGTGTAATATTCAGACAGTATGATATAAGTGCTTTGGTGGCTATCTGTGTGTGCCACAAGCGCAGATGGACCCTCTGGTAAACATTTCCATTTTAATCTTTGCAGGCAAAGAAATCGCACAACTGCCGCGAACAGGCGGCGGTCCATCTCAGACCCTGCCAGTTATGAACCTGGAGGAGCGAGTGGCAGGTCTCATTGGCATCTCAGGGTGGGCAACTGTCAGTGGTGGTGCTGACCCTCGCTTGCATCCTGAGGGTAAGTCCTGCACACTCCCTGAGCTAGGTTGGGGCAATGTGATGCAGTGTCTGTGGACTAGGGTTGGGGCAATGTGATGCAGTGTCTCTGGACTACATATAGTGGAATAATGGCGGTCCTTCAAATGAGCCTGTGCTATGTGACCTTCCTCATGTCACCCTGCCCCCTCCCCTGCTGCTAACCACTCGCCTGTTACTTTCTACTTCCAGATGACCAGTCACAGGCGCCAAACCCCTGGAATCAACCCTCCACATCAGCTCAACATGTGGAGGAGGAGGAGGAATTTGGGGAAGAGGAGTTGACGGAGCAGCCGACTCCAGGGAGGGGCAGATGCAGTCTACACCTCTTTTACCACTGGCACACACCTCGTCCGAGGATGATGTTACATTCCCAGGCTTTGAGATCTCTGAGGCTCCTGGGACTAGTAGCGTGCAGCAACACAGTTCTGGGGTCGAATCCCATATCTCCGGAGGGTGAGTCGGCAAAGTCGATCTGCTAACAGACAGGCAGACGTGGAACTGGATATGGTGGGACTGTCCAGGGAGAGCATCAGGCTCACCTGTCAGCTCCTTGATGTCCTGGGTAGGATTCCCGCGACCATCGAGAATCTCACTGTGACCATAACGGAGATAGAGTCGCAGATTGTTGGTGCGAACCGCGAAACCTGCGAGGCCATCACTGCCCACATGAGGCTGGTGGCCTCCATCAGTCATACTGGAGTCCTGGAGAATGTGGCGCGAAGCCTTTCCAAGTTCCCCAGTGTGACACCCAGACACATCCCCACACCACCTATGACAGGGTACAATTAAACTGTGCTTTAAAAATTATATTTAACAAAGCCAAATTGCTACTTTAAAATTACACACCTGGATAAACTTTTTGTTTTACTCGAGGTCTACGTTCTAATCCATAATTTCTAAAACTGTCAGTCCAACATTCCTTTCACAAGTCTCACAAAGGAATGTGTTATGTGTTTAGAGGCACTACAAATCTACTGAATCACATTAATGATGATGAAGGAACAGTTAAACTCTCCTGTCACAATGCAAGGTCATGCTTCGCTGATATCAGTAAAACAGTACCTGTTGTGCACGCGATGGTGCATTGTTCCTATCTCTTTCACTCTAAATCAGTCGGCTCAAGAACTGTAACTCTTGGACCTTTGAGCTACAGAAGGAGGGGTTGAAGAGAATACCAGAGATGCATATAAGGGGAAGATGGATAAGTATGTGAGGGAGAAAGGAATAGAAGGTTATGCTGATAGGGTTAGATGAAGTAAATAGGGTGAGAGGAGGCTCGAATGGACCAGTTGGGCTGAATGGCCTGTTTCGGTGCTGTAAAATTCTATATAATTCAAGACTACATCACAACCTCTTCAAGTTGGTTAGAGTACAATTCTTTATGAGTTTCTGTTTCAAATATTCAGTACAGCAACACAGACATGTTGAGGTATTTCAGATTTCGGACACACAAATGCAAACTAGGTAGAAACATAAGATGCAGACGGTAAAGAATACAGCATGTTGAAGAATACAGCATCTGCAAGTGAGAATGAGTTACAGATGTGTATTCAAAGCAGATCATTCACTTTGCAGATCTATCTTGAAAAAAAATACTGGTGACGTTAGATCCAGCAATTTAAGTTTACAGAGAATTATATAGAGTTTACAGCACGGAAACAGGCCATTTGCTCTCAACTGGTCCATGCCGGCATTTATGCTCCACACGAGCCTTCCCCCACCCCTCTTCATCTCACCCTATCAGCATATCCTTCTATTCCTTTCTCCCTCATGTGCTTATCTAGCTTCCCCTTAAATGCATCTATGCTATTCACCTCAACAACTCCCTGTGGTAGTGAGTTCCACATTCTCAGCACTCTCTGGGTAAAGAAGTTTCTCCTGAATTTCCTATTGGATTTATTAATGACTATCTTATATTTATGGCCCCTAGTTTTGGTTTCCCCCGCAAGTGGAAACAACTTCTCTACATCTACCCTATTAACCTTTCTTAATCTTAAAGGCCTCTATAAGGACATTCCTCAGCTTTTTTTTTTCTCTGAGAAAAAAGCCCCAGCCTGTTCAGTTTTTCCTGATAAGTATATCCTTTCAGTTCTGGTATCATCTTTTTATAAGCCTAAATGCATTTGCCCTAATGTCATTGAAATATTCAAGTTCATTTTTATTTCCCAGCATCTTACTAACACTCCTTTCTCATTTCGCTGCTGATAAAATCAGGAATTATAAACAGCAGTCAGCATTTATAAAGAGAAAATACAGGTTATGATGTTTTAGGCTTGTACCCTTCATGTGTTTTGATGAAGGGGACGGTTACATGCCTGAGAGTTAATAACCTGGTCTTCCTTTCTTTATAGGTGCCATTTGACCTGCTGTGTATTTACAGTATTTTCTGGTTTTATCAAAGTATTTGCGGTTTTTAATTTTATTTTAATAGTCAGAGATTACTAATTCCCAAAAGATTGTTATCAACGCGGAACTGTTTCTCCGAACTAAAATCAAACATTGATGGCAGGTGTTAGAAACATTTATCTGGCTTTCTTTACAAATTAAAAATGAGGTGCTCAAGACAAACCGAGCAGAAGAAGATTTTGGCTGCTAATAGGTTCCATCTGCTCTCACTGGTGGACATAAAAGATCCCCTGGCACTATTTCGAAGAAGATCAGGGGAGTTTTCCCCGGTGTCTTGGTCAATATTTATCTCTCAATCAACATCACTAAAAAACAGATTATCCTGTCATTATCACATTGCTGTTTGTGGAACCTTGCTGTGCGCAAATTGGCTGCCACGTTTCCCTACATTACAACCGTGACTACACTTCAAAAAGTACATAATTGGTTGTAAAGTGCTTTGGGATGTCCTGAAGCCATGAAAGGGGCGATATAAATACAAGTTTTTTTGTTTCAGGCAGCGAAGTACATGAAGAAATTTATAGGATTTGTTGTAGAATGTTTTGCATGCTCCACATTGATTAGATGCACTGTCCTTAATGGCCAAGGTTTCAATCCAGCCTGAGTTGATGGAAGGGAAACATTTTTCCTTTAATAATAATTTTTATGAGTTCCAAGGAGCATGAACTCTCTTACTCAATCCTCAAATGGAAGAAACGCTTCATATTTTGAAAACATATAATTAGGACATCTCAATAAGAAAGCCTATGATGACGTAAGGTACATAGAATTGCCGTGCACAATAGGTGCTCTGCTAAGGTTGGAGTCTTGTAATCTTGTGTAGCAAGGAACTGGATGATTGCAGCTTATTGAGGAATTAAAGATCAGTGCAATGCTTTCCATGGTTGCTAAGTGATAGTGACAGAACAATGTATGCTCAAAGTCTCTGCAAGGCCATAGAAGGTACAGAATTAGGCAAGGAATAAATGATACCCTAGTTCTAAGCACTGCCATGAGACTACCTATTCTACCTCTGTCCATGCCATCTCTGGCACGGGGGTGGGGGGGGACGGGGCAGGGGGAGGGGGGGGGAAACACCACCACCAGGGACCTCGCTAAAATTTAACATGAAGGGTGAAGAAGGCCACTGCCACTCGGGTAGAAGGAAAAGTAAGGCCTCTTACACATACTGGCAGTACTACTGGTGGGGGAATGCACTCACTGGGGTGACCATCTAATTTGTAAATCTGCTCCCTAGCGATATTGGATGGCAATAAGATGGTGGCATGGTGAGCACAACACGTCACCACAGCGGTAATAATGGAACACATTACGCATTTTTAAATGTCAGGTGTCTTTTTCAGGGTCCTTTAAACGGAATCTTTTGATGACCTTTTTCAAAACCCATCTGCGCTCTAGTCTTTCTGTCTCACTGTAGCTGCCTGGAAATGTGATTGAGCTCCATGGCCTCACACTTCCTCGCCTCTGTAACCTCCCCCAGTTCTACAACATCCCGAGATCTCTGCGTTCCTCTAATGTTGTCCTCTTGAGCAGCCCCGATTTTTATCACTCCATTGACGGCTCTGCCTTCAGCTTCCAAGGCCCTAAATTCTGGAATTCCGTCCCTAAACCTCTCTGCTTCTCCTCCTTTAAGATGCTCCTTAACACAAGCTTTTGGTCACCTTTTCTAACATCTCTTATGTGGCTCGGTGTCTGTGAATCGCCTTGAGATGTTTTACTATGTTAAAGGTGCTATATAAATTCTTTACAGATTGAGGCTTTTTGACTCTGTAGAAATCCCAGTCTCTCTGGACTGGCTACATTTTTTAAAGTTTTCAGCCTGGTCAATGTAGCACTAACAAAAATTGCTTATTCATACTTAAATAGTAATATATTATTAATGTAGTATTTCCTACATTACAACAGTGACTAGACCCCATTGACTGTAAAGTGCTTTGCGAGGTCCAGTGGGCATGAAAGGCGCTATATTTCGATTCAATTCGATTCGATCTTTCTTTCTTTCTTTCTTTCTTTCTTTCTTTACTTTCTTGCTTTCTTTCACATGAGACATTAAACCAAGGCCCAGTCCACTCTCTCAGATGGAATTAAAAGATCCCACGGCACTATTTCAAAGAGCAGGAGAGTTCTGGCCAATATTTATCCCTCAACGACATCATCAAAAAATATATTATCTGGTCATTATCCCATTGCTGTTTGAGGGAGCTTGCTGTGTGCAAATTGACTGCCACATTTCCTACATTACAACAGTGACTACACTTGGCTGTGAAGCGCTTTGGGCCATCCTGAGTTTCGTGAAAGATGCTATAAAAATGCAAGATCTTTCTGCTCACTATCTTTCCTTTCTCCTCTATTCTCTCTACACACCAATTTTTTTTTTTGCCCACCAAAAACCTGCAGACCAGCAATCCCATGTTTGTACCCTGGGCTCAATTCCCCCCAGTAACCTCTGACCCCATCAGAGTATACAGGGCTACGAGGAGATCATCTCATTTGTATCCCCTCGGCAGACAAACATGCCACTTGAGGTGCATCTAGGGCACCTCACAAAATCTTGGCACTATGTTGACACCTGGTGTAGCTAAGTCCTGCCACAGTTACCAACTGTTCTGGCAGTTTCCCGCCAGTATTACAGTAGGAGTCTGCCAGAACCGCGGCAAATCTTCAGGCCCTCTCTATTTTTATTACTTTTAACTTTGCTTTCAGCTCCTAACAACTTAACAAAGCTGATTCTAACACTATGCTACTTCTTTTCTTCAATTAAAAATAAGAAATAATTTGAATCTATATAGCGCCTTTCACATCCTGAGCAGGGTTGGTGCTAGGATCTGTGCAATAGCACAGTCAGCCAGAGACTCCCAAAGAATCTAGTGAAAGGCCACCTAACGCAGTTACAGCTGATAACTGATCCTTTTGTCTACTATTTTTATATTATCTATTACAAACATGCCTTTTCATGATTCATTGGAGAAGAAAAATGGACAGGTTTCAAAACCGGCTGTTGATTTGCTATCGCCCATTTTGTGCGACTGTCGAAGTCCGATTTCACCCCTAATGAACTGCTTTTGAAGTGTAGCCAATGCTGTTATGTAGACAATAGTCACCTTGCATACGGAAAGGTCTCACAAACAACAAATGAAATAGATGACTGAATGAGATTAATGGCCAGATATTCTGCTTTATTGTATGTTCTCCTTAATTTTTTCAAGGCTCAGTTCCCATTTTGGATATGGGAGCCGTATTGATTGAAAACTGGCTCCAAAAGTCATTTCTTTAGCCAAAGGAGTATCAGACCTATAAAGACTGATGCAATTGTATGATCGAGAAACTAGGTCAATTTTGGTCAAGTTTTAAAGCTTCAAACTGATATTAGTTACTGTAAGGTGAGTTACGTGTACTATCATGCTAGTAGCTCAGTTGTGATAACATATGCACAGTACAGGAAAGGTTAATTACTTACCTAATGTGTGTTCTCATTCTTATTTTCAAATCCTTCCATGGCCTCACCCCTCCCTATCTCTGTAATCTCCTCCAGCCCCACAACCAGAGTATAAATCAAGAAATAATGAAAGTTTGTAATAAAGGAACAGCAATAACCATGGGTGATTTTAACCTTCATATTGATTGGACAAAGCAAATTGGCCAGGGTAGCCTTGAGGAGGAGTTCATAGAGTGTATCCGGGATAGTTTTCTTGAACAGTAGGAACCAACCAGGGAGCAGGCTATCTTAGATCGAGTACTGTGTAATGGGGCAGGATTCATAAATGATCTCTTGTAAAAGATCCTCTAGGAATGAGTGACCATAATATGGTTGAATTTCAATTTCAGTTGGAGGGAGAGAAAGGTGGTTCACAAACCAAGGTCCTAAGCTTAAATAAAGGAGACTACAAAGGTATGAAGGCAGAGTTGGCTAAAGTGGACTGGGAAAATAGACTAAAGAATGGAACGGTTGATGAGCAGTGGCAGATATTTCATAACTCACAACAAAAATATATCCCAATGACAAGGAAAGACTGTAAGAGAAGGGATAACCATCCATGACTAACAAAGGAAATAAGGGAGGGTATCAAACTGAAAACAAAGGCATACAATGTGGCCAGAGGTTTGGGAATTTTTTTTAAGCCAGCAGAGAACGACTAAAAAAATGATTAAGAGAGGGAAGATAGATCATGAAAGTAAACTAGCATGAAATATAAAAACAGATAGTAAGAGTTTCCACAGTACATAAAAAGGAAAAGCGTGGATAAAGTAAATGTTGGTCCCCTGGAGGATGAGACTAGGGAATTAATAATGGAGAACAGGGAAATGGCAGAGACGTTGAACACATATTTTGTATCGGTCTTCACGGTAGAAGATACTAAAAACATCCCAATAGTGGATAATCAAGGGGCTATAGGTAGGGAGGAACATAATACGATCACTATCACGAATGAAGGAGTACTAGGTAAAATAATGGGACTAAAGGCGGACAAGTCCCCTGGACCTGATGCCTTACATTCTAGGGTCTTAAGAGAAGTGGCTGCAGAGATAGTGGAGGCATTGGTTGTAATCTACCAAAATTCCCTGGATTCTGGGGCGGTCCCAGCAGATTGCAAAATTGCAAATGTAACGCCCCTATTTAAAAAAGGAGGCAAACAAAAAGCAGGAAACTATAGACCAGTTACCCTAACATCTGTCATTGTGAAAATGCTGGAGTCCATTATTAAGGAAGCAGTAGCAGGACATTTGCAAAAACATGATTCAATCAAGCAGAGTCAACATGGATTTATGAAATGGAAATCAATTTTGACAAATTTGCTGGAGTTCTTTGTGGATGTAACGAGCAGGGTGGATAAGGGGGAACCAGTGGATGTGGTGTATTTGGATTTCCAGAAGGCGTTTGATAAAGTGTCACATAAGCGGTTACTGTACAAGATTAAAGCTCATGGGATTGGGGGTACTATTTAAGCATGGATAGAGGATTGGCTAACTAACAGAAAACAGAGAATTGGGATAAATGGGTCAATTTCCAGTTGGCAATCAGTGACTAGTGGGTTCCGGAGGGATCGGTGCTGGGTCCTCAACTATTTACAGTCTATATTAATGACTTGGATGAAGGGACCAAGTGTGATGTAGCCAAGTTTGCTGATGATACAAAGATGAGTGGGAAAGCAAATTGTGAGGAGGACACAAAAAATCTGCAAAGGGATATAGACAGGCTAAGTGAGTGGGCAAAAATTTGGCAGATGGAGTATAATGTGGGAAAATTTGGCATAAGTTATAGAAAAGCAAATTATGATTTAAATAGAGAAAAATTGCAAAGTGTTGCAGTACAGAGAGACCTGGGGGTCCTTGTGCATGAAACACAATAAGTTAGTATGCAGGTTCAGCAAATAATCAGAAAGGCAAATGGAATGTTGGCCTTTACTGCAAGGGGGATAGAGTATAAAAGCAGAGAAGTCCTGCTACAACTGAACAGGGTATTGGAAAGGCCACACCTGGGGTACTGTGTACAGTTTTGGTCTCCGTATTTAAGGAAGGATATACTTGCATTGGAGGCTATTCAGAGAAGGTTCACTAGGTTGATTCTGGAGATGAGGGGTTGATTTATGAGGATAGGTTGAGTAGTTTGGGCCTATACACATTGGAATTCAGAAGAATGAGAGGTGATCTTATTGAAACATATAAGATAATGAGGGGGCTCGATAAGGTGGATGCAGAGAGGATATTGCCACTCATAGGAGGAACTAAAACTGAGATGAGGAGGAATTTCTTCTCTCAGATGGTTGTAAATCTATGGAATTCTCTGCCCCAGAGAGCTGTAGAGGCTGGGTCGTTGAATATATTTAAGGCGGAGATAGACAGATTTTTGAGCGATAAGAGAGTAAAGGGTTATGGGGAGCGGGCAAGGAAGTGGATCTGAATCCATGATCAGATCAGCTATGATCTTATTGAATGGCGGAGCAGGCTCGAAGGGCCAAATGGCCTACCCCTGCTCCTATTTCATATGTTCTTATGTTAACCCCCCCGCCCCCCCCAAGATGACTGCGCTCCTCTAATTCTGCCCTCCTGAGCATCCCTGATTGAAATCGCTCAAATCGCCGTGCCTTGTGGTGCTGGGCCCCAAGCTCTGGAACTCCCTGCCTTAACCTCTCCGCCTCTCCACCTCTCTTTCCTCCCTCAAGATGCTCCTTAAAACGTACCTCTTTGACCAAGCTTTTGGTCACCTGCGCTAATTTCTACTTATGCAGCTCGGTGTCAAATTTTTGTCGCATAATACTCCTGTGAAGCATCTTGGGACATTTCACTACAATTAAGGGCACTCTATAAACACAAGTTGTTGTTGTTGTTGTTATAAACAGATATAAAGAAAGAACTTGCATTTCTAAAGCGCCTTTTATGATCGCAGGATGTCCCAAAGCACTTTACAGTCATTGAAGTACTTTTTGAAAAAGAAAGATCGGAGTATTTCCTAAATGGTGAGAAGCTAGCAACTGTGGAGGACCAGAGAAATAGTGCAATGGGACTGAGAGGTTGAATAGGGCCTCGGTTTAATGTCTCATCCGAAAGCCAGCACCTCCAACAGTGCAGCACTCCCTCAGTACTGCACTGGACGTGCCAGCCTACATTATGTGCTCAAGTCTCTGGATGGGACTTGAAGCCACAATCCTGACTCAGAGGCTAGAGTGATATCCACTGAGCCACAGCTGACACTTGTGGCCTGATCAGGATCCTTGGGAAATTAACTCTAAGTTAAATTCACCAACCCCACATTCCGAGCAAGGTGCCAGAGTCAATGAAGCACGTGGGAGATAGGGCTACAAGTCTGCAAGACCCATGTTCTGACCTACATTGCCTCCAAGTTTAGCTCTCAGCTAGATACATAGGATCAGTTTATCTAAAAGAGATAGATCCAAGTATTTTCTATATGGTGAGAAGCTAGGAACTGTAGAAGAGCAGAGAGATTTAGGAGTCCAAGTACAGAAATCACCAAAAGTAAATAGACAGGTACATTTGAAAAGGTAATGGAATGTTGGCCTTTATTTCAAGGGGGCTGGAATACAAAGAGGTGGATGTTGTGTTAAGGTTATACAAAGCTCAAGTTAGACCCGATTGAGAGTAGTGCGTTCTCAGGAAGGATATATTGGCTTTGGAGACTGTGTAGCACAGATTCACCGGAATGATACCTGGGCTTAAAGAGTTAAATGATTATATATTTTTTAATTTGTTCATTGGATGTGGGCATCACTGGCAAGGCCAACATTTATCGCCCATCTATAATTGCCCTTCAGAAGGTGATGGTGAGCTGCCTTCGTGAACCACAGAGGGTAGTTAAGAGTCAACCACATTGCTGTGGATCTGGAGTCACATATAGGCCAGACCAGGTAAGGACAGCAGATTTACTTCGCTAAAGGACAATAGTAAACCAGATGGGTTTTTACGACAATCCGGTAGCTTCATGGTCACCATTACTGATACTAGTTTTTTTATTCCAGATTTATTTAATTAAATGAATTTAAATTCCCCAGCTGCCATGTCTCTGGATTATTAATTAATTAATCCAGTAACATAAGCACTGTGCTACCGTACCCCATTGAGTACAGATCGGTAGACTAGGCTCCAGTATAGATGATTAAGGGGTGATCTAATTGCGGTGTTTACAACAATGTATGGATTTAATAGGGTAGGTGGAGATGGTGTGGGAGTCCAGAACAAGGGCATATAACCTTAAAATTAGAGATAGACTTTTCAGAGGTGATGTCAGGAAGCACTTCTTCACACAAAGGGTAGTGGAAATCTGGAACTCCTGTTCCGATTACATCCCATTCACACTGACATTATTCTGCGAGGTACTCATGAATTATAAATCGTATACTCTGGTGGGAATAAAAGAGCAGAGAGACTCCACCCTCGATCAGGTCCGAGGACATGCTCTTGAACACAACCGGCAACATTTGACATGTTTGGGCTGGATATTTTCCTGACATGAAAGACTGTTTGAAATGTAAATCAATAGGTGGTGATAATGGAAAAAAAAAAGCTGCTGTGAAAAATCAGCACAGCGTTGCTCGAATCAGGCAGACATGGGCATATGTTGCAAGTCCCTCTTAATAGAAAGTTGTTGCTGCACGTTTGATTGGGAGCAGCGATGTAGCCAGGTCGCTCTTGGCTGCCTTCAACATGCTGATTGGCTGTACTGCATTGGTAATCTTCCCCCACCCAGTCCTTCACAGTACAGTACCTTAATAGATAGAGCGAGAAAACAGGAAGCGGTGCAGCATTATACTCACACACACAAATGAAACTAGCCTGACCGACTAAACTCTCAGTCAACATTGCGATCCACACTTACTAAGGAAATAACTACTGAAATTGACAAGACTCCTCCGGAGTGTTTAATGCATCGATTCGGAGCCCAGGAGAGTTCGGTACGTGTGAGTAGGGAAATAAGCCATTCAGTTAGTGATAACCTTGGATCTGTAATACGAGGGGGTGGGAGAGGAGAGTAATCCTGGCACATGAGAGGGGACATCGGTTTTTTTTTTGGTCTGTTAATATCTAAGAGTTCCTCTTTTTGGGTTGCGAGTGCCTTGTTGCTCGACGTTTTTGTGTTTTGATCTGTGTGAGGGTTTGTCTGTATGTGTGTTCTAAACCAGTCGAGAAAGCTGGAGAACATTGTGCAATATATAATACGCAACCATCTACATGCTCAATGAAAACAAGCTCAGATCCGACTGCAATCCCCCACCCCCATCTGCAGAGGATAGCTGGGACACAATAGTCTTCTCCAGCTTGAACTCCGCTCGAGGACGGTCCATGTGTGCTGCCTTGTATATTAAAAAAAATACAATGTCAGTGTCAGTCTTTTTTTGCATTTGGCGACAGTCATTTACCCGCGCAAGTGCGTTGTAGTTTCCGGTTAGTGATAAAGGCGGTTCTAGTTTGTTGCATTTGAGTCAAGCGTAGGTTTGTTTCCCCTTTTCTCTTTTTCAAAAACCAGTCTGTGTACCTGTCCATTGTCGCTCGATGCCTTTCTCCGCCCTGCTCCTCCATGTGTTCGCTGATACATTTTTGAATTGGTTACACACTCTGATTTCTCACTCAATAAGAGTAATAGAGTGATACAACACAGAAGGTCGTCATTCGGCCCATCGTGTCGGTGCTGGCTCTTTGATAGAGCTATTCAATTAGTCCCACTCCTCCCTGCTCTTTCCTCACAGCCCTGCAAATTTCTCCCCTTCAGGTATTTATCCAATTCCCTTTTGAAAGTTACTCTTGAATCTGCTTCCACCGCCCTTTCAGGTGGTGTATTTTTTTCTCTTGTGTTGCCTCTGATTCTTATGCTGGTTGCCTTTAAATCTGCCCGTTGGCTACTGACCCTACTGCCAATGGAAATTCTTCCTCTCTACCCCAGCTGAAATTCCTTAACGATAACTTGAACCCGACCAGAGAGCAAAGCAGCGATGACGAATGGGGTGGGGCCAAATTCTAGGAAGAGAATTGTTATTGCATTATTTTGTTTTGATTGTATTTTAAGAGTTTAGATTTTGTGATGCCGTTGTCATTTTGAATACGTGGGGGCGGATTTTGCAGTTGGCGGCGTACCTACGGGGTACACCCCTGGCATCCAAATAGAATACGAACTTACCTGATGGGGACCCTCCTTCGCAAACTTGGTCTTTGACGCTGCGTACTGGAGGGCAGCGGCATGGCCCACGGATTCCGGGGCGCAGCATGTACGGAAGCGTACCCAGGATCACGTGGGCCTGGTGCTCCAATCAGTAGAAGCACCGAATTTCCTACTCCCACACACTCTCTCTCTCACTCTCTCTCTCTCTCTCTCTCTCTCTCTCACACACGCACACACACACACACACACACACACTCACTCGCTCCTGTTTGTGCCAGCTGTAAAATACTTTTACGTAGTTGGTGGGCAAATAGCCCAACTCTCTGCCAGCAAATGAGATTTCGAAGGCAGAGAGGATGATCTGTCAAGTCGTAAGTTGACATCACTTCAGGATTTACCGCAAACGCATGTGGAAATCCTGAACTTGCTGTTCATTTCAAAGGTGATATGACGGTGTACTCCGAGAGTATGCCATCATAACCACCACAAATTCTGGTCCATTGTGTTTGTTCGTGTACACTGTTATACCCTGTAGTAAAGTTTCTTGATGCAATCATGTATTGGGAGCAATCCAGATTAAAGTATTGACACAGTTTGTTCATACATAGAATCATATTGAATATACAGCACAGAAAAAAAAACATTCGGCCCAACCAGTCAATGCTGGTGATTATGCTCCATTTGAGCTTCCACCCATCTAACTCTATCAGCATAACCCTTCTCCCTCGTATGCTTATCTAGCCTCTCCTTAATTTCATTAATACTATTCGCCTCAACCATTCCGTGTGGTAGCGAGTTCCACATTCTGGGTAAAGAAGTTTCTTCTGAATTTCCTATTTGCTTTCTTGGTGACTATCTTATATTGATGGCCTCTAGTTCCCCAAGTGGAAATACGATCTCTGTGTCTACTCTATCAACGCCTTTCATAATTCTTGACTTTGATGGCTTCAGTTATGTTGGAAAACAGCAAGAGCTGGGAGGGGGGTGGCGGGAATAAGTACATAATAAGAACATAAGATCATAAGAAATAAGAACAGGAGTAGGCCATATGGCCCCTCGAGCATGCTTCGCCATTCAATAAGATCATGGCTGATCTGACCATAGCTCCACTTCCCTTATCCCCTTATCATTTAAGAAACTGTCTATTTCTGTCTTAAATTTATTCAATGTCCCAGCTTCCACAGCTCTCTGAGGCAGTGGATTCCATAGATTTACAACCCTCTGAGAGAAGAAATTTCTCCTCATCTCTGTTTTAAATGGGCGGCCCCTTATTCAAAGATCATGCCCTCTAGTTCTAGTTTCATCCATCATCCTCTCTGCATCCACCTTGTCAAGCCCCCCTATAATCTTATACGTTTTGATAAGGTCACCTCTCATTCTTCTGAATTCCAATGAGTAGAGGCCCAACCTACTCAATCTTTCCTCATAAGTCAAACCCCTCATCTCCGGAATCAACCTCGTGAACCTTCTCTGAACTGCCTCCAAAGCAAGAATATCCTTTTGTAAATATGGAAACCAAAACTGCACGCAGTATTCCAGGTATGACCTCAACAATACCCTGTATAGCTGTAGCAAGACTTCCCTGCTTTTATACTCCATCCCCTTTGCAATAAAGGTCAAGATTCCATTGGCCTTCCTGATCACTTGCTGTACCTGCATACTATCCTTTTGTGTTTCATGCACAAGTACCCCCAGGTCCTGCTGCACTGCAGCACTTTGCAATCTTTCTCCATTTAAATAATAACTTGCTCTTTGATTTTTTCCTGCCAAAGTGCATGACCTCATACTTTCCAACATTACACTCCATCTGCTAAATTTTTGCTCACTCACTTAGCCTGTCTATGTCCTTTTGCAGATTTTTTGTGTCCTCCTCACATTGCTTTTCCTCCCATCTTTGTATCATCAGCAAACTTGGCTACGCTACACTCAGTCCCTTCTTCCAAGTCGTTAATATAGATTGTAAATAGTTGGGGTCCCAGCACTGATCCCTGCGGCACCCCACTAGTTACTGGTTGCCAACCCGAGAATGAACCATTTATCCCGTCTCTCTATTTTCTGTTAGTTAGCCGATCCTCTGTCCATATTACCCCCAACCCCATGAACTTTTATCTTGTGCAGTAACCTTTTATGCGGCACCTTCTGGAAGTCCAAATACACTACATCCACTGGTTCCCCTTTATTCACCCTGTTCATTACATCCTCAAAGAATTCCAGCAAATTTGTCAAACATGACTTCCCCTTCATAAATCAATGTTGACTCTGCCTGACCGAATTATGCTTTTCCAAATGTCCTGCTACTGCTTCTTTAATAATGGACTCCAACATTTTCCCAACCATAGATGTTTGGCTAACTGGTCTATAGTTTCCTGCTTTTTGTCTGCCTTCTTTTTTAAATAGGGGCATTACATTTGCAGTTTTCCAATCTGCTGGGACCTCCCCAGAATCCAGGGAATTTTGGTAAGCTACAACCAATGCATCCACAATCCCTGCCGCTATTTCTCTTAAGACACGAGGATGGAAGCCATCAGGTCCAAGGGATTTATCTGCCTTTAGTCCCATTATCTTACTGAGTACCACCTCCTTAGTGATTGTGATTGTGTTAAATTCCTCCCTCCCCCCGCCAGCTATAGCCCCATGACTATCCACTGTTGGAATATTCTTAATGTCCTCTACCGTAAAGACTGAAGTCTTTAGTAGGCTGAAGTATTTTGCCTACTGGTGGTCCTTTTGGAATTGTTTCCCTTGCTTGTCCAACGTTACTAGTGTTGGCTTATTTCACCTATATTGACCTACTTTCTCCTTGTGGGTCTCCCAGAATGGCACTTCAGTCTACTTTGATATTTCTGCAGTTGTAGGTGAATAGTGAACATAGAAACATAGAAATTTACAGCGCAGGAGACCATTTCGGCCCATTGTGTCCGCACTGGCCGACAAAGAGCCGCATGGCCCTCGGTCAGCAGCCCTGAAGGTTACATATAAACCTATGAACAATGGCGGAAAGGTAAAGAGCACCCAGCCCAATCAGTCCGCCCCACACAACTGTGACACCCCTTACACTGAAACATTCTACACTCCACCCCAACTGGAGCCATGTTATCTCCTGGGAGAGGCAAAACCCAGATAAAAACCCAGGCCAATTTAGGGGAAAAAATCTAGGAAAATTCCTCTCTGAGCCATCCAGGCGATCGAAACTAGTCCAGGAGATCAACCTAGCTGTATTCGATTCCCTGCAGTACTTACCATTATATCTCCGCCGGCCAACAAGAGGTTATCCAATCTAATCCCAATTACCAACTCTAGGCCCATAACCCTACAGGTTACAGCACTTTAAGTGTCCATCCAACCATCTCTTAAAATTGGTGAGGGTTTCTGCATCCACCATTCTTCCAGGCAGTGAGTTCCGTCATCACTTGCTCAATTTTAGATATGGTTTGTACAGAGGGCTGTAGTCAAAGGGGAAGGAGGGTGTACCATGTGCAGTTATTGGCGAGAGCTAAGCTAGTTTGCTTCCTTGGGGGAAGAACAGATGTGGGTGTGTATTGAAAAGTCCTGTCTTTGTCTTCTTTTTTTTTCGACTGCCATCCAGTATGGCTCAATGAAGGAACGGCATCAGAATATTTAGAGAATGCTACCCTTCTGGCTGTAGCCAGCAATCATCTGATAAATGTTCAAATTTCTCCATGGCCTCCCCCCTCCTTATCTGTGTAACCTCCTCCAGCCCTATAACCCTGCAAGATCTCTGCATTACTCCAATTCTGGCCTCTTGTGCATCCCTAATTTCCTTTGCCTCACTATGGCGGCTGTGCCTTCAGCTGTCTAGACCCTAAGCATTTGAATTCCCTCCATAAACCTTTACCTCTCTCTCCTCCTTTTAAGATGCTCCTTAAACCCTACCTCTTTGACCACCTGCCCTACTATCTCCTCGTGTAGCACGGTATCACATTTTGTTTGATTACGCTGCTGTGAAGTGCCTTGAGATGTTTTACTACATTAAAGATGTTATATTAACACAAATTGTTGTAAATTATTTTGGGGAGATGTATGGGGCATAGTTAGCATCACCAACCTTCCAGGATTGTCCTGGAGTCTCCAGGAATTAAAGGTCAATCTCCTGGGCTCTGCTTCCAGCAAACTTGGAGAAAAATTATTAGGGGCATTAAAATGTGCTTCCCCCTGCCCCTCTCTTTTCTTTGAACACTAAATGAGATGGGGCAGGTGTGGAGGTGGGGGAAGACTGTTTGACTGACCGTCAGGAAGCATCCAGTGCGGTAAAGGAGAGTCAGTTTGTTTTCCAATTGGCGTGGGAAGATGATGTGCTATGAGGATGGACATGTTGGCCAACCAATGGAGATTCCTCCAGGAATACGCCCAACCACAGTTCGGAACCCGAGGCATGGAGTCTAGCGACTATATAACCGTGTGCATTTGCCGCAGGTTGTGTTGTAGGGTGTTGCTTGCTCGGGGAGTGGTAGAAAGGTTATGAGGAGAAGTCAGCTTCTGTTGAACCAGCTCCTGTTGAACTCTGGATGTATTGCTGGCTCCAGGTGGAATTTGTTGGTTAACTCATGGAGGGTTATATTGAGTTCTGGTACCTGAGTTGGCTAGATGTGATGTCCGCTTTCTCACGAGTAAATGAATAACATCATTTTAGTGGCTTGTCTGGTTAGATTTGTGGAATAATTGGTAGCTGTAATACATTCCAGGCTGTTTCAGATCATTTGTTCTTGCTCAGTACGAAAGCTGACTCATTAGCAAGCCCTCATTCCCTATAAACCAAAGTGTGACCTAATAGGTGTCAGTCTTGGCTCAGTTGATAGCACTTTTGCCTCTGAGTCAGAAGGTTGTGGGCAGAAGTCCGATTCCATGATTTGGAGAACAAATCTTAGGCTGATATTCCCGTGTAGTACTGAGGAAACGCTGCACTGTCGGACGGCCGTCTTTTGGATCAGATGTTAAAACACAAGACCCCTTCTGCCCCCTCAGGGGATGTAAAAGATCCCATGGCATTATTTTGAAGTAGAGCAAGGAGGTATCCTTGGGGTCCTGGCCAATATTTTTCCCTCAACCAACATCGTTAAAGCAAATTGTCTGATCATTATCACATTACTGTTCGTGGGAGCTTGCTCTGCACTAATTGACTGCTTTGTTTCCTACAGTTACAACAGTAACTACACGCAAAAGTTCTTAATTGGTTGTAAAGTGCCTTGGGATGTTCTGAGGCCACGAAAGGCATGATAGAAGTGCAAGTTCTTTCTCATACTCAAGATATCTGGCAATGTAGCATTACCCGTGATGGAACAGAAAACCCATGTTATAATTTAAATTCTGGAACTATTACAAGCCCTCCTAATCTTCAGTATTGTGAAAGAGTAGTCATGTTATATGGCTCAGGCTACGTTCTTTGAATCGAGTTTATTAAAAAATAAATATTAAATAGTAGGAAAAGATCAGAACTGCAGATTTCACCTGAGTTACATCAATAGGAATCGGGAGGAAAACTCTCCACTGGCTGGAGTCATACCTAGCATAGAGGAAGATGGTTGTGGTTGTTGGAGGTCAATCATCTCAGCTCCAGGACATCACTGCAGGAGTTCCTCAGGGCAGTCATCAATGACATTCACTCCATCATAAGGTTAGAAGTGGGGATGTTCGCTGATTGCGCAGTGTTCAGTTAATTCGCAAATCCTCAGCAAATGAAGCAGTCCATGCCCTCATGCAGCAAGATCTGGACGATATTCAGGCTTGAGCTGATAAGTGGCAAATAACATTTTTGCTACACAAGTGCCAGGCAATAATCATCACCAACAAATGAGAGTCTAACCACTGCTCCTTGACATTCAATGGCATTACTGTCACTGAATCCCCCACGATCAATGTCCTGGGGATCACCATTGACCAGAAACTTAACTGGACCAGCTACATAAATACTCTGGCAACAAGAGCAGATCAGAGGCTGGGTATTCTGTGGCGAGTGTCTCACCACATGACTCCCCAAAGCCTTTCCACCATCTACAAGGCACGTCAGGAGTGTGATGGAATACTTTCCACTTGCCTGAATGAGTGCAGCTCCAACAACACCAGAAGCTTGATAGCATCCAGGACAAAGCAACCCGCTTGCTTAGTACCCCATCCACCACTTAAACATTCGCTCCCACCACCTTCGGCTCACTGTTGCTGCAGTGTGTACCATCTACAAGATGCACTGCAGCAACTCGCCAAGGCTTCTTCGGCAGCACCTCTCAAACCTACGACCTCTTCCACCTAGAAGGGCAGCAGGAGCATGAGAGCACCATCACCTGCAAGTTCCCCTCCAAGTTACACACCATCCTGACTTGGAAATATATCGCCGTTCCTTCATTATCACTGGGTCGAAATCCTGGAATGCCCTCCCGAACAGCACTGTGGAGTGGAAGTACCTTCACCACATAGACTTCAGCGGTTCAAGAAGGTGGATCACCATCACCTTCTCAAGGGCAATTCGGGATGGGCAATGTTGTGGAAAAATATTTCTGAGACTGTATAATATATAAAGAGAGGTTTATTAAATCGGAGACAAAGCTTTGGGAGAAGTGTTAAAGACCCCTGTCTTTGAACCATCTTCTCAAATTGGTATCTGCAGTGAAGTTCTTTTATCTTACAAATTACGTCACTTTACAACACATGCTTTAGCACTACGAAGTTTTTACTATCGAAGGCTAAGCTTTTGATATTAACCATCCTGCATTGTGACAGGGCAGTATAAACAAGTGCAGGCTTTTGGCACCGGTATAAATACACATACCCAGCACTTAACTCTCCAGTGTTCATTATCTCACTTTCCTATCTCCATAACTCAAGGCCAGCATACCTTAAAGTCTAACTGTTTTTTTAATATAAAGCTTATTGCATCAGTATTGTCCCTTACAAAATTCATTAAAGGGGAAAATAAAACAAATGTTTGGTCCTGTATACTAGTCCAGTATATGTCCAAAAATCCGCTCCAACAATATTCCTCCTTTTGGTCCTGGATGATGTTCACGAAATCCAAATGACCACAATGATAGTAGCATGATGTCGTATATTCGTCCTTTGGGGTATGTTACTTCCCTGATGTTCCCTGTAGCTCTAGGCTACCCTTCAAAGATAGTGGTCGGTGTCATCGTCGTCTGTTTTTTCATCCATGATGTCTTCAGGTATTTCCA
Source organism: Pristiophorus japonicus (assembly GCF_044704955.1). NCBI lineage: Eukaryota > Metazoa > Chordata > Chondrichthyes > Pristiophoridae > Pristiophorus > Pristiophorus japonicus. Next base: position 318,696,567 of record NC_091977.1, read on the forward strand.
TCAGGTGTGCTTCTTCTTCGGCGATTACACTGGCTACTGGCATCAGTCGAGCCATCATAACTTTACAGCAGATATTAAAACACCCGATAATCAGACAGCAAGTAATTATTATTACAACCAGAATAATTACTCCATGCATAAGATAGGACCCCCAGGATCCCCCTTTCAGCCAGTCAAACCAGCCAGATCCTCCTGCTGTTATGGATAACTTCTTTACCTCCCTTCTTATGTGATCAGCGAGGTTGGTTATGTTTTCTGAATTATCGGGAATGTAAATGTAACATTCAGCTCCAATTAAGGCACATGTGCCCCCATTTTGTGCTGGTATATAATCTAGGGCCATTCGGTTCTGGAGTACCATTGTGCGTATGGCTATCATTTCAGCCGTTATGCTCTCTATTGCTTCAGCAGTGTCGTTAACTATCTGTTCCAGTACCCTCTCTAGGTTACGTAATTCATCCATGGTGCGTCCTATCCCGAATGGGAGCATCATGACCCCAAATAGCCTCTCTACCGGGGTAAGATCTCGTCTTAGTCGACCTGGTGTCTGTACTTCTGCTAAAGTACGTACCTGTCTGACAAAAGGGACCACATATCCCAAATAACAGGACCCCCTCCAATTCTGAGGCAACCAGGGGTAGGCCTTATGCCCGCACACAAAATAAGTGCCATTGTATGCTGTTAGATTCGATCTCAATCTCTCTCTCAGCCCCCGTCGCCACCTAATCTTAGGGTCCCAGTCCTGGCTACTTGTCTGATTCTTCAAACCCTCTATTTCAAAGAACCCCTGATTTGTTGTTTCGCAGGCTATTATGTTCCACCTGGTGAGGTTAAAGTATTGCGTACAATTGCTATATCCTGCTACAAACCTGTTTCCTCACCAGTCAGGTCTCTAGTGAAACAAATGTCAGCGGTGGGCCTTCCAACTCCTGAGGTGTTGGTCAAAACCAGGAACGGGGGTCGTACCGACCTATTGTATTCTGGCTGGTACCATCCATCAATGCATCCAAAAGGTAACCCCCCGATCTCCATGTTTCTTTATCCCCACTCTGGTTCCAAGTATCATTTACTTCCCCTGTACCGTTTTGTCGCATTACCCACTCCGCTACTTCCAAGATGTTAAGGGAGATTGACCTCAAAGGGATGCCTCCTTTGCTATGTATGGGGATGTGCGAACATACCCAGCAACTGGAAAAATTCTCATTTTGCGCATAAACATAAGACATGTACAAAAAGGTATTTACATGTAACTCTCGTTTCGGTCTAGCTAGCAGGCCGGACCTAACACGAACTATGATAATCGCAATATATAATCATCTTATTACTCTATATTTAACAAATAGTCAAAGGCAAAATGGCCGTATGGCTTGCTTGAAGAATCTCTCACTGTCAATCTGTAAATAGACAAACAACAACAACTAATACGTGTGCTAAACGGCTGGTTCAAAAACCTTAAGCTGGGTCCAATGCTTCCATTGTCTGTTCCCTTTAACATCGATGCAGGCGCAAGTGTCCCTGCTGATTATAACCTCATACGGTCCTATCCATTTTTGGGGCAAACCCCGGTTTTCCCGGGAGGACCCTTACCAAAACGTTTTTCCTGACGTTTGCATGGCCTTTGCCAGGGCGTTCTTAAGGGTACAGTTCACGCGCTCTACCATTCCAGAACTCTGCGGGTGGTAGGGGATGTGGAATTTTTGTTTTATGCCCATCAGCTGGCATATTGTTTTTACAATTTTTTTTCCCGGTGAAGTGGGTGCCTTGGTCGGAATCTATTTGAAGAGGCACTCCCCATCGGGGAATCACCTGCTCGGTCAATATCCTTGCCACTGTTGAGGCAGTGCAATCACATGTGGGGAAAGCTTCCACCCACCGGGTAAATTGATCTATAATCACTAGGCAATATCTTTTTCCATGGGATGGGGGCAAAGGATCTGTGAAATCAATTTGTACGTGTTCCCATGGCCTCCGTGGACGGGGCTGGTGTCCCATTTTAATTTTAATGGACCTGCCTGGATTATATTGTGCGCACGTAACGCATCGATGGCAATATCTCTCCCCATCCCTTTCCACCACCAATCTCTCCCAAGACTCCCGGTCATGGCCTCTCATCCTGAATAAGACAGGCCATGATGCAACTCCAATAAGGTATTCTGTATGCATTCAGGCGCCATTACCTTGTCGTTTCGTCTCCAAACGTTATCCTTCCCTTGCGTTGCACCCTGCTTTGTCCACATACCTATTTCTTCCTCAGAAGTGTCCTGGTGTAGTTTCTCAATACTTATCTGTTCGTCTCAGGCCCCAGCGGCACTGACTTAATTTTAATAATTAAAAATCATTATCAATGGAGAGTGTTTTTTTACCTCTTCAAATTCTTTTTTTTTCCAATTAAACCAATATCTTTTTCACAGCTGATATCAACTGGTATTTAGTAAGTTATGTCTTTATCCATCGCAAACACCCCTTCTCCTCCATGCTGTCATAATCGTGTACTACCCCGAATGCATATCTACTGTCCGTATAGATATTAACAATCTTATTTTCCGATAATTCCAGTGCCCAGGTAAGGGCTACCAGTTCTGCCACTTGAGCTGATGACCCCCCATTAATTCGCCCTGATTCAACTGTCTCTAGATCCTGGTTAACTACGGCTCATCCGGTACGAGGTAGTCCCTCTACGTATTTTCGTGAGCCGTCCACAAACAAGGTTTGTTCTGCGGTTTGAAGGGGGGCGTCTTTTATTCTATCCTCTTCCATATCCTCACATACCTCTTCGCAAAAGTGGGGTTCCCCCTCACCTATCATACCTTCTGTGGGGTTGTTTCCTACATCCCTAATTATGGTTACCGCTTTGTTGGGTGTTAAGAGGACTGCTTCACACTTTGCCCGTCTCATATTAGATACGGTTCTCAGTTTTCCTGTGTTTAACATTTCTACCAATGTGTGTTTAGTGTGGAGAATGATGTTTCCATCATCACCACAGGCTCGCTTAATTTTTACCGCCCAAGCTGCGCAATCTAGCACGGCTATACATCTGGATAACCCAGTCACCACCGAGCTTTCGGTGGTAGAGTAATAGGCTATAGGTCTCCTTTTATCCCCGTGATCTTGGGTGACCACAGCCATATAGAACTCACCTTCATTGTTACAGTGGATGTGGAAATCCTTACTCATGTCAGGCAGTCCCAATCCAGGTGCGGAGACTAGTTCTGACTTGAGTTTACTATACGCTTGTTCTTGTTCAGGGCCCCACTCTATGAGATCTAGGGCCGGTTTCCCCCCTTTCACTAATCTTTGTATTGGCTCAGCAATTTTTTTGCAAAATCAGGGATAAAGTTCCAGCTGTAATTAAAGAGGCCCAGTACCTTCCTCACCCCCCTTACCATTACTGGTCTAAGCATGTTCTTGACAGCCTTTTTCCTATCCGAGGGCATTTCTTTCAGCCCCTTTGAGAGGCAGTACCCTAGGTACAGGACCTGGGATTTCCCTACCTGGGCCTTTTTGGGGTTAACCTTAAGGCCCGACGTTTCCAGAGCCCTTAATACTAAGTATAGGATTGCCTGATGTCCTTCCTTGGTTTCTGAGGCTATTAATATGTCGTCGACATATTGTAAAATACTATATCCTGTCGGTACCTCTATTTGTTTTAGTATATCCCTCATGACTCGATGGAATATGGCAGGACTATTATGGAATCCTTGTGGTAATCGGGTCCAAGTATATTGTTTATCCTCCACCGTGAAGGCAAATTTTTCTTGTGATTCTGGGTCGAGGGGAAGGGCCCAAAAACCATTGGCTATGTCTAGGACTGTAAAGATCTTATGTTCAGGGGATAATCCATTAAGGATTGTGGAGGGGCTGGCCACTATCGGGTGTAATTTGGGGGTGACCTTGTTAAGGGCAATGTAGTCGATAGTGAGTCTATAACTCCCATCTGGTTTCCCTACCGGCCATGTTGGGGAGTTAGTGGTGCTAACTGTTTCTTTTAAGATACCCTTTTCCACTAACCCTTTTACTATTTCTACAACCGCTGTTCTAGCTTATAGGGTATTGTCGGTGTGGTTTATGAGGTGGTCCAGGGACTTTAATAGGATCCATCTTCGCCTTTCCAGTATCCAATTTTGTCTGTGCCCAGACCCCGGGCACAGAGGCACATATGCCTCCATACCCTCCAGTCCCGATAAGCCAGTCAGTTTTTGTGGCTGTAGCTACACCTATACTTTCCAGACAGTGGGCTATCTGTCCTAAATCTCCCTTACTGCCATCCGCCTTTGGCCATGTCAGTTTCCCCTTGCCGCAATCAATCAGGGCCTTAAATTCCCTCATTATATCATTCCCCAATATTGTTCCCTCACGATTCTTGCATACGTAAAATCTCATGGGTATATATAAGTTATCAATTTCCACCAATTGGGTGGTACTCTGGTAGGCCAGTGTGGGCCGTCCATCTATTCCGTTTATCAGAGCCTTTTTGTCGGTGACGGGAAGGGGCATATTGGTAATGGATATTGAGGCTCCCGTGTCCACTAGCATCTCACACTGTCGGCCCCCTGCTAGTGCAGACACATATATCCTTCCCTCCTTTTTACTTTGTACAGGGGCCGCCGGACATCACCGGGTGGCTTTGTACGCCTGCCACTTCTGGTATTCCTGTTCTGACAGGGTCCTTGCCTTATTAGGATAGCCATTTTTACCATAGCATGTCGCTTCCAGGTGCCCTTTCTTACCACAATACGTACATTGCTTTTCACTGCCTTTCCCTTTGCATTCCCTGGCAAAGTGGCCCGGTTTTCCACAATTATGGCAAGTCCCCCTTTTCTGCCCTCCTCCTGTTCCCGTGGCAGAGACCTTTTCCTGCTTTATCTTTTTCTTTTCTAAACTGCTAAAGCTTACTGTTTTAGCCTTTTTCAAAAGTCCCTTTTACACCTTCACAGATAGCTCACCACTCGCCCAGGAGTTTGACCTGATCCCTGAAGGTATTTCTAAATTTAAAACTCTTTTTTTTTACTGAGCTAGAAGCTTTCGTGTCAAGGTTTTATACAAAGGAAAATGGGAGCGTTTTAAAAGGCATTCTTTATCTCATTCCTGGACTAAATTTATGTCTTTCAACCCAATTGCATGTTTTCTTTCGACAAGTAAGTGAGCGTGTCAAATTCTTTTTTTTTTACTACCGGGACCATGTATTTTTATCTTTTACTCAACAAACCTATCCTTTGTGCATTTCCTAGCTCCGTAACTTATCATCCGAATATATCCACACCTTCATTTCTAACTTAAAATGTAATACCATAAGGTTCACAGTTTCTTAAACGTCCCACATACAGGACAACACTACGAAGGGTTAAAAAAAAAACATTTCACTCTGTTTGGAAAGAGTGGGTGGAGCTAAAACAGGCAGGCAACTCCACACCTTCTTAAAACAGGCTTTCATTCATTCCACAGTCAAAATTACTCGAGTACTCTCTTCATTCAAAATAGACACTCACAAAAGTCTCTCTTCATTCAACAAAGCTTATGTCTGGATCCATATGTCACTTAAGATAGTCACTATCAGCTTTTTTATGGCATTACGTAATTACGCAAGTTACAATTAATGATAGGAATTAATTAATGACCCGGGCAGCCCGCGTTTTACATTCCCTTCCTTACCTTCCATGTTCGCCAGTCTCGGAAGTTTCCCTTTGTTTCTGTAATACTCACGGCCACGACTACTCTGTGGAGACCCTTTGTCTTCGCAACAAAGCTAGCGTGTTTCCTTACCACCGGAGTTTTCGGCTCTAGGTTGGAGTGATCAGTTCCCTTCCGCACCGACCTTATTTACTAAAGGGACAACTCAAACTGGTTAGTCAGCCTCTTCCAGCTATCTGTTTACTCATATCTTATACACTATCCCGTCGTGCCCGTACACCTCTCTTTTCAGTCTCTAACACCAGATTCCAGATACTGTCTTAAGTGATCACGTCTGATCAGACAGTATCCTGTTCGTGACGCCATTTTGTTGTGGAAAAATATTTCCGAGACTGTATAATATATAAAGAGAGGTTTATTAAATCGGAGACAAAGCTTTGGGAGAAGTGTTAAAGACCCCTGTCTTTGAACCATCTTCTCAAATTGGTATCTGCAGTGAAGTTCTTTTATCTTACAAATTACGTCACTTTACAACACATGCTTTAGCACTACGAAGTTTTTACTATCGAAGGCTAAGCTTTTGATATTAACCATCCTGCATTGTGACAGGGCAGTATAAACAAGTGCAGGCTTTTGGCACCGGTATAAACAAACATACTCAGCACTTAACTCTCCAGTGTTCATTATCTCACTTTCCTATCTCCATAACTCAATGCCAGCATACCTTAAAGTCTAACTGTTTTTTTTATATAAAGCATAATGCATCAGTATTGTCCCTTACAAAATTCATTAAAGGGGAAAATAAAACAAATGTTTGGTCCCGTATACTAGTGCAGTATATGTCCAAAAATCCGCTCCAACAGCAATAAATGCTGGCCTTGCCAGTGAAGCCCATATCTAGGAATGAATATTTAAAAAACAAAATCATTTAACTTGCTAAATCCGATACAAAACTCTTAAATCAGTTTTAGAACAAATTTCTAATCTCCGGTAGATTTCAGAAGCAGTTTACCTACTTTAATTTGATTGTCTACAACATGAAGCAGTTACTTGAACTCGAATGTTCACAGAGCATTTATTACTCGTCCCAATTTACTCAACTGCTTGGTGAAAAAAACATGAACGAGAAAGAATTACTTGCATTTCTATTTCACGACCTAGGGACATCCCAAAGCGCTTTACAGCCAATCGAGTGTAGTCACTGTTGTAATGTAGGAAGCGCAGCAGCAATTAAATAAATGACCTGATCATCTGTTTTAAGTTTGATTGAGAGATAAGTATTGACCAGGACAATGGGGAGAACTCTTCTGCGAAATAGTGCCATGGATCTTTTACATCCACCTGAGAGGGCAGACGAAGCCTTGATTTAACATCTCATCTGAAAGATGGCACCTCTGACAGTTCAGCGCTTCCTCAGCACTGCACTGGGAGTGTCCACCGAGATTTTGTGTTCAAGTCTCTGGAGCGGAGCTTGAATCCACAACCTTTTGACTCTGAGTCGAGAGTGCGAGACGCTGAGCCACGGCGGACACCTTTTTCATATAAAATAACTGCTGTAGGTCGATGTCAGATAATATCCCTGTCCTCTTAGTATTTCAGCTGGAACAAAGGGAAAATATCTTTCATGATGAAGTTTTGAAGTCATCGGTAGGATTTAAAACACAGATTGTCTGCTGCCGTGGACTCTTGCCCCCAATGTGTCAGCAACTCCAGAGATTAGCTCAATCTCCTCTCTGGAAGTAGATCTGTTTCTGGCACCTATGTGTACTGCAAGTATTTTGATATTTGCTAACTGTAGGCGATGCAGATTTCACTCTACCCACCTGTCATTCGCCTTACCCCATGCTCTTGAATATAACAAGTCAGCAAAGAAAATAAATTTCACAATCATTATATTTATATCTAATGAGCGAGTGATGGCAGGAAGCAGAGTCAGATGATTTGTATATTCCAATTAGCCAGGCTGTGCCCAGTCAGCTATAGGACATAAGTGTCTACCACAATCCCATAAATATTAAATATTTAGAAGACGACAGAACTCCCAATCCTTGACAGTAGCATTAATCGTGTACATGGTTCTTTTTACTGCACATAGTATTCCATGCACTTATACAAGTATTTTTGGTAAGGGATTAGACTATCGAAAAATTAGTAGAATGCTGGCGTGTGTGCATTATATCTTGTGTCAGCATAATGTGATGGCCCATGTATGGCTTCCTGTGATGCAAGTGTTTAATGTTTATTCATACTCGTCACATTTACTTTCTGATAAAGCTATTTAACCTTTCTTGAGGCGCTGAGCATGATGTACCTCCCCATTCAGGTGGAGTACATTCCTGCTGCGTTGACTGTACACAGCAATTAAACAGGGAGTTGGGCTACTTGCTCCAGTTGAAATGTTTATCAGCATAAGGCACTGATAAACTTGCATGATAACATTATGTTTAAAAACAAAAAGGAAGAACATGCATTTATACAGCACCTTTCACGACCTCAGGACTAACCAATACACTTTAGAGCCAATGAAGTACTTTTGAAGTGTAGTCACTGTTTTCGTGTAGGAAATGCGGCAGCCAATTTGCGCACAGTAAGCTCCCACAAACATCATCATAGGCAGTCCCTCTAAGTCAAGGAAGACTTTCTTCCACTCTAAAAGTGAGTTCTCAGGTCACTGTACAGTCCAATACGGGAATTATAGTCTCTGTCACAGGTGGGACAGACAGTCGTTGAAGGAAAGGGTGGGTGGGACTGGTTTGCTACATGCTCCTTCCGCTGCCTGCGCTTGCTTTCTGCATGCTCTCGGCGACGAGCCTCGAGGTGCTCAGCGCCCTCCTGGATGCTCTTCCTCCACTTCGGGCGGTCTTTGGCCAGGGACTCCCAGCTGTCGGTGGGGATGTTGCATTTTATCAAGGAGGCTTTGAGGGTGTCCTTGAAACGTTTCTTCTGCCCACTTGGGGCTCGCTTGCTGTGTAGGAGTTCCGAGTAGAGCGCTTGCTTTGGGAGTCTCGTGTCACGCATGCGAACAATGTGGCCCACCCAATGGAGCTGGTTGAGTGTGGTCAGTGCTTCGATGCAGAGACATCTTTGGTGGTATTTCTCAAGAAACATAGTCAACATCTTCCCACAAACAGCAATATGATAACCAGATAATCTGTTTTTCTAATGATGTTGGTTAAGGGATAAATATTGGCCAAGAAACTAAGGAGAACATTGTTGGATCTTTTACGTCCATCTGAAGGGGCAGACGGGGCCTCAGTTTAACATCTCACCTGAAAGACGGCACCTCCAACATTGCAGCACTCCCTCAATACTGCACTGGAGTGTCAGGCTAGATTGTGTGGTCAAGTCTCTGGAGTAGCACTTGAATCTACATACTTCTGACTCAGACTTAAGTGCTACCATACAGCTAGCACCTAACACTGATGAGGACGTAGATTTTTAACATCTAGTTGTATTGGTTACTGTGCAGTTGGAATACCACAACCTCCTTGGGTTAGATCCTCTCCATTGTTCGAAGCCATTGTCTTTGGTCCCCGCCACAAACTCTGTTCCCTAGCCACCGACTCCATCCCTCTCCCTGGCAACTGTCTGAGGCTGAATCAGACTGTTTGCAACTTTGGTGTCATATTTGGCCCCGAGATGGGTTTCCAATCACACATTTGCGCCATCACTAAGCCTGCCTATTTCCACCTCCATAACTGCCCGACTCTGCTCCTGTCTCCACTCATCCCTCATTTATGCCTTTATTCTCTCCTAGACTTGACTAATGCTCTCCTGGTCGTCCTCCAGGATTCTATCCTCACTTTCCCCCCCCCCCCACCATAAACATGAGGTCAACCAAAACTCTGGTGATCATGTCCTAACTTGCACCAATCCCGTTCACCCATCACCCCTGTGCTCGGTGACCTGCATTGGTTCCTTGTTAAGCAATGCCCCTTTTTTTTTTCGAGCTACCAACTTGAATTCCTTTGCAGAAAATGATCTGGTTAAAAGTAGAAGTTATAAAAGAAAGTGCATATTCTTGCTTGGGAGCTTCCTGCATGGTATTGTAAATTGCTGGGAAGTGTTTTCTTGGAGAGGCCTCATGCTGTGTTATAAACCTGAGGCTCAATTTTGAGTACTTTGCTAGCACTTGAATTGTGGGGGTTATGTATTCACTGATCACTTTGGTAAATGTTTTTTTACTGACTTTGGTCGTGTCACTAATGCAAATCTCTCCCTCTTCAATTTTGCTCTGGAATTCAGGTTTTAAGTATCCTTCTGCCTGTAAGGAACATTCCACAGATCATGCAAGGACTTGTTCTTTAAGTCCTACCCATTCCAGTCTGATGGTGAAGAAGCTAATTCTCTATTTTTTAAAAAGTAATTTAAAACAGCATGATCATGAGCTTGTGGACTATTGCTGAGGTAAATTATGTAAATAACCATGTTGTTGGTTTTTGCAGTCTGTTAATTAAAATAGCCACAAGTGCATTATTTTTAAATACACCTCTTCCTCCCACTATCCCAGTCACTATCCTTAAGGTAAACCATGAACCAATCTGATCTACCTTTCTGGGGAAAAAAACTTGAATGTCCAACATTGGTTGCAGGACATTACAGGTGATCCATTAGGCCGGATTTTGGGATCAGCGGTGAACGAATGGCATCTGCCGTTCATTACACTTGCACTTTCCCACAGACTTTCTGTGGGGTTTTGCACTGGAACTTGTTGTAATTAGAGAGCCAATTCGACGCTGCAACCTCTACAGGTGGGGGGCATCTAGGACCTATGTGAACAGGGCAAGCAATGGTGTATCTTCTTAACCAATCAGATTGAAGAATGGATAACGAGTACCGCAGAGTCTAAACCAAGAAGTGTAAGTTAGACTATCCAATTAAATACCAAATCATGTACGGAAAGTGAAATAACGATGGGATTAAGAGAGAGAAAAGAGAAAAAGAAAAACATTGAATTTTTTAGAAATGTAATTGTTTAATTTTTTTAAAATCTCCAACAATAACTAAATTCTGAAGGAATGAGTCTCCACACGTAAAAGTAAATTTTCAGTGCCAGAGAGGTTGTTTGGCAGTAATGAAGACTTATCACACCATTAAAAATTCACTTACACTATAATGGACAAGCCCTAACTTTTTCTGGTGGGAATAGGAGGTATCTATCACGTCAGTAGAGCAACTTCACATGTTTCAATGGTGAGGTACCAGTATAGAGCAATTTCTGGAGGAGCAGGGCAAATCGGACAGCAACTTCCTGATTTCCACGTTTAACTGCGCACGTGTGGATGTCGGAAGTTGCTATCCAATTTACACTTTAATAATGGTGGACTCACCATTATTTCTATCGCAAATCTGGGCTACTGAATCTTTTATATTTTGTGATGTGCAATGTATTCTAAATGGGTACAGCAACTACCTTCCTTTTGTTTATACTGAGATTGTTCATATCTATAGAAGTAATTGTATTTATTTTGGTCCTTACTCCATTGCCCTTCAAGACACTTGATTGCTCTATATAATTGTATTTATCTGTCTACAATAGGTGAGAAAAACTTTCTTTCTTTTTCTTCTAGGAACCAATCAAAAGATATTTACTCCAGTCTCTCTGGCCAGCACTTTTTCAAACTTCTTGCTCCTACAATGTGCACCTCAATCTTCTTTGGAACAGCGTAACCTTTTACTCACTGTGAGTAATGCCACAGAGATCTGCTAATATATCCCATTCCATCTATCTATTGTGCTATCCATCCATCTATCTATTGTTCTATCCATCTATCCATCATTCCATCTAGCATTTACTTTTGTCACAATTCAGACATCATATAATTTTAAATGCAAATTTACTGACCGTTGGTTGAAATGTTGTATTCATAAAACAGCAACAAATCTGAACAGAGGAGGGAGGGGACAGAGAAAAATTGCTAGAAAACATAACAAAGTACTAAGTACATATTGAAACACCGAGTCCAGTCAACAAGATACATCAATCAATCAAAGGAAAGAGATGAACCAAGCTCATGGGGCGGGGGGTGTGTGGGGGGGGGGGGGCGGAGGGGTGGGGGGTCTGGTGCTGTGGGGATAGAGGGTGAGGTGGGTATGGGATAGGGGGTGGGGGGGGTGGCTGGTGGTGTGGGTGTGGGATGGGGGTGAGGTGGGGGTGGGATAAGGGGTGAGGTGGGTGTGAGATAGGGGGTGTGCGGGGGTGGTGGGCAGAGGGAAACACATTCAGGAAAAACCCATTAATTGCCAACTTGGGTTTCCCGCTGAGCTGAGATTTAGACACACAAGATGAAAAATTGAGGACCCATGAATTGCATTTAAATGTGTGTAACTAAACATTTAAACAAATACAAAGATTACAAGTAAATGATTCAAATGACTCATACAATAGGGTTTTCTGTCAGAAATGCCCCTCTATGTTTTCCATCAGAAGCCTATGTGAGGATCCTGAGCATTCAGTTCACAAATGGTTATAGCTGAGCCTGCTAGCATGAAGGATTCAAAGTAGTAGGTTACAGTAATTCCCAGTAGACATTTGTGAGTACAACTTGGTTCTTCTGATGGACAACAAGTTTGTCCATTCACAGTGGGTGCTGGAACTTGTTGCAAGCCCTTCCCCTATTTTCTTTATTAAAATATTAGGATAATGTAAAGCATGAACTAGTTTTTAAAAAATTATTCATTCATGGAATGTGGGCGTCACTGGCAAGGCCAGCAGTTATTGCCCATCCCTAATTGCCCTTGAGATGGTAGTGAGTTGCCCTCTTGAACCGCTGCTGTCCCTGTGGCGAAGGTAGTCCCACAGCACTGCTGAGTAGGGAATTTCCAGAACTTTGACCCAGTGTCAATGAAGGAACGGCGATTATATGTCAAAGTCGGGATGGTGTGTAACTTGAAGGGGAACTTGCAGGTGATGGTGTTCCCATGCACCTTCTGCCCTTGTCCTTCTAGGTGGTGGGGGATCGCGGAATTAGGAGGTGGTGTCAAAGAAGCCTTCTGCATTATTACATATTGTACATCCCAGTGAACGTGACATGTGATTTTCAACCGTTTAAATAGATGGTCAAAGAATTGTGCTCTACCAGTGGGTGAGACTGTCGCTGAATTGGCTGAAATTCAATGAAAACTTAATTCTTTCACATCGTGAGTAGATGGTATATATTGGGGCAGTTAAACTGTATGTTATTCTGTTACAATTTGCAGCATAGTACGATGTATAAATCTAGAATCTTCTACACAACGTAAACTACTATAATTTCCTTTGTAAGTTACTGAGAAGTGTGTGTTCCGACAGACAGAACGGCCTGTAGTGATTCTGCTTCTGTGATCTGTATATGGACTGCAGTCTGCCAACTACCAATCCTAGGAGACTAATGCAGATGGAAACCCATCTGCTCTGCTGCTCTAGGTTATGATTTGGGGGGAGGGGAGAGGGTGTGGGTATGGAATGGAAATCTGAAAGAAATACATAGCAGGAGTCTCGGTTATCTGGTGAAGGGTCATTGTCCATATTTGAAATGGTAAACTCAACTTGTCCCCATTATCGTTCACATGCTGACCTGCTATGTATTTCCATCACTTAACTTTATGAAAATGAACAAAATTATTTCAGCTGTACAAGGGTGTTGATTTAAAAAAAACTTGTGACTATTCTCTAAAAGATGTACAACACCTAATGTTAATGTAGTTATCGCAACATGATTTGTGAAAAATAAAAGCTTCCTACTTGCATTTTATTTTAAGTATCTTGCTAATCTGTTTAATATCCAGATGTCAACCACCCAACCATCTTTCATATTTCTGCTAGAATTCTATTCTATTGGGATGTCTCAAAATTCCATTGACCCATTTATATTTAACAATTGCACTCTCCATATCTGTAGTACTCAACTTTCCATCATTTATAATGGTTGCAGAAGCATTTAAAAGATTGGTATGAAAAAGTTTGTTGAATTTGGCTGATTTTTGTCAATCCTACTCACAAAATCATATTTAAAAATTGCGTCTTGCAAAATAATACACATTTGGCATTTTTTTTGTGGATAAAACTTTTATTTAAAAAGCAATATGTGAGAAAGGAAAATGTGGATCTTAAGAAACTGGCTTCCAAGGTCGACTTCGTGGAAGGGATTATTTCTTTAGCGGCCATGGATTTATAACTCACCTCGAGTCTCTGACTTCATAATGTCAGCTGTGAGTCAGGAGGTCAAGTCCCAATCCAGAGACTTGAGCATAAATCCAGGCTGACACTCCCACTACAGTGCTGAGGGAGTGCTGCTCTCTCAGGTGCCGTCTTTCAGATGAGACATTAAAGCAAGGCTTCGTCTGCCTCTCGGGTGGATGTCAAAAATCTCGTGACACTGTTTTGGAGAAGAACAAGGGAGTTCTTCTCGGTGTCTAAGCCAATATTTTTCCCTCACAATCATTATCAGTGAAACCAGATTATCTGGTCATTACTTTTCTCTAGATAGAGAAGACTGAGAGGTGACCTGAGAAGATTAAGAAAGGGATTGGTAGGGTAGACGTAAATAAGATGTTTCCACTAGAGGGGGAGACCAAAACTAAGAGGCCATAAATATGATAGTCAGTAATAAATCCAATTGGGAATCAGGAGAAACTTTTTTTACGCAGAGAGTGGTTAGAATGTGGAACTCGCTACCACAAGGAATAGTTGAGGCGAATAGCATAGATATATTTAAGGGGAAGCTAGATAAGCACGAGAGAGAGAGAAATAGAGAAATAGAAGGTGATGGGTTGTGAGGAGGCTCGTGTGGAGCATAAACACCTGCTTGGATCAGTTAGGCTGATAGGCCTGTTTTTGTGCTATATATTATATGCCATTGTCTCATTGCTGTTTATGACAACTTGCTGTGGACGAATTGACTGCAGCGTTTCCTACATTGCAACAGTGACAACACTTCAAAATTGGTTGTAAAGCGCTTTGGGACATCCTGAGGTTGTGAAAGGCGCTGTATAAATGCAAGTCTTTCTTTGATTTCTGGGTGGGCACCCCCATTCTATATTAATAATTGGCTACCCTAATTCTGCGCTCCTTGGAGCTGGTTTCCATACTCGCAGGCCAAGTGTCAATATTGTTGGGCAGAACCGGGAGTTTGGTTGAACCAGATGTTTTTAAAAACAGCGCTGATTGTGTTCTTTCATGGTTTATGCTTTGCCGCTGAACCATTGCAGTGACAGTTTCCAATCAGCCCTTCCTGTTGAGTTTAATCATTGACTTAACAGTGCCTGCTGTGCAGCTGCTTTGCCTTACCTGACTGCTATTTAGTATGAGTCCAATGTCATTATTTTTTTTGAACACAAATCCCAGTCATGTATAGTCCAAAACAAAATTACAGAATAGAGGCTACTATTTCGTCACTGCATCCAGGACAGTTAATGCTTTGTTCAATGTCTGTTGTTAATTGATTAAAAAACTTTGGTTATAGTGACATCACCATCATAGGCAGTTCCTCGAAATCTCGGGTGACTGTACAATGCAATGTGGGAATTACAGTCTCTAACAGGTGGGGCAGACAGTGGTTGAAGGCAAGTGTGGGTGGGGAGCCTGGTTTGCAGCATGCTCCTTCCACTGTCTGGGCTTGGTTTCTGCATGCTCTTGGTGACTAGATTCGAGGTGCTCAGTGCCCTCCTGGATGCTCTTCCTCCACTTAAGGCGGTCTTGGGCCAGGGATTCCCAGGTGTCAGTGGGGATGTTACACTTTATCAAGGAGGCTTTGAGGACATAAACACTAGTTGCTGACTGAATGACTAGAGATGGAGAAATCTTTTCAGGAGCAGTGAGAAGGCATTTTTAATTCCAACAAGGTATCTGTGTAGACTTTAGTGTTGGACTTTTCAGTGTAGTATTTTTTGGTCTCTTGTGCCTCCCCGATTTCCATCTCTCCACTATTGGCAGCTGTGCCTTCAGCTGCCTTGGCTCAAAACTCTGGAATGTTCTCCCTAAACCTCTCTCCTTCTCACACTCCTTTTCTAAGACGCTCCTTAAAACCTACCTCTTTGACAAATATATAAATGCAAGCTGTTTGTTTAGTCTAAATCTTTGGAGAAAAAGCTCAAATATTTTTCTCAATGTAGATTACTATACAAAAGCAATGCTGTGGGGATGGAAGAAGGGAAGTGGGATCTTTAGTCAGTATTGCCTTTTATTTTTAACCAACAATAAAAGGTATTGCTTAGTTCACAATATTTAGTACTGTACTATAGCTGACATTCTGCAAGATTGATTTACATCATGCTGCGAGAGGGGCCTTTTTTTTTCAGATTATGAAGGACTGTTTTCTTGTTAACCCTTTGTGGGGAAAAAAGATGTTCTGTAGAGGGAGAGGTGTATACCCACCAAGGTAACACAATGATGTGATCTACTCTTTGCTTACAGATAAGGTTTGATGACCATTATTTTTTTCACAAAGGCCATGCTTCTTTGAATAGTGAATCACCTTTTTGTTATCTCTTGTGACCAGATGGTTCTAATCTGGTTGATCTCCTGTTATGAAACTTTGAAACCTTTTTATTAACTACTCTGGAACATCTATGTTTGTATTAAGGGCTCCATAATAGACCCGCACAAACTGAATGACCTATCCTTGTGTTTGTTGAGCGTGCCTCTAAATCATAATAAATGCTGTATTACATATGCAGGGAAACAATGAGAGATTTATGTAGGGCACTCCTCACAGCCTGAGTACAATATGTTGATTCAAAGCTTATTCAAATTCAGGACTGCCTATGATGATGATTTAAATTTCAAAGGCAAAAGATGAGTGCATTAATTGAAGCTGTACTTAGAGCAAAACACTTGTAGCATTTACTCATGGCGATCAAAGAACATAGGAACAGGAGGAGGCCATTTAGCTCCTCAAGAAGATCATGGCTGATCTATGGCCTAACGCCACATACATGCCGTTGGCCCATATCCCTTAATACATCTGATTAACAAAAAGCTATCAATCTCTGATTTAAAATTAACAATTAATCCAGCATCAATTGCTGTTCGCGAAAGAGAATTCCAAACTGCTACCACCCTTTGTGTGTAGAAGTGTTTCCTAATTTCATTCCTGAAAGTTCTGGCTCTAATTTTTAACTATGCTCCCTATTCCTAGAATCCCCAACCAACGGAAATAGTTTCTCTCTATCAACCCTTTCTGTTCCCCTTAATATCTTGAAAACCTCAATCAGACCACCCCTCAAAACCGTCTAAAATTCGAGGGAATACAATCATAATTTGTGTAATCTCTCCTTGTAACTTAACCCTTGAAGTCCGGGTTTC
This sequence comes from Pristiophorus japonicus, assembly GCF_044704955.1. Classification (NCBI taxonomy): domain Eukaryota; kingdom Metazoa; phylum Chordata; class Chondrichthyes; family Pristiophoridae; genus Pristiophorus; species Pristiophorus japonicus. The sequence goes on from NC_091977.1 coordinate 318,713,479, forward strand.
ATTCTGGTAAACCTACAGTGCACTCCCTCCAAGGTCAATATATCCTTCCTAAGATGCAGTGCCAGGAACTGCTCACAGTACTCCAGGTGTGATCTCCCCAAGGTTTTGTATAGCTGTAGCATTACTTCTATCACTTGTACTTGAGTCCTCTGGATATAAAGGCCAGCATTCCACTAGCCTTTTTGATTATTTTCTGTACCTATTCATGACATTTTAATGATCAATGTACCTGGACACCCAAGTCTCTTTGGACCTCCACTGTTTTTAGCTTTTAACCATTTAGAAAGTACACTGTTCTATCCTTTCTAGGTCCAAAGTGGATGACTTTGCCTATTCACTTAATCTATCAATATCCCTAATCTATCAATATCCCTTTGTAATGTTATGCTTTGATCTACACTGCCTACAAGGCTGCCTATTTTTGTGTCTTTGGCAAATTTGGATATATGACTTTGTATTCCATCATCTAAGTCGTTAAGAAATACTGTGAATAGTTGAGACCACTATTCTGTCTCTTTCATCACAAAAAAGAAATTGCATTTAAAACTGACAATTATTAATTAAAAATGCTTTATAATTGTAAACAAACATACAACACAAAAGCAAAATACTGTTGATACTGGAAACATAGAAACATAGAAAATAGGTGCAAGAGTAGGCCATTCGGCCCTTCGAGCCTGCACCACCATTCAATACGATCATGGCTGATCATGCAATTTCAGTACCCCATTCCTGCTTTCTCTCCATACCCCTTGATCCCTTTAGCCGTAAGGGCCACATCTAACTCCTTTTGAATATATCTAACGAACTGGTCTCAACAACTTTCTGTGGTATAATGTAGATAAAATGTGAGATTATCCACTTTGGTGGCAAAAACAGGAAGGCAGAATATTATCTGAATGGTGACGGATTAGGAAAAGGAGAGGTGCAACGAGACCGGTTGGCACATCAGTCATTGAAAGTTGTCATGCAGGTACAGCAGGCGGTGAAGGCAGCAAATGGCATGTTGGCCTTCACAGCAAGAGGATTTGAATATAGGAGCAGGGAGGTCTTACTGCAGTTGTACAGGGCCTTGGTGAGGCCACACCTTGAATATTGTGTACAGTTTTGGTCTAATCTGAGGAAAGACATTCTTGCTATTGAGGGAATGCAGCGAAGGTTCACCAGACTGATTCCCGGGATGGCAGGATTGACATATGAAGAAAGACTGGATCGACTAGGCTTATATTCACTGGAATTTAGAAGGAATGAGAGGGGATCTCATAGAAACATATAAAATTCTGACAGGATTGGACAGGTTAGATGCAGGAAGAATGTTCCCGATGTTGGGGAAGTCCAGAACCAGGGGTCACAGCCTAAGGGGTAAGCCATTTAGGACCGAGATGAGGAGAAACTTCTTCACTCAGAGAACTCGGGGAAAAAAAAAACAGAAAATCCTGGAAATCTCAGCAGGTCAGGCAGCATCTGTGGAGCGAGAATCAGCTAACGTTTCAGATCGTGACCTTTCTTCAGAACTGGAAAAAGCTAGAGCTGTAACAGGGTGTTCGCAAGTTCAGAGGCAGGGACAGGGGGGGCGGGGTGAAAAGAACAAAAGGGAAGATCTGTGTTAGGGTGGAAGGCAGGAGAGATTAAATAACAAAAGGGAGGACGGTGCAAGGCAAAAGGCGATGATAATGGGACAAGTAAAGAAACAAAAGATGGGTCTAGAGGAGGTGCAAATGGAGATATCAAAATTGTCAGCAACAGCTGCCATCCGAAAAAATGGGGGCAGAGGTTATGATCTGAAATTGTTGAACTCAATGTTGAGTCCAAAAGGCTGTAAAGTGCCTAATCGAAAGATGAGGTGCTGTTTCTCGAGCTTACATTGAGCTTTATTTCGGATGAGACGGAGAGAAACATACAACCGTTTATCTTCTTAAATAAGCCTAGCTATACTCACTCCCCAGAAATAAATCTTCACAGCTGCTGCCTCCATCTCCTATAACTGATTTCCACCCCCCCCCCCCCCCCGCTTCCTTCGGTAGTGCGCGTAATGTTGCAATGTGATTCAGTGTGTTTTTAATTCTTGACAAAAGTATCATTTTTATTTTGTGACATATTTCTGCATAATTGGCTAACAATTCCTATCATTAACTCAAAGGAAAAAGAGGACCCCTGTCAATTCTGAACCTTCAGGCTTCTAGCCATGTTCGGACGATTTATATTACCCTTCAGATGCTTGTTAATGATATGAGTTGTACCCTGACCTAACCCATCTCTTGTCCTGCAATGGCACATATTCACTGAGAACTAGAATACTGCATTACAGCTGATCCCCTCTGTTTTCATTGTATTGACACAGCACCAGTAAAGTTTTGTACTATCCCTCTGAATTTTGCGCCGTACCCAACCACTCACTGATCATATCTGTTGTATTGTTGCTCTGCACGCCTGTGATCTGCTGCTGCTGCTGCAAAAAAGGACTGACATCATGTGATGCGATGCCAAGCTACCACCTAGTTGCAATGTTAGCATAATTATGTGCAAAGTAAATCTAAAAATAAGTGGAATGCGGTGTAGTGCAGCAGTCTTAAAGGACACGAGCAGTATAACCATTTCAGATTCCTTGATCAGTTAGTTATTCGCTGATGCGTTATCAGTAACCTCCATGTTGCTGTCACCTTGATGGTTTGGATGAAAAAGAAAGAACTTGTATTTCTATAGCACTTTTAATGACTTCATGTCGTCCCAAAGAAGTGCTTTTTGAAGTGTAGTTGCTTTTGTAATGTAGGGAAACGTGGCAGCCAATTTGTGCACAGCATGCTCCCACAAACAGCAATGAGATAAATGACCATCTAATTTTTTTTTTAGTGGTGATGGTTGAGGGATAGATAATGGCCAGAACACTGGGGAGAACTGCCCTGTTATTCTTTACAATAGTGTCATGGGATCTTTTACGTCCACCTGAGAGAGCAGACGAGGCCTCGATTTTAACATCTCATCCGAAAGACAGCACCTCTGACAGAGCAGCACTCCCTCAGTAGTGTCATTCTAGATATTTGTGCTCAAGAGTCTGGAGTGGGTCTTGAACCCATAGCCTACTGGCTGAGAATCCCTAAAGGATCAAACATGAAGTTGACCCACTTTGGAAAGTGTGAATTTGGGCATCTCCTGTCAACTGCTGGTCTTCAAACTGGTGTTAATGGTGTCCTTGTGGTGGCAGGGTAGGGTGGGGGGGTGGGAGGGAGCGGGGGAGGGGGCCCATGAGTGTGCTTCCAAGAGGCTATAGCCTGTTTCAAGAGATGTGCGGGTACTGAATGTCTGGTAAAGGCAAGGTATTGGGCAGATTGAGTTGGAGTTGGAGATGCAGGGAGCAGGTGAAGGCGACAATTCAAGCTTGAAGACTTTACAGAGAGAACAACTGTGGTTACACTTCAAAAGGAAATGACTAAGCAGTGCTTTGGGACATCTTGAGCGTGTAAAAGGCACTATATACATGCAAGTTATTTTTTCTTTTAAATTTTATTCCAATTTGTTTCCTACAGGAACTGTATTCTATGCATGTTTAACTCTAATGTTTTATGTGCATTCATATCTATTCGGAATATGGAATCATAACAGCACAGGAGGAGGGCATTCGGCCCATCGTTCCGTGCCGGCTCTATGAAAGAGCTATCCAGTTAGTCCCATAGCCTTGCAAATGTAATATCAATTCCCCATTGAAAGTTACTATTGAATCTGCTTCCACTGCCCTTTCAGGCAGAGCGTTCCAGATCATAATAACTAACTACATTTAAAAAATAATTGATGTCTGATTCCACCGCACTGGATAATTATAAAACAGGCGCTCTGTTTTGGTAAGGGATAAAGCTCTTAAAGAGATAAAGGGAAATTGACAGAGAGTATCTCACCATTGCCTCTTTGTTAACAACCCTCTCCCCTTCTCCATTAAATATTAAAATTCTGAGAGGAGCTGAGAGATGCAGTTGGTTCGACCTTTCACCTTTGGACCTGGGAATTTAGCACAGATTGGTAATGTCATTCAGACAAAGCCTAGGTGCAGTTGGTTTGGGACTAGGAGACAGGGGTGGGGAGAGAAGATGACATACTGTGCTATTCGGGGGTGTTTCTTTTGAGGTTTGGAATAAGGCATATTGTTGGGGCAAAGTAGAGGGACCTTCACTTTGTATCTGAGAATGCGTGATGCTGCTACTGGGCACCTGAAATGGAAAGAGTTCCATTTCCCAGCGCTGGCATTCCTAGCCTTGATGAGCATCCAAAAAACCCACAATTACAGGGGGGAAATTGTGTGGGGAAGTGGGGGCGGGGAGGGTTTAACTTATTTATTAGAACATGAGGCTGTTGGGGGAAGAGGGGGCAAAGTTACTATAGGCCAGGAATTTTCTCAGTGCCACTCCCACTCTGCCAATGTAACTTTGCTGGAAGAAACTATGTTTATGAGCATAAAATAGGATGTCTGTCACCCATCTGGCAAAGCTTTGAGGAAATTGCAGGACTATGTCGAATGTAATGCATTTCCTACATTGAGGTAGACACCTCAAGTCGCTGGAGAAATACCACCAGTGATGTCTCTGCAAGATCCTGCAAATCCCCTGGGAGGACAGACGTACAAAAATTAGCATCCTCAAACAGGCCAACATCCCCAACGTTGAAGCTCTGACCACACTTAATCAGCTCCGCTGGGCAGGTCACATAGTCTGCATGCCAGACACGAGACTCCCAAAGCAAGCATTCTACTCTGACCTCGTCTTTTTATTTGACAACTGAAATCATCCTATTGATCTAAGTGTTAAAGAGGTGACCTTGTACTTTTTTTTACCCCAGATAATTTAGCTTTGTTCCTTTTATTTGGGGTGATCAGGAGGGAATGGGCTCGTATGGCAACATCAAAAATAAAGGACCTTCTCGTGTTAAGGAAGTGAAATTGAAACTTAAAACAAAAGGAACCAACACTTGTCATAAATGTAGCATATCTTTGTTTTTAATTGGGAGTTTGACTCATTTATTAGGGAGAATTCGAGGGGAGGGGAAGAGAAATTATTTTACGTAGCAAGTTGTTGTGATCTGGAATGCACTGCCTAAATGGGTGGCAGAAACAGATTCAATAGTAGCTTTTTTGAAAGGGAATTGGATAGATACTCAAAGAAAAAAAATTGCAGGGCTATGGGGAAAGGGCAAGGGGAGTGGAGCTAATTGGATGGCTTTTTCAAAGAGCTGGCATAGGCACGATGGATCGAATGGTCGCCTTCTGAGCTGTATACTTCTATGATTAATTTTCTCACTGTACCACATACTATCTGTATCCTGTTGTAACTATTTTGAAATCGATGTCAGGAAAAGCTCAACAGCTGACTCAGAGATAACTCTTCTACACTTTACCTCCTGAGAAACTCATAGACCTCTTGCGTGACCAACGTCTCCCTCCTTTGATGCTGAGATTGGGATCCCTGCAGCAGTTAACCGATATTCCACCATAATATGGTGTTTGTGGTGCTGGTTTTCTCCTTTTTCTCTTTCTCGTTGACTCTATCTATCTCTCTCTCTCTCTCTCGCTCTCTCTCATGAAATATTAATGGCCTGGACTTTGCAGTCAGCGGCGAATAAACAGCGGGCTGGAAGCGCAGAGCAACTTCTGAGTTTAATTGCGCATGTCTGCAAAATGCGGTCCATTTTGTTTGCTACGTTTGATAATGTTCACGGCAAATTGATCATCTAAATCGTACTGAATTATGTCAAATAAAGGGAGGGAAGTCGAACATACTACTTGAAGTGCACACTGCAAAAATGTATTAGTCTTTATTGTGCTTTCTTCTTTGAATTTTGCCCTATATCATCTCAGTCACTCCACCCAACCGCTCCTCGGGTCAGAATTGACTGCAAGCAGTTTTGTCAGTGCGAGGATGTGCGATGGAGTAGTTTCTTAAAAAGAATTCTCCGGTTGTGGCCGAAGTCTGCAAGCCAACTTTTATTGATCATGCCCTCCCTAGTTGCCCAAGTTTTGATACAACGGCGGGCAGTTAAGAGTCAACCACGTTGATGTAGGACTGGAGTCACATATAGGCCCAGACCAGGTAAGGATGGCAGTAAAGTTGTGACAGTTATCCAGGGTATTGGTGAGGCCACACCTGGAATACTGCGTGCAGTTTTGGTTTCCATATTTACGAAAGGATATACTTGCTTTGGAGGCAGTTCAGAGAAGGTTCACAAGGTTGATTCCGGAGATGAGGGGGTTGACTTATGAGGGGTGTTGAGTAGGTTGGACCTATACTCATTGGAATTCAGAAGAATGAGAGGTGATCTTATCGAAACGTAGAAGATTATGAGGGGGCTTGACAAGATGGATGCAGAGAGGATGTTTCCACTGGTAGGGGAGACTAGAACTAGAGGGCATAATCTTAGAATAAGGGGCCGCCCATTTAAAACTAAGATGAGGAGAAATTTCTTCTCTCAGAGGGTTGTAAATCTGTGGAATTCGCTGCCTCAGAGAGCTGTGGAAGCTGGGACATTGAATATATTTAAGACAGAAATAGACAGTTTCTTAAACAATAAGGGAATAAGGGGTTATGGGGAGTGGGCAGGGAAGTGGACATGAGTCCGTGATCGGATCAGCCAAGATCGTATAAAATGTTGGAGCGGGCTCGAGGGGCCATATGGCCTACTCCTGCTCCTAACTTCTTATGTTCTTATGTTTCTTTCCCTAAAGGACATCCGTGAACCAATTGGGTTTTGCAACAATCAGACAGCTTCACTTTTACTGAGACCAGCTTTTTATTATCAACAGATTTTTAAAAAAAGCTGAATTCAAAATCTCAAACTGCCATGGTGGGATTTGAACTCACGTTCTCTGGATTACTAGACCAGTTGAATTGAAGTTTGAATCTGAATTTCAATGAATAAATATTTCCTCTTTTTCCACTGTTGTATAAGAAACTTCGTATATTACTTCTGCCCAGGCGTGTCAATGTAGCTGAGTCAATAGCACTTCTATCTCAATTTAATGGGTCAGGGCTCATGTCGACACTTGAGCACATAATCTAAGCTGACATTTCAGCGCAGTGCTAAGGGAACACTGCATAATGAAAGATGCCATCTTTCAGTATTTCGTACGAGATGTTAAAACCAGGTGCAGTCTGTTGTATGTTAGGTGGACATAAAACACCCCATTGTTGAAGAGTAGAAAGATGAGGTTGATCACTCTGGACATATTCCTGGAGGTTTCATCACATGACCTCTCACATCGAACCGCCCCACCCCAGTCAACAGCTGTTTCACCCCCCACCCCCGCCTCCAATGTTTTATAACCAATAAGATTCAAGGGTTCAAAGCAAATATTTTTTTTTATGTACTTTTTGCCCCATGATTGTTCTTGCGGGTTGCTCCACGAGGAGATTCTTGGCGATGCCAGGAGAATCCTGGAGGGTTGGCAACCTGATAGTTTCCTGGTGTGCGAGCCAATGTTCCCCTCTCAATCAACATCACCATTTAAAAAAAACAGATTATGTGGTCATTCGCTGTTTGTTTGTGGAATCTTTCTGTGCACAAATTGCCTGCCATGTTTGTTTACGGAACAACCGTGGTTGTATGTCAAAGGTAAATTCATTTTTTTAAGTGCTTTGGTATATCAAAGGATGTAAAAGCACTATATAAATGCAAGTTTGTTCTTTCTAGAAAATTGTCCGATAGTCCACCAGGATAGGTATTGAAAAGAGATATGGCCACATGGTATTTGTGCTAAATATAATGTGTAATGTATCATTGCCGTGGGGCATGAAAATTACAAGATATTCTGTTCAGGCCTGTCCAGAGAGCAGATGGGACATTTTTCTGTGGTGCTATAGAAAGGAAAAAATATAAAACTTGTGGAGAAATTGACGGAGCAGAATTCCCTGTTTTCACCATCCAGAAAATAATGCAGTTGTTACCCTCTGTACCACTGTTGTGCATTGGTGTAGGACCTTGTATTTTTGGACACTGAGGAATGCTCAGTGGCCATTTCCATTTTATGGAAAGACTTGCATTTATAGAGCCCCCTTTATGACCTCAGGTCGTCCCAAAACGCTTTTGAAGTACTTTTGAAGTGTAGTCACTGATATAATGTATGAAATGCGGCAACCAATTTGTGCACAGCAAGATCCCCAAGACAGCGCTGTGATATCAAGATATTGGGCTCAATTTTCCCTGAGTCATTTGCGGCATCTTTTTTTTGGTGAATTAATTTTTTTCAAAGTTTCCCCCTGCGATCTGCGCCGGTGTAACTGACTTAGTTACAATTTTTCTAGGCCAGTTTTTTTTTGACGTTCCCTCATGTCTGCGTCGGTTTTTAGAATTTTTCGCAGTTTGGCCAAAATTGTTTCCTCCTAGGTCGGCGTATCTGGCCACTCCCAAAAAACCTTCTGGGCACTTAAGAAAACCAGTGCACATTGAAAAACACCATTGTTTTTAATCAAAGATTTTGGAGGGAGTCAAGAACACTGTAAAAATCAATAATCCAAGTTCAACTTTTTTTACCTGTCAATGTAGTAAATGGAAGTTTGTTGGATTTCAGAAGTTTTCTCTTTTTTTTTTACTCACACACCACCACCGACATCTTGAAGCAGGGCTGGAGGGTCATAGCTTTGACTGGTAGAATCGGCCCTGCGCCCGGACACAGGGGCTCGGGGCTCGACTGGAAAACGAGCTGTGAGGTGAAGGGAGGGCGGGGGGGGTGGGGGGGTGGATGGATGAGAGAGAGAGAGAGAGAGAGAGAGAAAGAGTGAGGTGCCGATCGGAAGGCTTCTGAAGACTGCAATGAGTTGAGAGGGGAGGGAGGAGGAGTGAGGGGGTGGGGTGGGGAGGGAAGAAAGAGAGAAGGGGAGAATTCACAAGACTGCAATTAGTTAAGGCGTGGGGAGGTGGGGGCGGGGAGAGAGGGGAGAAGTCACAAGACATTGGGTGTTGTCCATCCATACAGATCTTGGGGAGAGAGAACTGTGAACCTGTCCTGCCTGCTTTCCTTCCATTTTGAGCTTCTTTCAAAGGTTAAATTTAAGTATGGGGGCAATACTGACAATGCCATACCTTGTGCGAGCCTTCTGCATCATGGTGCTGCATAGGAGACAATTGATTCAACGTCATAGCATCAGAGCCCATAGCGTGCTGGGCAGGAGGCCTTACCCACCTCGGATATATCGAGACAGGCATCCGTACCTGCACCTGAGTGATGCAGACTGTGTCAGAAGGATGCATTTCCGCAAATAAGTTGTAATTGAGATCTGTGAGTTGGTGAAAGCAGACCCGCAACCTAGAAGCATCGGGAGTACTGCTTTGTCAGTTGAAGTGAAGGTTACAGCTGCACTTTCATTCTATGCCTCCGGATCGTTTCAAGCTACAACTGGGGATGTCGTGGTGGTCACCATTGCGCACTAATCTTTCTGCAACTTGGGTCCAACGTTTCTTAATTTCTTTGGGTGGAACTTTAATGTGACCTCGGCTGGTGTCCAGCTCCTGCCATCTGTTCTAAATCACAGTAACTAGTGCCTCTACTTCTTTCTGTAAGAAATTCTTGGTCCTTGCACTGCATTGCATCTTGTACTGCTGCAGCTGCGATTTTTCCAACGCTCTCGCACAGCCCTCCTTCTGACACACACAACTGGCTCTTTAAAAATAGGCCAATTGCCAACTCGGAGCTGTACTGCGCATGCACATCCCTTGCAACGACGTCAGAAACGTAATTTTTTTTCCCCGCGTATGCGCAGAAGGTGTGCCATCATTTTTTGCCGCAGACAGCAGGCTCCACCCCCTGAGGTGACTGGACACGCTGTGCGGTGCCAAATTCAAATTATAGACCGGGGAAGGTTTGGCAAATTATTTCTGGCTTAGAAAAATGGGTGTAACTCTGGCAATATGCCATAAAATGGGCTTGGGCAAAATTGAGCCCAGTATGTTTGGTTGAGGGATAAATATTGGCCCAGGACACTGGAGGTGGGGGGAGCGGGGGGAACTCCCCCTGCTGTTCTTCGAAATAGTGCCGTGGGATCTTTTTGCATCCACTTGAGTGGGCAGACAGTGCCTCGGTTTAATGTCTCAGCCGAAAGATCGTCTGGGAGTGTCAGCCCAGATTTTGTTTTCAAGAGTCTTGAGTGGGTCTTGAATCCACAACCTTCAGAAGCGAGAGAGCTACCAACAGAGCCATGCTGACACCATTATAATTCAATCGAGAAGCGTCTGTTTTGCTGAGAACGTGTGCATCTGATTTGCTCTGGGCCCATCGAGGCCCAGAAAAAATGCATCTATAGCCCACAGCATGGCCAGAACACTAGGCATGGCTCCCGACAAAATGGATACTCTATGGGAGGCATGCTACCATACTGGGTTCTTTCTCTCAAACTTCCTTTTTTTTTTAACTTGAGCATAGCTGTTCTGTTTATTGCTGTAGGTGGGGTGGCGAGACTTTCTGCTTTAAGGTTATCGGCTCTGAGCATATTCCTGGAGGTTTCATCACATGCCTCCAACTGCTCTGCCCCCACACTCCTGCCATTGGTCGCCCACCATATCCATCCTCACGGAGCCCCGCCTTCCCATGGCCAATCGGAAAGCGAACAGACTCCTCAGTCCCCAATTGGATGATTTTTGATAGGATGATTCTTGAATGTCAGTCAAATAGCCCTTTTTTGCCCATCTCCAATATTTTAATAACTAATAAGCAAACATGTTCAGAGAGAATTAAAAATAACCACCTATGTTCTTAATGCTTCAATGATTCTCCTCCTGAGTAGCTCAAAGCAGTGTCTGGGAGATCAATCTTCATTCCTGGAGACTCCAGGGCAATCTTGGACAGTTGGCCACCCTAATCTGCTTGCAGTCATAACTCCTTATTCTATTGACAAAACAACAAGGGGGGGAATTTTAGCCCCCCCCCCCCCCACACTGTTGTTTTGTGAGTGGAGGGGAGTGGGGGGGGTGCGGTGGCAGAGAGATGTTTAAAATGTCAAAAATCTGAAACCTGCCTCGAGCATGCCCACTTGCGGTTTTAACAGAGGTAGGTTAGGAGCAGGACGACTTACCTACTTGCAAGGAGCGGGTCAGTTACTTAAATATGGTCATGAGGCTGTTTATTTCAAAGACTTTTAGACTTGCCGGCTGCGGGCTATTTTACCCAGGACTCTGGAGACCCGGCAGCTGAAGGGAGGCGAGAACAGCCAGATCCAGCAGGTAAGTGCCTCTCCAGCACTGCTTGCGGGCCAGGAGAAGCAGAAGTGTTTCCATCCCGGCCCCACCAAGCTAACCTGCTTCACTCCCCACGACCCCACCCGCCCACCTGGGAAATGAAGCCCTACACATTATCTGCAATTCTGGATTTCTTGGCTGCTATGCCCACGCCCCCCGCCCCTCCCCTGTAAATATTGGGGCCAAAAAGAGCCTTTGCTCATGTGCAGTCCAGAGTCACAAATTTGAGGGAGGTGAAATTGCGCTGTTCTGCTCCTCCTGTTAAAACCTCCTGTTTTAGCTAGCCTGTTTTCAGCGGGCGGCGGGGGCAGGCTATTGTCTCCTGCGAAATTGCGTGGGAGTTAGCGAAGACACAAACACGGTAGTGCCGCGCCCAGCTAGTCGTGCCCCGGGCAGCTGCACCTCCACGATGACCTCATCGCCGTGCAAGTCGACCCCCTTCCGCGCCATGGCGGAAATTGGTATGCACCCCGTGAGGCCGCTGTGGGTCGCGAACCGGCACGACCTCTGCTCCCGGGGCAGAAGTTAAAGGGGAGGTGCGCGACTCACCGGTCGGCCCGTGCTCCGTCGATGTCGCATGATCCAGACCACCATCGTGCAGCCCGGCACTCCATTTGGGTGCCAGACTGCAAGCTCGGCACCACGCCACCCTGGTGGCCCAGTGGAGGCCATCAAAGGGCCTGCAGAGTTCACCGCATCCCTCCCCTTTAATGGAATTTTGCTGCCCCGACTCAGTTACCGCCTCCAAAGGAGGCGCAGGGCAATTTCAGCGCCTAGGTGTCTCCTCTCTGGACTTGATGCGGTGTGCAGCCATATCCAAGCAAGAGGATTTAAAAAAATAAAATGAGCGTATTCAGTGAGACATGTGTATCATCCACCTGCTGTGGCCATCAGCCAGCTTGTATATTGCTGTGAGTGTGCGTTGTACAGGTCATCATCATCACCATAGGCAGTCCACATGGGTTCACTGATGTTTCAATGAAGGACCTGATATTCCAGTCCTGAACTCCAATTGAAAGGGTAGAGGTTACCTATGCATGGATTTTTTTTAATGTGTGGTGACTTCAGCCACCACACGGGCTTGACAGAGCTCACCATCATCATCATCATCGGCAATCCCTCGGAATCGAGGAAGACTTGCTTCCACTATAAAAATGAATCATTAGGTGGCTGAACAGTCCAATACGAGAATCACAGTCCCTGTCACAGGCAGGACAGATAGTCGTTGAGGGAAAGGGTGGGTGGGACAGGTTTGCGGCATGCTCTTTTCGCTGCCCTCCCGAATGCACTTCCTCCACTTAGGGCGGTCTATGGCCAAGGACTCCCAGGTGTCAGTGGGGATGTTGCACTTTATCAGGGAGGCTTTGAGGGTATCCTTGTAACGTTTCCTCTGCCCACCTTTGGCTTGTTTGCTGTGAAAGAATTCTGAGTAGAGCACTTGCTTTGGGAGTCTCATGTCTGGCATGCGAACAATGTGGCCTGCCCAGTGGAGCTGATCAAGTGTGGTCAGTGCTTCAATGCTGGGGATGTTGGCCTGGTCAAGGACGCTAACGTCTGTCCTCCCAGAGGATTTGTAGGATCTTGCGGAGACATCGTGGTGGTATTTCTCCAGTGACTTGAGGTGTCTACTGTACATGGTCCATGTCTCTGAGCCATACAGGAGGGCAGGTATTACTACAGCTCTGTAGACCATGAGCTTGGTGGCAGATTTGAGGGCCTGGTCTTCAAACACTCTTTTCCTCAGGCAGTGAAGGACCTTTGTCTTATGGATGTTTAGAGTAAGGCCCATGCTTTTGTTGCCTCAATAAATACGTTGACTATGACTTGGAGTTCAGCCTCTCTATGTGCGCAGACGCAGACATCGTCCGCATACTATAGCTTGACGACAGAAGTTGGGGTAGTCTTGGACTGGACCTGGAGACGACGAATGTTGAACAGGTTCCCACTGGTTCTGTAGTTTAGTTCCACTCCAGCGGGGAGCTTGTTGACTGTGAGGTGGAGCATAGCAGCGAGGAAGATTGAGAAGAGGGTTGGGACGACCACCCCACGTTAAAAGAACTCACACACAGGCACCTTCCACTCCTTTAACATGAAATTTAGGACCTGGAACGTCAGGACCCTCATGGACAACTCCAACAGTGACAGGCCGGAACGCCGCACCGCCATAGTTGCCCGGGAACTTAGATGCTTTGATATCAACATTGCCGCCCTAAGCGAGACCCGGCGGGCAGGGGAAGGCCAGCTTAAGGAACAAGGTGAAGGTTACACCACATTCTGGAAAGGGAAACCAAAGGAAGAACGCTGCCTCCACGGAGTCGGTTTCGCCATTAAAAAAACGAGCTGGTTGACCGCCTTAGAGACTCCCTCTGCGGAGTTAACGAATGTCTCATGACTCTTCGACCCACCCTATCCCGGAATCAATACACCACAGTCATCAGTGTGCACGTCCCAACACACAATGCGACAGATGAGACCAAAGAGGGTTTTTTTCTCCAACCTCTCAAAATTCCTTGATAGGGCTAGGCCTTTATCCAGTGGCAAGGGTTTACCAGGTACAGGTCCTTGTGTTGGCAGCATGCTAGGCATTTATTGTTTGCTATATTTAATGAGCCACAAGGTAAATTCATTGTATGGCAGCACTGTTCGAGTGTTTGGTGAAGCATGGGTGTTCCTGTGCAGTTATAAAGCACATGAATGATTGCTTGACTGATGTGTATTCTCCCTCTGATGCTCCATCAGTTTAACAGAAAGAAAAGAAAGACTTGCATTTATATAGTGCCTTTCACAACCTTGGGGCACCCCAAAGTGCTTTACAGCCAATGAAGAACTTTTTGAAGTGTCATCACTGTTGTAATGTAGGAAACGAGGCAGCCAATTTGCAGACAGCAAGATCCCACTAACAGCAATCTGATCATGACCAAATAACCTGTTTTTTAGTGATTTTGATTGAGGGATAATATTTGGCCTGGACACCGGGTAGAAGTCCCCTGCTCGTCTTCAAAATAGTTCCGTGGAACTTTTGCATCCACCTGAGGGGACAGAGGGGCCTCGGTTTGACGGCATCTCTGAAAGAGCAGCACCCACTCAGTACTGCACTGGAATGTCGGCCTAGATATTTGTGCACCAGTCTCTGGAATGGGACTTGTACCCACAAACTTCTGCCTCCGAGGCGAGAGTGCTAACCATTGTTGTAGTGAAGTTCTGTTAACGTAGCATTGTAAGGCATCATTTGTGACCAGTACTAATTTTGGCATCCTTCCAGAGACCAGCAGATTTCTTCCTCACCTGCTCCCAGGTTTAGAGCACAGGTGAGACCGAGACCATACTTGCTCTTTCAGTTGCTTCTATCCAGGCTGCACAAGCCTTCACTGAGAGTTGCATTCCCCTCCAAAAAGAGTGACCCTTCCTTGCAGAATACTCCTGCAACAAAGCATTGAAACTGCTTTATTGAATGGCAGTTATAAAGTATTTCTTTGTTGCTGCCATTTCCCCTCATCTTGGGTGATGGGACAGTTCTACGGACAGGCACTTAAGCACTGAATAATCTGCCCTTTGATCGTGGTGAGTTCCTAGAATGTTCTGTGCTGTGCTGTGTTACCTCTATACTCGGCTATTCCAACACACTCCTGTCTGGCCTCCCATATTCTACCCTGCGTAAACTAGAGGTGATCCAAAACTCGGCTGTCCATGTGCTAACCCGCACCATGTCCCGCTCACCCATCACCCCTGTGCTCGCTAACCTACATTGGCTTCCGGTTAAACAATGCCTTGATTTCAAAATTCTCATCCTTAATTTCAAATCCCTCCTTAGACTGGCCCCTCCCTATCTCTGTAATCTCCTCCAGCCCCACAATCCCCCCCCCCCCCCCCCCGAGATGTTTGTGTTCCTTTAATTCTGCCATCTTGAGCATCCATGATTATAATCGCTCAACCACTGGTGGCCGTGCCTTCTGCTGCCTAGGCCCTAAGCTCTGGAACTCCCTCCCTAAACCTCTCTGCCTCTCTACCCCTCCTCCTTCAAGACGCTGCTTAAAACCTACCTCTTTGTCCAAGCTTTTGATCACCTGTGCTAATTTCTACTTATGTGGCTCGGTGTCAAATTTTTAATCTCATAATACTCCTTGGGATGTTTCACTACATTAAAGGTGCTATATAAATACAAGTTGCTGTTGTTGTTGTAATGATAATAACTCTGTGCAGTAATGTTTGCTCTCTGAACCGAAGGATGTGCAGTGCCAAAGATTGCAAGCGATTCGGTGCCACTGCATTGTGACTGAATTACTGGCACATTCAACTCCTCAAAATGGCATACGTTTCCGTCTGTGTTGAGGCGCATATATCCATCACCCCGATCCTCACAAGCTCCAAGCCCTTTTGTCTCTTGAGAATTGATTTTAAGATTCTTGTCCTTCAATGGCTTCACTCCTCACTGCTGCCTAGCAGCTCCATGATCCTCTAACCCAAGACATACTTGTCGTTCTATACTCCACTATCGATGACCACTTTTTCAGTCAATATCTGAAACTCCCTCCTGTAGCATCACTGTCTTGACATCTCCTTGTCTTCAAAAACTTCAAGACTTTTGTTTTTGACTGTTTTTGCCCCATCCTTACTCTCTTCCCCTTCTTACTCCTGGTATTCCACCATCCTGCTAAGCGTTTGAGACTTATTTCTTTACATAATCAGCATTGTATTTTGTTTGTATTTATTCTTTAATGGACTTTAGTTGAAAGAATAGATCTGGATTTAGCTTGTGTGGAGCATAAACACTGGTATAGATCAGTTGGGCTGAATGGTTTGTTTCTGTGGCTCTAGATGCGGTCTTTCGGATAAGATGTTAAACGACCTCTCGGGTGGACGTAAAAGATCCCATGGCACTTTTCTAAGAGCAGAGGAGTTCTCCCCAATGTCCTGGCCAACATTTATCCCTCAGCTAACATCACGTAAAACAGACGATCTGGTCATTACCACATTGCTGTTTGTGGGAGCTTGCTGTGCACTAATTGGCTGGCGCGTTTCCTACATTACAACAGTGACTGCACTTCAAAAGTACTTCATTGGCTGTGAAGCGCTTTGAGATGCCCTGAGGTTGTGAAAGGCACTATATAAATGCAAGTTGTTTCTTTTCAATTCTATGTAATTCTATTGATGAGCAATGCAGATTAATTTACTCTATTTTCGAAAGGAGATCTGCTGTTCAATTATGTATTTCAACACCAGTTAGGTGGCGATTACGTGTGTGTGTGTGTGTGTGTGTGTTGCCTTTGTTGTAGAGATTGGATTGCTTGTTTCATTTACGTTAAGATTTGACTCTGTTTTGATTAAAGGATCAAATGATTCTATTTCCTTTTTTTTAAACATAGTACCACTGTTCCTTTTGAGCAAAACAAACTAGTTTGCACCATTGCGAAATTAAATGTAGATGTGTGAAGAGAAATGTAGATGTGTGACAGGTTTGTATCTTCCTGAATTTTCGCTATTGGATTTATGAACTGGATGTATATCTTGTAAATGTTGTTTCAGGACATCCTATATCAAGGAGCTAACCAAAGTCTTGGAATTGGCAACTAAGCCATTAAAAGTTGAAGTTTCAAACAATACCAACTTCTTCGAGCTGTGTCAGTAATGACAACCCCACTAAAGTTCCCTGCAATTTTATTTGGCGGCGTGGGGCCCCTTTAAATGCTCACTCTTTTTCATTGAAAAGCCGGCTGCGTGGGGTCCCCGGCGTGCTGCACAGCCACGCAGCATACAGGGAAAATTGAAACCCGCCATCTTCTAAATCATGAGACAAACTCTTAAAAATCCTGATATTTGGTAAGAAATCATGAGTTGCTTTTTTTTTTAAACATAAACCAATATAGATTGACTGTTCGTTTATAAACCTCATTAGTGGCTTAAGCAGGTCACAGCTCATTACAAAAACTACATTACTGCATCTGACAATGCTTTACAAAAAACCTTTAAAAAATCCTACCCGTTATCACCACCCCTCACCTGATGCCTGACACACCACACACTGCAGTCCCTGCAGCTGCCACCCAGAGGTATTCAGCCCATAAAAGCTCATCCCTCCAGAACCCCAGCCTGTCCATCCAACTTTAATTGGAACTCTATAATCAGCAGTAATGGAGACTATTTGTTCCATTGTGCTATATGATGATGACTAACCTTTCAACTGGAGCTTTCCCAACCCCATTTCCTTTACCCATATGATTTTGTATTGATTCATTTTCAAATACTCATCCACTTTCTTTCTAACTAATGTTAGTGGGCCTCTCTCAATAGCCACTTGTGGGAAAGCACCCTGTGTTGCAACAAACCTGTGTGACTACATTTCTAACTTGGTCTTTGCTAACAATTGTAATTATTAGTATCAATCATTCTTTCACTATTTACCCTCTGGAAACTGTTCATAATTTTGAAAACCCTTCACTAGATTCCTCTTTAACCTGGAGTGAGAAAAGCTCTAATTTATTTGAAACTTGTGCTTGGCAGCACATTACAGTATCCCCGACCTGGGCTCCTACCTCACCAGGCTCAGCACTCAGTGCTGTTGGGGTTCAGGGCCTGCAGTCTCTCCGTAACACTGTACTCTCCATAAACCCGATTAATTTAAGGCTTCCATACTTGACTTGGTTCCAAAAAAAGGATAGGCTCCACTCTGACTGTAAAATATGTTTCACAGCAGAGCTACATAGAATGTACAGCACAGAAACAGGCCATTCAGGCCAACATGCCCATGCTGGTGTTTATGCTACACACAAGCCTCCTCCCACCCTATCTACATAAAGACAGCACCTCCGACAATGCAGCGCTCCCTCAGTACTGCACTGGGAGTGTCAGTCTAGATTATGTGTCTAAGTCTTTGGAGTGGGACTTGAATCCACAACCTTCTGACATGGAGGCAAAGGTGCTACCCACTGAACCACACCTGACACCTAGTCTAGGCTGACACTTCAGTGCAGCACTGGGAGGAGGAGATGTCAAACTGAGGGTCCACTTGCCAGTTCAGGTGGATGTACAATATTCCATAGCAACATTCTTGGTGTAAATGAGCTCTCCTGGTGTCCTGGTCAACACCCATCTCTCATGCAAACACTGTATTTATGTCATCTGTGCTCAAATTGGCTGCCACACTTACGTGCATAAGAATAGTAACTGCACTTCAAAGGTAATTTTGTTTGTTCAGTGGCTATGTTGGACTTTGACTCTATAAACATAGGTTCTTTCTTATCCACAGCACACTTTGTCTTTGAGTGACTAACATAGTCATAGAAATTAGAACAAGGGATCCATGGACAGCGTGAAAATGTACAGGGGGTCCCGGGGACAGTATTAAAACTTGCAGGGGCAAATACTCGACTGTGGAAGCTGAGCCCTCACTTGATGCGGGAGTCGAGAGAGGCAGCGGCCTATAAAAGGCTCAGCAGTCCGGGGAGCGTCGAGAGAGGCGGGAGTCGAGAGAGGCAGCGGCCTATAAAAGGCTCAGCAGTCCGGTGAGCGTCGAGAGACGCGGGAGTCGAGAGAGGCAGCGGCCTATAAAAGGCTCAGCAGTCCGGGGAGCGTCGAGAGAGGCGGGAGTCGAGAGAGGCAGCGGCCTATAAAAGGCTCAGCAGTCCGGGGAGCGTCGAGAGAGGCGGGAGTCCAGAGAGGCAGCGGCCTATAAAAGGCTCAGCAGTCCGGGGAGCGCCGAGAGAGGCGGGAGTCGAGAGAGGCAGCGGCCTATAAAAGGCTCAGCAGTCCGGGGAGCGTCGAGAGAGGCGGGAGTCGAGAGAGGCAGCGGCCTATAAAAGGCTCAGCAGTCCGGGGAGCGTCGAGAGAGGCGGGAGTCCAGAGAGGCAGCGGCCTATAAAAGGCTCAGCAGTCCGGGGAGCGTCGAGAGAGGCGGGAGTCGAGAGAGGCGTACCGGTGCAGCTCCAGCTGAGAGAAGTCAAAAAAGAAGTAGAAAGAAATCAAAAGGTGACGTCACAGCCAACGTGGTAAGTGATTGGCTGCTGATTGGTGAGTAGTTTTTCTTTTTCTTTATTAGTCAGTAACTTTTAACATTGTTGTCGGCAATTTAAGTGTATCTAAGGGTTAAGTCATGGCAGGACAGCTCGGTCATGTGATATGCTCCTCCTGTACCATGTGGGAACACGGGGACAACACCAGTGTCCCTGACGACTACATGTGCGGGAAGTGTGTCCACCTCCGGCTACTGACGGTCCGCGTTGCGGAGTTGGAGCTGAAGGTGGATTCACTCTGGAGCATCCACGATGCTGAGAATGACGTGAGTATCACGTGTAGCGAGTTGGTCTTACCGCAGGAGAAGGGTCCACAGCCAGCGAGGGAATGGAAGACCAGCAGGAAGAGTAGTGCAAGGAAGGTAGTGCAGGGGTCCCCTGTGGTCATCCCACTGCAAAACAGATACACTGCTTTGAGTGCTGTTGAGGGGGATGACTCATCAGGAGTGGGCAGCAGCAGCCAAGTTCATGGCACCGTGGCTGGCTCTGTTGCACAGGAGGGCAGGAAAAAGAGTGGGCGAGCGATAGTGATAGGGGATTCAATTGTAAGGGGAATAGATAGGCGTTTCTGCGGCCGCAACCGAGACTCCAGGATGGTATGTTGCCTCCCTGGTGCAAGGGTCAAGGATGTCTCGGAGCGGGTGCAGGACATTCTAAAAAGGGAGGGAGAACAGCCAGTTGTCGTGGTGCACGTTGGTACCAATGACATAGGTAAAAAAAGGGATGAGTTCCTACGAAATGAATTTAAGGAGCTAGGAGCTAAATTAAAAAGTAGGACCTCAAAAGTAGTAATCTCGGGATTGCTACCAGTGCCACGTGCTAGTCAGAGTAGGAATCGCAGGATAGCTCAGATGAATACGTGGCTTGAGCAATGGTGCAGCAGGGAGGGATTCAAATTCCTGGGGCATTGGAACCGGTTCTGGGGGAGGTGGGACCAGTACAATCCGGACGGTCTGCACCTGGGCAGAATCAGAACCAATGTCCTCGGGGGAGTGTTTGCTAGTGCTGTTGGGGAGGAGTTAAACTAATATGGCAGGGGGATGGGAACCAATGCAGGGAGATAGAGGGAAACAAAAAGGAGGCAAAAACAAAAGACAGAAAGGAGATGAGGAAAAGTGGAGGGCAGAGAAACCCAAGGCAAAGAACAAAAAGGGCCATTGTACAGCAAAATTCTAAAAGGACAGAGGGTGTTAAAAAAACAAGCCTAAAGGCTTTGTGTCTTAATGCAAGGAGTATCCGCAATAAGGTGGATGAATTAACTGTGCAAATAGATGTTAACAAATATGATGTGATTGGGATTACGGAGACGTGGCTCCAGGATGAGCAGGGCTGGGAACTCAACATCTAGGGGTATTCAACATTCAGGAAGGATAGAATAAAAGGAAAAGGAGGTGGGGTGGCATTGCTGGTTAAGGAGGAGATTAAGGCAATAGTTAGGAAGGACATTAGCTTGGATGATGTGGAATCTATATGGGTAGAGCTGCAGAACACCAAAGGGCAAAAAACGTTAGTGGGAGTTGTGTACAGACCTCCAAACAGTAGTAGTGATGTTGGGGAGGGCATCAAACAGGAAATTAGGGGTGCGTGCAATAAAGGTGCAGCAGTTATAATGGGTGACTTTAATATGCACATAGATTGGGCTAACCAAACTGGAAGCAATACGGTGGAGGAGGATTTTCTGGAGTGCATAAGGGATGGTTTTTTAGACCAATATGTCGAGGAACCAACTAGGGGGGAGGCCATCTTAGACTGGGTGTTATGTAATGAGAAAGGATTAATTAGCAATCTCGTTGTGCGAGGCCCCTTGGGGAAGAGTGACCATAATATGGTGGAATTCTGCATTAGGATGGAGAATGAAACAGTTAAGTCAGAGACCATGGTCCAGAACTTAAAGAAGGCTAACTTTGAAGGTATGAGGCGTGAATTGGCTGAGATGGATTGGCGAATGATACTTAAGGGGTTGACTGTGGATGGGCAATGGCAGACATTTAGAGACCGCATGGATGAACTACAACAATTGTACATTCCTGTCTGGCATAGAAATAAAAAAGGGAAGGTGGCTCAACCGTGGCTATCAAGGGAAATCAGGGATAGTATTAAAGCCAAGGAAGTGGCATACAAATTGGCCAGAAATAGCAGCGAACCTGGGGACTGGGAGAAATTTAGAACTCAGCAGAGGAGGACAAATGGTTTGATTAGGGCAGGGAAAATGGAGTATGAGAAGAAGCTTGCAGGGAACATTAAGACGGATTGCAAAAGTTTCTATAGATATGTAAAGAGAAAAAGGTTAGTAAAGACAAACGTAGGTCCCCTGCAGTCAGAATCAGGGGAAGTCATAACGGGGAACAAAGAAATGGCGGACCAATTGAACAAGTACTTTGGTTCGGTATTCACGAAGGAGGACACGAACAACCTTCCGGTTATAAAAGGGGTCGGGGGGTCTAGTAAGGAGGAGGAACTGAGGGAAATCCTTATTAGCCGGGAAATTGTGTTGGGGAAATTGATGGGATTGAAGGCCGATAAATCCCCAGGGCCTGATGGACTGCATCCCAGAGTACTTAAGGAGGTGGCCTTGGAAATAGTGGATGCGTTGACAGTCATTTTCCAACATTCCATTGACTCTGGATCAGTTCCTATGGAGTGGAGGGTAGCCAATGTAACCCCACTTTTTAAAAAAGGAGGGAGAGAGAAAACAGGGAATTATAGACCGGTCAGCCTGACATCGGTAGTGGGTAAAATGATGGAATCAATTATTAAGGATGTCATAGCAGTGCATTTGGAAAGAGGTGACATGATAGGTCCAAGTCAGCATGGATTTGTGAAAGGGAAATCATGCTTGACAAATCTTCTGGAATTTTTTTAGGATGTTTCCAGTAGAGTGGATAAGGGAGAACCAGTTGATGTGGTATATTTGGACTTTCAGAAGGCGTTCGACAAGGTCCCACACAAGAGATTGATGTGCAAAGTTAGAGCACATGGGATTGGGGGTAGTGTACTGACATGGATTGAGAACTGGTTGTCAGACAGGAAGCAAAGAGTAGGAGTAAATGGGTACTTTTCAGAATGGCAGGCAGTGACTAGTGGGGTACCGCAAGGTTCTGTGCTGGGGCCCCAGCTGTTTACACTGTACATTAATGATTTAGATGAGGGGATTAAATGTAGTATCTCCAAATTTGCGGATGACACTAAGTTGGGTGGCACTGTGAGCTGCGAGGAGGATGCTGTGAGGCTGCAGAGCGACTTGGATAGGTTAGGTGAGTGGGCAAATGCATGGCAGATGAAGTATAATGTGGATAAATGTGAGGTTATCCACTTTGGTGGTAAAAACAGAGAGACAGACTATTATCTGAATGGTGACAGATTAGGAAAAGGGGAGGTGCAAAGAGACCTGGGTGTCATGGTACATCAGTCATTGAAGGTTGGCATGCAGGTGCAGCAGGCGGTTAAGAAAGCAAATGGCATGTTGGCCTTCATAGCAAGGGGATTTGAGTACAGGGGCAGGGAGGTGTTGCTACAGTTGTACAGGGCATTGGTGAGGCCACACCTGGAGTATTGTGTACAGTTTTGGTCTCCTAACCTGAGGAAGGACATTCTTGCTATTGAGGGAGTGCAGCGAAGGTTCACCAGACTGATTCCCGGGATGGCGGGACTGACCTATCAAGAAAGACTGGATCAACTGGGCTTGTATTCACTGGAGTTCAGAAGAATGAGAGGGGACCTCATAGAAACATTTAAAATTCTGACGGGGTTAGACAGGTTAGATGCAGGAAGAATGTTCCCAATGTTGGGGAAGTCCAGAACCAGGGGTCACAGTCTAAGGATAAGGGGTAAGCCATTTAGGACCGAGATGCGGAGGAACTTCTTCACCCAGAGAGTGGTGAACCTGTGGAATTCTCTACCACAGAAAGTTGTTGAGGCCAATTCACTAAATATATTCAAAAAGGAGTTAGATGAGGTCCTTACTGCTAGGGGGATCAAGGGGTATGGCGAGAAAGCAGGAATGGGGTACTGAAGTTGAATGTTCAGCCATGAACTCATTGAATGGCGGTGCAGGCTAGAAGGGCCGAATGGCCTACTCCTGCACCTATTTTCTATGTTTCTATGTTTCTATGCTCCCACTCACGTAGACGAGCCAAAAGGAGCCACTTGGCAGTGAGCTGAGGTGGGACTCTTCTGTTCGACTGTCCTCGGCTCCTTCACTCCCTCTCCTTGTGCTCCAGCCGCTTCGCACTGCCTCTCCGTTACCACGGCAACCCCGCAGGAGGCGCAAGATATCATGAGATCTCTTGGCATTGGTGAAAAGGAGGAGGAAAGGCTCCAAGATAACAGAGCCAATCAAAGCAACAGAGACCGCTCCCTCTGCTCAGAGAGATCGTGGCTCGTTCAGTCGATTGTTCATCCTGGAAAGCCCTCTGAATTATTTTTTTGCGCATGTGCAAATCTGTGTATTTGCTTTCCTAACAAAAATAGAGATTTAGACATTCCATCACAAGTGAAGCTTTATTTCACTCTGAAATCGCGCGTGTGATAATGGAATTGCGAGCGTTGGCAGTACTGTTCCTGTTGATAATTTTAGGGAAAAAAATCAATCTATACTCATTCACAGCAATTGGCCGACTTGAATATCAGCCCTCCATTCCTGTATCAGAACAGGGGGCTGCGTGTCCTTCTCTTCTTGAGAAACTAACTTTTACAAGAGGATGAGACCGACTGAATGTGAGGGGAGAGTTTCCGTTTTGGGAGAGATCGGGAAATTGTGCTGGTTAGGCCTACTAAAATTCACTTGCATAATCACAAACGTAAAATTTACCATGGACTAGCACAATCTGGCAGTGCAATAGAATGAAATTGGTTCTTTAAAAAAAAAATTATTTCCATTTAGAAAGTATTCCTTGATATGTTTAAGAGTGCTCACCCGGTGTAGCTTTATTAATACTGCTGAAAAAGGATTTATCAGCAGTTACCTGTGAGTAGCCTGATATAAAATCACTGAAAATGGCTTTTAAAAAAAATGCATTGGTGTACACTATTCAGTTTCTTAATAAATTTAGTACTCTTTGATCTGATAAAACTTTTTAAATGTGCCTACTAGTGCCTGTGCGTCTTTTTAAAAAAAAAATGAGCGCAATTTAAAGAGCCATCCCGAACCAGCGGAATTTCGCTATGCTGATGGACAGTTTTGAGAGCAGGGCTTGATTCGTGGGAACTGAATCTTTGAACCAGCATAAAAGATAGTGGAAAACACCAACGTAAGTGGTTTTTGTGTGTAACTCGCATTTAAAATTCCCTGATCAAGAGGAAACAAGAGGAAACTTCAGAAAGCCAAACTTTGTTAGCAAATTTAGGGAGACTTCAAAACTACCAAAGCCATTGTTACAAAGGGTTGTTGACCCATTACAGATTTTCTCATTATATATGTTTATATTGTACTGTTGGTTTTTGCCAATTGTTGTGGTTTATATTGCTTCTAAATTGAAGATATAGTTGTTTAGGTCAACAAGTCTCTGGTTTGTTTGGTAATAAGTCTGTGTTTAAATCCATTAAGCAGATTACTACAAGTGGGGCAGTACTGTGTGTATCAATATCATCTCGTTACCCGTGTAAGTGATGTCAGCAGGAGAATGACTGGTCCTGTTACTTCTTTTGATGGTTTCTTTGTTGGGTATGGTTAGACTGTCCATGTTGCCTGCCAAGAATATAAGCTCAAAATATGTAGTTATAAATTATTTCTGCAAAAACAAAAAATACAACTGTATGTGATAATGGTCATTCGCCATGAAGTACTGGTGCAGTAAAAGAAAGACTTGCATTTATATAGTACCTTTCATGACCTCGTGACATCCCAAAGCGTGTTCCAGCCAACAAAAGATTATTGAGATGTTTAAAATTCTGAAGGGGCTTGACAGGGTAGATGCAGAGAGGATGTTTCCCCTCATGGGGGAATCTAGAACTAGGGGGCAAAGTCTCAGAATAAGGGGTCGCCCATTTAAAACTGAAATGAGGAGGAATTTCTTCTCTTGGAGGGTTGTGAACCTTTGGAACTCTCTGCCCCAGAGAGCTGTGGAGGCTGGGTCATTGAATATATTTAAGGTGGAGATAGATAGATTTTTGAACGATAAGGGAGTCAAGGGTTATGGGGAGTAGGGAGGGAAATGGAGTGGAGGCCAAGATCATATCAGCTATGATCTTATTGAATGGCGGAGTAAGCTCGAGGAGCCAAATGCCCTAATCCTGCTCCTATTTCTTATATTCTTATGAAGTATACTCACTGTTGTAATATAGGAATTCACACCAGCAACTTCTATAATAACTGGATTCCAGTAATTCTTGTTTTTAACCAATTGATAAAGTTATTGATGTAGCCCTCCCAACATTGCACTCATTTTTTTAAAATTGTGCAAAGTTGTGACACAACTTGCTATAGTACCAGCCTTGGCTCAGTGGGTAGCACTCTCACCTCCGAATCAGAAGATCATGGGTTTGAGTTCTATTTCAGAGATTTGTCAACATAATCCAGGCTGGCGCTCCCAGTGCCAGTATTGAGGGAGTGCTGCACTATCTGGAGGTGCTGTTCTTTAGATGAGACATTAAACCAAGGCCCTGTCTACTGCCACCCTTCGCCAGCCCCCCCCCCCCCCCCCGAGGTGGACGTAAAAGATCCCATGGTACTACTTTGCAGAAGAGAAGGGGCATCTCCCTGGTGTTCCAATATTTATCCCTCAACCAAAATCACTAAAAACAGATTATCTGGATGTTACCACATTGCTGTTTGTGGGAGCTTGCTGTGCGTAAATTAGCTGCCACATTTCCTAAATCTCAACAGTATCTACACTTCAAAAGTACTTCATGGCTGTAAGGCACTGTGGGATGTCCTGAGGTTGTAAAAGGTGCTCTAGAAATGCAATTTCTCTCGTTCTCTTATCCGCCATTATTAACACTTTGAAAGTACGATGATTCTGAGCAGTTTTTTTTGCTGTTTGAGTTTGATCATTTAGTTTAGTGCTAACTCCACTTTGCAGCAGGTTGAAGTAGTGGGTAGTCGGTGGGTAGTCAGTACACACGTGACCTAAAAAGTACATGAAAATGTTTTTTTTTAAAAAAACATTCTGCCTTGATATTAAATTCTGGTTTTTTTTTGTGATTGCTTTTTCAGGCTGTGGTATCTCATTCTATACGAGCTGACACATACAGAAAAATGCTTGAAAGCTGGATTGTAAATGTCGAGAATGCCAGCACTAGGACTGAATTCTTTGTGTGTGTCTCTCTCTGTCTGATTCCATAATGCACCTAGTATTTAATCTGGTACCCTAAAAGTGATATTTTTATTTAGTAGCGGAAGCAGTGTTAGTCTGAAATGAGCATGAATGAGGCTATTTGAGTCTTCAGTGAGGTTTTGCATCAGCACGCCTGAATTTCTACAGGCTACGAGCAAGTAAGTGACCTTCAGGCACCATCATAAAATAAGGATCCCATTATCTTCCCAGGTCAGAGGGCCAGCAGGAAGAACCTTTTTAATTTAAAAAAAATGGCATTATAAGCTTATTAGGAACACTTTACTGTCTGATTTCATAGTTCTGTTGAGTACTTGGTCATGTATGTCTAGTTAACCTATTTATTCTCGAGATGTTTATTTCTTTTAAAGGAGTTAATAGACACGGTACAATACATGGAGTTCCTTTTGACGTAGAATATTCTCAATGCGGCTTTGGCAATAAGTTTATACCAGGTTTAAAAACAAACCTTTTCCTAGCTTGAAGTCAAAAAGAAAGAAAGTCTTACATTTCTATAGCGCTTTTCACGACCACCGGACATCTCAAAGCGCTTTACAGCCAATGAAATACTTTTGGAGTGTAGTTACTGTTGTAATGTGGGAAACACAGCAGGCCCACCGGTTGCTCACGTGTCTCCCGATTGCTCATGAGAGCAGTTTAAAATTGGAGCCAGCAGAATTGGGGTGAAAGGTTGACAAGTGAGTTCCACGGGCAGTTTTAACTGTCCACCCGCCCAGATTCTGCCGAGCTGGTTAATGTCTCCCTGTGCACCATTTGTTTTGCTTGACGTGATTTCACGCTTAATTTTTTTGTATGGTAGTTTGAGGTAAGCCACTGCCTGCTTTTAAAATATTAGTGGTGGTCTCGCTTGAGGAGTGGCATGTAATACCTCTAGGAGATTGGACTTTGTCCCGTCCTGTGCATTATTAGCCTACTTTAAATAGTTCCTGCCTTACAACGTCTTTATACAGCGCCTTCAATGTAATAAAACATTCCAAGGCGCTTCACAGGACGCTATCAGACAAATTTTGGCACTGAGCCACGTTAGGAGATATTAGGACAGATTTAAAGGAGGCGAGAGTTTTAATTCCAGAGCTTAGGACTTTGGCAGCTAAAGGCTTTTATTTTAATGCATGTTTTAATTGAATACAATTGATCTCTTCTACACTAGTTACATAGTTCAGTGTTGTCTGCAGATTGTATAATGTACAGAAATTGCCTACTTCCATAACATGCTGGAGCAGCTCGAAGGAGTTTCTTTTTTTCAGATACTGTAAATACACAACCGCTCTGTCAGCATTTTCATTTTTTATTCCAGCCTTTCTTTTAAAAAAAAATCTCCGGAGGGTGGTGTGGCGGCTTTTATATCCTCGATTTCGAAGGACTGCCTATGATGATGATGATGATAAATTATTGAGGGAAAATGATTAGAAACTTATCAAGATTTTTTTTATTCATTCCTGGGATGTGGGCGTCGCTGGCAAGGCCAGCATTTATTGCCCTCGAGAAGGTGGTGGTGAGCTGCCTTCTTGAACCGCTGCAGTCCGTGTGGTGAAGGTACTCCCACAGTGCTGTTAGGGAGGGGGTTCCAGGATTTTTGACCCAGCGACGATGAAGGAACGCCGATATATTTCCAAGTTAGGATGGTGTGTAACTTGGAAGAGAACTTGCAGGTGATGGTGCTCCCATACACCTGCTGCCCTTGTTCTTCTCGGTGGTAGAGGTCGCGGGTTTGGGAGGTGCTGCCAAAGAAGCCTTGGTGAGTTGCTCAGTGCATTTTGTAGATGGTACACACTGCAGCCAAGGTGCGCAGGTGGTGAAGGGAGTGAATGTTGAAGGTGGTGGATGGGATGCCAATCAAGCGGGCTGCTTTGTCCTTTATGATGTCGAGCTTCTTGAATGTTGTTGGAGCTGTACTCATCCAGGCAAGTGGAGAGTATTCCATCACTCTCCTGATTTGTGCCTTGTAGATGGTGGAAAGACTTTGGGGAAACACGAGGTGAGTATCCTGTAAACTGAGAGGAATCTTCAGTTCTTCTTCCAGATACAGTTATTAATTTTATAAGGTGCTTCCCCCAAAACTAGCAGTTCGGGTTAGGATACTGCTTAGAATATATAGGATGCTGCTTAGTTGTGTAAAGTACAGGAGGGTGAAATTGCCCCTTTTTATAGCGCCTCCAGGGGGTGCTAACGGGGCGCAAGACAGTTTTCGCGTGGGTGGGAGGGGGGGGGGGCGCTATTCCCGGGAAATTGCCCAGGAGTTTGCGGAGGCTGTCCTGCTCCTCACCGCCCCGCACTGACCCCTTGAAGCCCCGTGGAGGAAATTGCCCCGCAGGCCACGAGGCTGATGTCAACTCGCCAGCATTCGCTCTCTGGTGATGATTAAAGGAGAGGGCGCCAGTGCCCCGTGCCGCCATCTTTTTTTGTCGGCTGACTACTCGGAGCATTCGCGTAGCGCTTTGAGAACCGCTCCTAAAGGAAGTGGAGCATGGGAGATTACGCTCCGCTTCCTTTCAGGGGCAGTAAGGGCAATTCTGTGTCGGCCCCGGAGCAATTTCGCACCCCAGGTGTCTGCATTGCTCAGTGTTAATTTTGGATCAAGAGCAATGAATAGAACAAATTAACGCTACCATTCAAAGCATTTGGACTTCTGTGCAGATGTGTTGGATGGTGTAGCAATGAGTCTCAGCCAGAAGCACAGCATGCTTAATCTTTACTACAAGGTTAATGACGGGCACCTTTGATGCTTAAGGTTTGGTTCCTGTTTCAGGAGAACTACCTCCATGCATTGCTCGCACCGATTTATATTCTGTGTCGGGAACTGCTCTTTAAGACGTACTGAGTTTGCCTCATCAGCACAGTTATAGACCCACACACCCACACACGGCTGCAATGCTGAGAGTTCAGTTGGGCTGAAATGTCTGTTTCTGTGCTGTAGACTTTATGGGCCCAAGTTTCCACATGATTTGCGCCTGATTTTTAGGAGCAACTGGTGGAGAAAGGACTATCTTAGAAATTGCAATTCTCCACATTTTATTTTCTGCAGTTCTAGTCAGGTAGAACATTTCTACTTTGGAACAGAATTTTTTCTTCAAAAGGGGGCGTGTCCGGCCACTGACACCTGATTTCAAAGTTTCCACAGTGAAAACGTACTCCAAACTAAGTTAGAATGGAGCAAGTGAAGATTTTTGTAGAACTGAAAAAACCTTGTCTACACATTAAAAAATCAGGCGCAGATTACAAATTAGGCGTCCAGAACGAGGTGGGGGGGTGGGGAGGGAACTCATTAAATTCTATAATAAATCCTTATTTATACTTCTGCAAATATTATACAAATAAATCCAACCTGAATAAACATTTATAAGCAAAGAAAAGATTAAATAAACCATCTTCCTACCTGTGTGAAAGTGCTTCAGGCACGGAGAATTCTGCAGGCGTTTCGTTCCCGCGGGGGGGGGGGAAATTAAACAGCCGTTTTGTTCCCGGGGGGGGGAAGGAGACAGTGAGAAGGCTGCAAGTGCTGATGTGCTGATGGTAATGTACTTTTATAAAAAAATGTTCAAAAATTAAACAGCTACAAAAAACTACAAAAATGGCCGAGTACCAATGTTTCTTTCACACTGAGCATGCGCGAACGCTCCAACGCGCACGCACAGCGTTGCCGGCAGGAAAAAAACTAATTTAAATAGTACCCGCCCGCTCCCACTTACAAAACCGGCGCGAGTGTAGGCTCCGCCCCCCTGGGCGCCGCGCCAGGCAGACTAGGAGCTGCAGAACGCTCCAGAATTGCGAGGTTTTTTTTAGGCGCGAAAAACGGGCGCCCAGCTCGGAGGGGCGCCTGTTTTTTATCGTGTGGAAACTTGGGCCCTATAATTCTTTACCCGCCTCTGGTCTCTTGGAGCTTTCAAGGCTGAGATCGATAGGTTTTTGTTGGGTAAGGATGACAAGGGATATGGAGCTGAGGCAAGTAAGTTAAGTTGAGGTACAGAGCAGCCATGATCCAACTGAATGACGAAACAGCCTCGAGGGGCTGAATGGCCTACTCCTGTTATCGTGCTCCTATATATGAAGGGAAGATTAGTAGGGAGAGTTGGGGGTGGATTAAACCTCCATATACATTCATTGGCTCCACAGTGCGACTATAGCCCAAGGCATAATACACCTGAGTTGGTCATGCCGAGTAAGAGAACTCATTTTTAAATGATTATAATTTCTCATCCAGACACGGTGAACATTTGAGTTGAATGCGCTTCTGTGTTTTAATGAACAAGCAAAATACTTGTTCCTTCTTTTTATGTGGGTTTGCTGCCTTCCAAGGGGCCTGTTACAAGATACAAACTGGATACAGATGGCAGCAAGCAGTTGCCCAACAGTCCTGCAAATCCCCTGGGAGGACAGGCGCACCAACATCAGTGTCCTCCTCCAGGCTAACATCCCCAGCACTGAAGCACTGACCACATTTGATCAGCTTCGCTGGGCAGGCCACGTAGTTTGCATGCCAGACACGAGACTCCCTAAGCAAGTGCTCAATGCGGAGCTCCTTCACGGCAAGTGAGCCAGAGGTGGGCAGCGGAAACGTTACAAGGACACCCTCAAAGCCTCCCTGATAAAGTGCGACATCACCACTGACACCTGGGAGTCCCTGGCCAAAGACCGCGCTAAGTGGAGAAAGTGCATTCGGGAGGGCGTTGAGCCCTTCGAGTCTCAACGGCGAGAGCATGAAGAGGTCAAGCGCAGGCAGCGGAAGGAGCGGGTGGCAAACCAGTCCCACCCACCCCTTCCCTCGCCGACTGTCTGTGCCACCTGTGACAGAGTCTGTGGCTCTCGCATTGGACTGTTCAGCCATCAAATAACTCACTTCAGGAGTGGAAGCAAATTTTCCTCGATTCTGAGTGACTGCCTATGATGATGATGACTGGCAGCCACTAGGAGCCTGGCATGGATTTGTCTGTCTTAGAGGCAAATTAACATCATCGTTTTTTAAGTTGTCTAGTTGACCTAAATCCCCAGGATGTCTAGCTCCTCATTAATATTTATAGAGAACTGGATATTTCCCACAGAGTACCAGATCTATTGTTTATTGGTTCTCATTTCCTTTTTTAAGGCTGAGGCTATCACTGCAAGGTCATTTTTAAACATTTTTCCCATTCCTATCTGTATTGTGTTTTCCATCTGAGCATGCAGGTGGGCAGGGTGCCCCTGGAACCTATACCCATGCTGCCATTTGGCTGGCTGCTGGAGGACCTTTTGAGATTGCCCTTGCCCAGTATGACTTGTTGGTCTTCACCTCACTCTTCACATGGCTCAAATTAGTGAGCTAAACAAGTGGGACTTTGTGGAGCTGAGGGGTGGTTGAGGAAACGTTCGACTCCATGGAATTTATTTTTCTTTTTAACTTCATACACAAGAAAGGAAATCCATTGAAAATATTATAATTCCCTTTTGGGTTCAGCAAGTAATCTGGCAGAGTAACCCTACATGTAAAAGAATCATAAAATATTGTTACAAAATGGCTGAAAACTAATTTAAAAGTGCGCATTTATTCTAAATAGGAGTGACTGTGTACTTTCAAACTGTGACATGGCTCACCATTAAAAAAAAGTGTCAGAAGCACTATTTCAGCTTAGCTCAGCAATAATGACTTACCAAGCCCTTTTACAGAGCTGAATATAGCTCCTGCCAACATCTGCCTTCTAAAATATTATCGTAGCATAAAAATCTGCCCTTGCAAAAATAGAAGAATAAATCTTGTGGTTTTGGCTACTTCTAGAAACTTCTAGCCAAGTCATCCAGGAAAGCAAGTTTAGTCCCCATCCAAGAGTGAGTACACGTTCGACCTCCAAAACCCGGAGTTCCGGAATCCAGAATATTCCGGAATCCAGAATATTCCGGAATCCGGACACTGGACCGATCCGTGGCTGGGTCGTCTGGAAACCGGAAAATATTCCGATATCCGGATTCCCCCGCTTCGGTGAACCGACCCCGCCCCGCCCCGACCTCACTCCGGCCCCCCTCCCTCCCCTTTACCTCAGCTGCCCGACTCCACCTACCTCGGGCCAGATAAGGAACATTTCCTCTGCGGCGGGGCCCCGCCCGACAACCTCATCGACGGGGCCGGTGACCCGAACAGCTCCCCGGCGAGCACCCCCCCTCCACACCTTCTGACATTCTGAAATCTGGAAATACCCAAACCTGGACTTGGATGTTTCCGGATTCGTGACATCACAAAGACATTCCGAAGTCCGGAAAAACACGAAAACCAGCTTGGCCTCGGTCCCGAGGTTGCCGGATTCGCGAGGTCGAACCTGTACTAAATTTCTTCAAATTGTCACATACGTCCATATGTGCCTAATGGCAGTCAAACCAAAAGGTTTGCTGTATGTCTATATTGGGCAATTTTTAAAATTATATGTAGCATTATAAATAATAGGTTTTCTACAGAGAAATACTGCTTGAGAGAAAAATTTGGGCGTGGGGTCCGGGGCGACTACATCTGCGGTAAGTGCCTGCGGCTCGACGAATTTCGGCTCTGAGTTGAGGAGCTGGAGTTTGAGTTGTAGACATTGCGAGACATCAGGGAGGCAGCCACACCCTCTAGATTAAATACTTTAGAATTGACACGTGGTCAGGGACAGGAGAGTGTAACTGCGAGTGAAGCAGGTAAGGGGATCCAGGAGGTAGTATTGCAGGAGCCTCAGTCCCTGCACTTGTCCAATAGAGTTGAGGTTATTGCAACCCTTGTGGACAAGTGTGCAGACTGCGGGGTGGATGAGTAGACTGACCAAGGCACCGTGGTGCAGAAAGCCATTCAAGTGGGGGGAGTAAAGAGGCAGGTGGTTGTGATGGGGGAACAGTATAGTTAGGGGGATAGATAGGGCTCTCTGCAGCCGAGAGCATGCGTCCCGAAGGCTGTGTTGCCTACCCAGTGCCAGGATAAAGGACATCTCCTCCGGGCTGGAGAAAAAC